>NW_027176274.1:1917726-2010226 GCF_023349555.1 Cebidichthys violaceus | reverse complement strand
GTAGTCCTGATCCTCTATAAGAACCAGTCTCAGTGTAGTCCTGATCCTCTATATGAACCAGTCTCAGAGTAGTCCTGATCCTCTATATGAACCAGTCTCAGTGTAGTCCTGGTCCTCTATATGAACCAGTCTCAGTGTAGTCCTGGTCCTCTATATGAACCAGTCTCAGTGTAGTCCTGGTCCTCTATATGAACCAGTCTCAGAGTAGTCCTGATCCTCTATATGAACCAGTCTCAGTGTAGTCCTGATCCTCTATAAGAACCAGTCTCAGAGTAGTCCTGATCCTCTATATGAACCAGTCTCAGAGTAGTCCTGGTCCTCTATATGAACCAGTCTCAGTGTAGTCCTGGTCCTCTATATGAACCAGTCTCAGTGTAGTCCTGGTCCTCTATATGAACCAGTCTCAGTGTAGTCCTGGTCCTCTATATGAACCAGTCTCAGTGTAGTCCTGGTCCTCTATATGAACCAGTCTCAGTGTAGTCCTGGTCCTCTATATGAACCAGTCTCAGTGTAGTCCTGGTCCTCTATATGAACCAGTCTCAGTGTAGTCCTGGTCCTCTATATGAACCAGTCTCAGTGTAGTCCTGGTCCTCTATATGAACCAGTCTCAGTGTAGTCCTGGTCCTCTGTAAGAACCAGTCTCAGTGTAGTCCTGGTCCTCTATCAGACCATCAGTAAACAAGACCATCAGAGAGAAGATGGTCTGTTTCTATAGAGTTAAAACATGCAGGTTCACCAGAAACTCCTTCAGCTCAGACTCCAGCAGAGACCTGGTCCACCGTGGACAGACCCAGATCCTCCAGCAGAGACCTGGTCCACCGTGGACAGATCCAGATCCTCCAGCAGAGACCTGGTCCACCGTGGACAGATCCAGATCCTCCAGCAGAGACCTGGTCCACCGTGGACGGACCAAGATCCTCCAGCAGAGACCAGTCCACCGTGGACAGACCTGGTTCCGGCTCCTCCGCCGGCTCCTCCTCCTCCTCCAGGAGCAGAGCTTCTCCTCTCTGCTGGAGACCCAGGACGTACTGCTGGACCCGCTGGAGGGAAGGGAGGCAACGGGAGAACCAGAACCAGGACTGAGAGGGTCAGACTGTCAGACTCTGCTGCAGTAGAATGAGAGGTTTTCTAAAGGGACTCTGGTGCTCAGAGACACTACAGCTTTAGTCCACAGGGACCAACAGAACCAACAGAACATGAAGGAGTTCAGACAGTGAATACTTTCATCATGAGGCTTAAAGAATCAGCATTATTAGAGAGTCTGGTTAGAAAATGAAATCATTTATTTAACATGACCGTATCAGATCAGCCCACACACAGAGCATCAGACTCACTCACTCCTCCAGTATTTACAGATAGGCACATTCACATGAGGCACCACAGCGGCCACTGGAGGTCGCTGCCTCTCGAGTCCAGCAGGGAAAAAAAAATCATCATCATCATCAGCCGGGTGAACCAGGGTCCTGTGATCCGGGTCGGTTTTATTAAAAAGATTTTGGGGGGGGGCGCTGATCTAGTATCTCGAGTCCACAGAACCTCTTTGTCTTCCTGAAACGTTGCGCTGCTCTCCGAGACTAGAGTGGACAAAATAACGGGAACAGCGGCTCTTTAGATAAAATAGTGTTTCTTCTCTGACGTCACCAAATGTAATGTTCAATCTGTGAGAAGACATCGTGGGACATGTGGGTCATAACGCAACATCTGGAGGACATTGTGGAAATTCAAGAATTCATCTCAAGAACATTCTTCCTATTTGATGAAAACAAGAAAAAAATAAAATAATCCTTCAATTGATTTTAAACTTGATGACACGTTCAAAAAATTCAAATAAAAGTAGAAAAAAAAGGATTTTTAACCACATAAATAAAATATCAAAGAAATAAACAAATAGAAAACAAAAAGCAAAACAATCATTTACACAATGCAGTAATAACACAAAAAACCAGCTTTGAAGAAGAAGAGATGCTCAGTTTTTAAACATGACGTTTAAAAAGTAGAAACAGGAGGACAAAGGAAACATCTGGAGCTCTTCGTCCTTCATGTTCACCACAAAACAACAATGAATGGAGAGGAGGTGGAGCTGCGTCACCGTAAAGAGTCAGACGAACAAAGTGAATAAATAATCAGTCGGTTTAGAAAAGGCTTCTGGGAGTTTTTAATTCAAGCTCGAGGTTTCAGGAGTTGATGGGAGATATTTACACTTCAGAAAACGTCACGATAAAATGCTACATGGCAAGAATGAAGGGTTCTAACAAAGAGACGCGGCGTGTCGGTGAGATCAGACCGGACTTCCTGAAGTCCTCCGTGAGGGGGGGGGGGGGGGGGGGTCGCCTGAGAGCAGATCATGAAGGAGGAAGAGGAGCAGTGGGATGGAGGGATGAAAACAGCCCCAGTTATATAATGATGAGAGGAACCAGTACGAGCCCCGACTGAGGAGGAGGAAGAAGAGGCTGCAGGACTTTAAGCTGCGTTCAAGACACGTTGAGAGAGTCAGAAATTCAGCCTTCACGTCACGCTGAATGACTGATGTTCCAAGAGGCCGGTGATCACATCTGTGAGGTAAAGAGATGTGAAGCGGTGCTTTAGTGGAGAAACGTGTTGAATGTGATGAGATGAATGGATCACTTCTATCATCATCATCGTCACGCTTTGTTTACAACCCAACCGTCGCCATTTCCTGTCCCGCCTCCAGACCTCGAGAGTAAACCTGAACCTCGACTTTAACCTGAGCAGAAGTCTAACAAACTCACACGACCCCACATCACATCACTGGTGGGCGGGGCCTAACCTGAACTTCTCCGTCGTTCTCTTTAGTGTTTCATCTTCATTCATAATAGAAATCTGAAATGTGAAGTACAACTGTGATCGGCTGCGTTTCTATCCTTTGTACAAACTGATTTTCAAGCTCAAGCTCCTCCTCCTCCTCCTCCTCGGGTCGTGGTTCTGGTTTTTTTATTCCTCAGTCATTGATTCTAAGTTAAGTTGCTCTCTCTCCTCTTCATCCACGGAGCGATGATGACGAGGAGGAGGTGAAGCGTAGAGGACACAACTGTCCCTCCTCCTCCTCCTCCTGGTCACTGATGACCTTTGTTAAAGCGTGATTGTGTTGAAAGTTTAAATATCGTTTATTAAATTGCAGCTCCTCCTTTACTCCTCGTCTTATTAAAAAAGGACTCTATTGTGCCCGTCCTCCGGTCCTCCCTCTGTCAGCTGAAGCTAAAGTTCGGGCTGCTCTTCATCACCACCTTCATCATCCTCACCAGGAGGAGACAGCAAGTCAGTGAGGAGGAGGGATAAAGACGAGGGAGGAGGAAACACTCTCCTCTTCCTCCTCCTCCTCCTCCTCCCACCTGGCCGACAGTTCAGAGTTCTGCTAACTGAAGTCAAAGCTACTCTCCCCCAGCTGCTTCTCCCCCGTCCTCCTCCTCCTCCTCCAGGTGTTGTTTGTCCGTGTAAACGTCTCTGACCAGGAGGACTCTGGTGAGGAGGCTCTCCAGGATCTGTCGCTCCAGCGGCGTGGAGCTGAACCACAGCGGGTCGTCTGGACCGCAGGACGGATCCGGCTGAACGTAGAAGACGTCCAGACGCTCCCGCAGCAAGGCCGGACTGGAGGGAGGAAAGAAAGGAGGGAGGAGAGAGGGAAAGGAGAGAGGGAGGAAAGAAAGGAGGGAGGAGAGAGGGAAAGGAGAGAGGGAGGAAAGAAAGGAGGGAGGAGAGAGGGAAGAAGGAGGGAGGAAAGAAAGGAGGGAGGAGAGAGGGAAGAAGGAGGGAGATAGGAGGGAGGAAGGGAAAGGAGAGAGGGAAAGAATGAGCAGAGGAGAAGAATCAAGAAAGATGGAAGACGGAAAAGGAGGTTTATTCAATTAAATAAAGGAATTTAAAAAGGGAATAGAGACGAGGAGAGAAAAAGGAGGAGATGAGTAGAGTAAAGGGAGGAGAGGAGAGGAGAGTAAAGGAGGAGACGAGGAGAGTAAAGGTGGGAGAAGAGGAGGGTAAAGGGGGGAGACGAGGAGAGTAAAGGGGGGAGAAGAGGAGGGTAAAGGGGGTAGAAGAGGAGAGTAAAGGGGGGAGAAGAGGAGAGTAAAGGAGGAGACGAGGAGAGAGAAGAGTTAGTCTATTGGGATCTTTTAAACAGTGAAATGATATGTTGAGTAAAGTCCTCATATTTTTCATGGTCAACATCGTCGAGACGTCTGGATGTGAACAGCAATGAGATATAATCACAGGACAGAGTTGGGGATGCAAAATGGAGCCAAACAGTGATAGATTAGATAGATTAGTATAATCCAGACAGTATAGCAGTGATAAAGGTGATGGATGAGATATAGTACAGATGGTGAACGCACCACTTGGACCTGTAGAGCTCATACAGGCGACACTCGTGCTTCTTCACCGGACATCGAACGCTGGAGCCTCCCGAGTCCTCGTCCGGGTCGAAGTCCTGATCCACGTCTTCCAGCGTACGCTTCCTCTTCCCCGACTCAGCTTGAACTGAAAGAATAAAACACATCTACAAGATTAACACCTTTTATTAAACGACTGCAGATAAGAGACGATGTTGATTAACTAGACTTAAGTAAAGAGAGTAAAGGGGGAGAAGAGGAGAGGAAAAGTGGGGAGGAGAGGAAAAGTGGGGAGAAGAGGAGAGGAAAAGTGGGGAGAGGAGAGTAAAGGGGGGAGAAGAGGAGAGGAAAAGTGGGGAGGAGAGGAAAAGTGGGGAGAAGAGGAGAGGAAAAGTGGGGAGAGGAGGAGGGTAAAGGGGGGAGAAGAGGAGAGGAAAAGTGGGGAGAGGAGAGTAAAGGGGGGAGAAGAGGAGAGGAAAAGTGGGGAGGAGAGGAAAAGTGGGGAGAAGAGGAGAGGAAAAGTGGGGAGAGGAGAGTAAAGGGGGGAGAAGAGGAGAGGAAAAGTGGGGAGGAGAGGAAAAGTGGGGAGAAGAGGAGAGGAAAAGTGGGGAGAGGAGGAGGGTAAAGGGGGGAGAAGAGGAGAGGAAAAGTGGGGAGGAGAGGAAAAGTGGTGAGGAGAGGAAAAGTAGGGAGGAGAGGAAAAGTGGGGAGAAGAGGAGAGGAAAGGGGAGAAGAGGAGAGGAAAAGTGGGGAAACTAGGAGAGGAAAAGTGGGGAGAAGAGGAGAGGAAAAGTGGGGAGAAGAGGAGAGGAAAAGTCGGGAGAAGAGGAAAAGTGGGGAGAAGAGGAGAGGAAAAGTGGGGAGACTAGGAGAGGAAAAGTGGGGAGAAGAGGAGAGAAAAAGTGGGGAGAAGAGGAAAAGTGGGGAGAAGAGGAGAGGAAAAGTGGGCAGACTAGGAGAGGAAAAGTGGTGAGGAGAGGAAAAGTGGGAAGAGGAGGAGAGGAAAAGGGGGGAGAGGTGAAAATGATATTTTGAGTAAAGTCCTCATATTTTTCATGGTCAACATCGTCGAGACGTCTGGATGTGAACAGCAATGAGATATAATCACAGGACAGAGTTGGGGATGCAAAATGGAGCCAAACACTCTTCCACAGAAGAGAACCAATGAAAAGAGAGCGTTTGATTCCAGATGTTACTGCTACCTGAAGCCTGAACTAACAGCTTGTGTTCCTCACGACTCATTAAAAGCTAATATAATAATATATTAATAATAATATTAATAATGACGTTGACGATGGCCGTGCTCCTCACCGGGGCGGTCCTGAGAGATGGAAGGCACGCGGATGCAGACGGCCGGCTCCCGGCTCACAGGATGGACGGTGTCGGGTCCGTAGACGTTGTTGAAGGAGAGGCGGAGGTGCTGCTCCACGGTGCGCAGGCCGAAGTATTTGGTGTTCAGGTAGACCAGCGAGCGCAGCAGAGCGGCCGGACTCTGCTCGCCCAGCTGCCGGCTGCTCCGCAGACTCTGCTCCTCCACTCGGCCCCACGGGGAGCCTGCAGGGGAGGAAAGAGGGAGGGGCTTAGTGCTGTTCTGTGTTCTTATTGGTGCAGGACATCCTTCTGCAGACTTTAGTGACATTTATCCATCTTAAAAAATGTGATTCTTTCTTTAAACTCACATTTTTTGGGACCAAAAGTAACTAAATTCTCAGTGCATTAATCTAAATTCATCTTTTATTTTATTTTCATGTTAAAATATTTTTTTCTTTATGATTCATATAATTGTTATTGTGTGAATATCCATCTGATCTCATTTGGGTGTGTTGAAGGGAAAAAAATGAAATAAAATAAATAAAGTATTTATCTAAAAATGCATCTTCACAACCATCACACTACTCTCTGTATTTAATGTGTAAACAGGGTTCATTCCACCCGCTGGTGTCCTCATATGTCATCATAGTGCAATCACAAGGAATCAGAATGTGAACAGCAAAAGAGTTTTATAATCACGGGACACGGATGCAGTGCAGCGTAACGGCCACCAGGCGGTGCTAACGAGCAGCAAGCTAACTTCCTCCTGCAGCTACTTTTAAAGTCTTTGGATTCCAAACTTGACTTTTTTTCTGTTATTTCTCTTTGTTTGTGCATCGTGGTTGTAATCAGTGGATCACGTGACAGTTTGAAGACGTAAAGAGCAGAGTCAGGTTAAAGGTCACATGACACTCACCATCAGGAAGCACGCTGGGCTGCCAGTCCTTCAGGACCTTGTTGAGCTCCTCTCCAAACTGCCGGTAAGCCGGGTCACTGAACAGGTCATCGGTCCGGCCTTTGGTGTGAAGATGCTTCAAAAACACACACAAAAAAACCCCCATTAACTTACCAAAAAAAAAAGAAGGGTCAAATAACTAGCTTTAATGTGCAGAGATCAAAACTCTGGCGTCCTCATATTTAAAATAATCAGCACTGTACTTTTTCAGAATGTGAACAGCAAAGAGTTATAATCACAGGACACACACACACACACACACACACACACACACACACACACACACACACACACACACACACACACACATCTGCACACAAATCTGTTGTGGCTTTCTGCTTAGGAGGGAAGCAGAGCAGCAAGGCCCAGAAGACGGTCTGAGACATTCTGAAAGTGTGAATTCTTCATCAAACGTCTCATAAAACTAATCTGTTAAACGTCGTTAGTTTAAAAACAAACGGATGAAATCAATCTCACGTCTCTCCGTCGGATAAATCTTCCTCCAGACCACTTTGATCAGTCCTGTGCTCCTCTGCAGCCATCGTGCTGCTGCTGCTGCTCACATGTGAGGGAGCAGGAGGTGAAGACCGCGCACCACTAATCCCTGTCCTACCGGAAACACTCCCTCTAACTTTAGTTCCTACCTCGAAAATGACTGCAAGGAATTCTAACAGAACAAAGAGGGGAAGTTAACAGGACTAAATCTTTTTACTTCATGTGGACACAGAGACTGTTCAATTACAGTCCTAAACTGTTATTTTAGTGAATTTCATTATTTTAGTTGGTGAAACAATAATACTTGTTTTCTTTTGATAAGTATTTTTGTGGAATATATTCCTGTCTTATGGAAGTGACCATATCTGGACTGAGGAGGAGTGACGTAGAGACGCCGTATACGTCTCTGGTAGAGACCTGTCAATCAGCGTGTAGCCCCGCCCCTAAAGCATCCCCTGCTTCATGGTCTGTTTGACTCTAAATGGAGCATAATGTACTAAATGAACATCATGCTGTATTGAAGAAGACTGTAAACTAGAGATTGAGACCATAAACTCATGTTTACAATGTTTACTGAGGGAATAAATCAAGAGAGAAGTAGAGTCATTTTAGACTAGACTTCTATACAACCAGAGGAGTCGCCCCCTGGTGGACACTAGAGAGAATGCAGCTTTAAGACACTTTCACATGGGCTCACGTTGCCGCCTTGATAGAACTAAACAATGGACAGCTGATGCAGCCGTGACACTTGAATGTTTAACCGACGTCCCTTGAAAATGACGGTCCGAGGCGAGGATGTCTCATTTGTTAAATGTCCCCGTTACCTCGCCTCCTCTCTCCTCTTCCTCGACGAAGACGTGAGGCGAGGACAGGAATCGAGTTGGCGGCAACGTAATCGAGGGAACAGTAGAGTAAGACCCTCCGGCTTTGGTACCAACCTGCTGGATCCCCAGGCAGAGGTAGAGGATGCTGTCTGGAGAGTAGCGCTCCCCGCCGGGTCTGCACACCTCCCCGACAAACCGCGACAGAGCCACGTTCAGCTCCTCTGAACTCAGCGACAACAGGTTACTTTTAGACCGGGCTGCAGGAGAGGAAGCACAGACGCATCCTACGTGTCCTCAAACGTGTTCGATCAACAGTGTTAATTTCCAGCCGAGCAACGCGGCGATGCAGGTTCAGCTTACCGGGTTTGGAGGAGCCGTCCTTTACTTTGGTGTCTTCCGACTGGTCAGGAGGAGACAGCGCCCAGCGTTTCCAGGCGTTGACGCCGTAGCGAGCTCTGAGAGGTAGCGACCGTCCCTCCGAGTGCCGGTCCGAAGCGGACGAGGTCTGATCCGAGCCCTCCTCCAACGCCCGCCTCTTGGTCCCCTGCAGCAGAAACACATTTACTACACAGAAGAGGTCAAGGTTTCCGCTGGGTGCATGCCGTGTTCGTGTGCGTACTCGTCTCCTGGACTGCGGTCGAGGTGCCGACTCCTCCGACTCCTCAGCCAGGACCGGAGGCAGAGAGAAGCCCATGTCCTCGTCCATCCCCTCCAGGACCGGGACGGGGTCCGAGGCTGAGGCGGGAAACAGTCGGGTCCATTAACAGACACTCAGAGGACAGTTTACACGCTCCTGTTATAGTTTATAGTTGTGTTATAGTTTTAATAATAGATTTAATAAACATCTTCTACATGTGCAGAAGGTGTTTACCTTGAGGGAAGTCTGCCTCCAGGTCCAGGTCGGGCTCGTAATTGTCCTCTTCTTCCTCCTTCTCCTCATCCTCCTTTTCCTCATCCGCCTCCTTTTTCCCCTTTTCCTCTTCCTTCCGTTTCTCTTCTTCCTCCTCCTTTTTCTCCAGCTTCTCTTCCGGATTCTTCTCTTCCTCAGCCTGCTTCATCTCTTCCTCCTCCTGCTCCATCTCTTCCTCCTCCTGCTCCTTCTCTTCCTCCTTCTCCTCTTTCTCCTCCTTCTCCTCTTCCTCCTCGCTGATGCTGGAGGCCTCCTCCCCTCTGTGCTCCGTCTTCACCGTCACCAGCTTCACGTCTGAAACACACACGGTCATCATTTTGATCATCATCCCTTCAAATCTAACTGAACGTTTTGTTGAACTAGCAACTTTGTAAGCAGAGCTTTGTTTTAAATGCTCAGCTAAACATCTGTTCCAGTCACCAGATGTTGTGGCCTCACTTGTGAGGAGCTGAAGCTGCAGTCCGGCTACAAAAACGTGAACACGGTTCACCATGACGAGCACTAAACCAGAGGTTCAACCGTCCCCTCCTTTTCATCCCACCCTCCCGTACCTGGCTTCTGGTCCTCTGCGATCATCTCAGCCATGGAGAGCAGGTCGGCCTCCAGCGGGTCGGAGGGAACCTCGTTCTTCAGCTCCTTGATGGCCTGGATGATCTGCTCCGCCCCCTGCAGGGTGGTGGGCAGGAACACGGGGACGGGGACCTGGACGGGACGAGGAACACGGGAGCTTTCATTGATAAATGTCTCCTCATCTCTGCTTGAGTGACACTAAACACATTTTAAAAAGTATATATATATATATATTTTTTTTTACTGTTGTGTTTGCCATTAAACCACTAACTATACAGGCTTTTTATTGACGTGTTAACACCTTCACAAAACAAGTGTCTTCCTTGGAGCACGAATAATCCTCACGTGTTCATCGGGTCTTACCGGAACGGGCAGAGAGACTGGAGTGGGAGTGAGCTGAGAGTACATATTCATGGGCATGGGGATGAAGACAGGCACTGGTATGGGTACAGGAATATACTCCCTCTTCACACCATCGTCTACATCTGTGGACACAGACACGCCGAAACCGTAACATTTTATATAGATTTATATATATATATATATTAAACACACGGGTCACGACGTGAAAACATGATCTCCCTCCACCGTCACCAGAACGATCTAACTAATTGAGAGAGTAAAATGTCGTTCATGCTGCTGACAGGCTGACCTGTCTGCAGCAGTTTGCTCTGCATGTGAGGCTTGCAGTAAGTGGCCTTGGTGAGCGTGAGCGGCTTGCAGAGCACCGCCTTGTTCTTGACGTCTCTCATCAAACCTCCGCCGGCGTACGCCACCGTGCCCTGGTTCACCAGCTGCAGGGACAAGAGGGACAAGAGGGTCCAGAGGGACCAGAGGGACCAGAGGGACGGCGTTAAAACACACGGGTCTAAAATCCTTCTTCTTCTCATCGTCGTCGTTTACAGTCTCCATTATTAACTTGAGATGCAAGAATGCAGTTGAGAGACGACGTGTTCAAACCGGGTTTTTGTAATTCAGCGCGGACCTTTTAAGATAAGATAAGAACTCCTGACATGTCTGAGGATTTTAATCTGGTTTTTTAGATGCTTTAGAAACAGGAAGTGTTCAATTCAAAATCTACATTAAAGTAAATATTGATCAGACCAATCACAGGATGTTCAACCTTTGTTTCTCTACGACACATTTAACACTTGACTTGTTTCTCTACAGGGTTTGTATGAAGGTAATAAAGTAGTTTATGAATATGAGATACGCTTCAGATACCAAATTATTATCCTGCTGCCTACAGATTTCTATCGGCTTATAGAGACAATGAGATCTTTTCCAAACTCTTACTTACCCCGAGTTTGGCTCCGTGCATTTCATATCCTGTAAAGAGGAAAAGGAAACGCGTCATGAAAGAAATCTGAGAGAATAAAATGTCAGAAAATCACAGTTTCTCAAAAGTCCAAATTGACGTTTACGATGTCACAAACCCAAAGATATTCACTTTAATTAAAAACAACTTTAACGATTCATAGATTATCTCACACTCAGACACACACACACACACACACACACACACACACACACACACACACACACACAGTACCCAGGGTGGAGTTCTCGGGACCCTTCTGAGTGACCATGATGGGCTCGTTCTGCTGGCAGTAGAACTTCAGCAAACACTCCTGGTCACAGAAATGCTTCATCTCCGATCTCCACATCACCGACTCCGTCAGGTTCCCCTGAACCTTACAGCAGTCGCACCTCGCCGCCTAGTGGCCACAAGAGGAACCTTTTTCACAACAACAACAACAAGCCAACGTGTTCCCTCGGGCTCGTTTCTGACGGCGGGTACGGACCTTGAAGTACCAGTCGTTGAACTTCTTGGAGCAGGCCTCGCTGCAGAAGTCCCGCGTCATGCCGCCGAGCTGCCGGGTCAGACCTCTCTTACACAGCTGGTTGCAGTGGTTGCAGCTGACGCACTTCAGACCCAACCGCTTTATGAAATCCTGCTTGAATAACAGCTTACAGCCTGCAGGAAGACATGAAGAAAGAATAAAATAGAAAACACTCAAACTAGAAGCAAGAACGCTAAATCCTGGACAGAGAACTTCAGATGTGCAGAGCAGAAATGCTCTAGAGGAGATGAACACCTTCGCTGCAGAAAGGCCTCTTGACTCCGGAGAACTTGACCATCTCGTGCAGCGTCTTCTCCTCCTGGCAGTACTCACAGAAGGTCACGATGCAGTGCAGCTTCTTGTAGTCCTCGCAGCACGTCTTACTGCAGAACTGGAACACTTTGTCCTGCAGACAGACACGCCTTTAGATCACTCCACTGGACATTAAGTCACGATAAGACAACGGGCTGAACGACGTCACCGCCGCTCCTCGGGACGCTCTCACCTCCCACTCCAGAGTCTCGGGCTTCAAGCTGAACGCTCCTCGACAGTAGTTGCACTTCAGCTGGACGGCGGCGGCGGCGGCGGCGTTGTTGGTGGTGGAGAGCGCCGTCTGTCCGTTGGTGGTCGTCTGAAGAGCGGCGTTCTAGTACCGGAGGACATTAAAGACGCGTGATGAGTAGCAGCCGGCGCGTCTAACGGCCTCCCATGAACACACCCGGTTGCGCTTAACGAGGCAATTAACGGATCTGATTTACACCGCGGCCACCAGCTCGTTACGTCAACTCTTCGTGTCGTGAAGTCGTGACAAAACAAACTCTTTTCTCGTTAATCAGTCGATTTATGCGGCACTAAAATCGGGTCATGGACTCCACCGAGGGATCCGGTGCCGCTTCGAGCTGCTGGTCTTCACGAGGACGCGTCACATGAGCGGATGATAACCGCTAATCTGGGTTTAATGTCTTCGCTAATCTGAGGGGGGAATTGGGACACGAGGGTCAGCGCCACATCGGAAACACCAACATGTCAGTGAAGTCCAGTTCCATCCAATTATCCTAACGATGTATCTGCGTAATGCATCAGTTTGCATGTATGTATGTATGTATGTATGTATGTATGTATGTATGTATGTATGTATGTATGTATGTATGTGTGTGTGTGTGTGTGTGTGTGTGTGTGTGTGTGTGTGTGTGTGTATATATATATATATATATATATATATATATATATATCATTTCTTAGTTTGCTCTCATCGTATCGATCGTTTTCACGTCTTAATTGAACGGTTTAACTTTCACCTCAGTCAGCCTCACTGTTGAGCTTCCTGCTGTCTCTACAGCTTCTCTTTAGCTTCACTTTTTCTGTCAAAGCACTTTGTAAACTCTGTTTAAAAAGGAGTTACATAAATAAAGTTACTGTTATGATTAATGCGTAGGTGGGCGCTGGTTTTGTGCACACTGAATGGGACCATCATGCAAATCATCACCGCGTTTACTTTACTGACTGCTGTGCAAAGATGCTAACGAGCCAAATGATGCAGAGCAACAACGTCCACTAGGTTAACCAGCTCTAAAGTCAAAAGGAGGATGTGTGAGTGTGTGAGTGTGTGTGTGTGTGTGTGTGTGTCTCACCTGGAACTTGGTGACACACTGTGAGCTGCAGAAGTTGAGGATGTTTCCCTCCGGCAGCGTGGCCTGGTACTGTGGTAACGAGTTCCTCTTACAGAAGTGACACGATGGCTCTGTGTCTGCACACACACACACACACACACACACACACACACACACACACACACACACACACACACACACACACACACACGTTACATAAGTATTATTACATGTAACGATACAGTTTAACATCATCAGGACAAAGACACCTGAAACACGTTCAGACGGGGAGATCATTAATAGAACTGTGCAGAACTCTTTATAGAAGCCGATGTTCTGGTCTGAAGTGTGACCAGCGGTGCGTTTGTGTTAGAGATCACATCCCTGACTGTGTGTGTGTGTGTGTGTGTGTGTGTGTGTGTGTGTGCCGTTGGTGTGTGCGTTAGTCTCACTGATGAAGGAGGTCGATGCCAGCTTGCCCTTGTTCATGCAGTTGACGGAGCAGTAGGAGCCCATGGTGCCGCCCGCTCCGAGGCTGTGCAGAACCTCGCCGGTCTTGATCAGCGTTTTGCACGTCAGGCAGGTCGCGAGTTTACTGTGAGCCTGAGACGAGAGAGGGGGGAATAACACACACACACACACACACACACACACACACACACACACACACACACACACACACAAAACGTCAAAACAACAAGCAACCTTGAAGAGCTTCATTTGAAAAGGAGACGCATCGTGCTCACTTCTAAAATACACTTTGTTTTTCTCATGCTGTCGTCAGGTTTTCATCTTTACGACGGTCCTTGAACACATCATGTGCGACTATTCTCATGGTGCAAAATTATAATCAATACATTTATTAAAATTGTGAGAGGCATTTATAATTAGTCTCCTGTTGGTAGAAGTTGTGATGTTTCCTCTTTAGAGGAACTATTTTAAGTATTTCTGTACTTTACACTGTATTACATTACATTACTGTCATTTAGCAGACGCTTGGGATAAATGACAGTAATGTAAATGTAATGTAAACAATAAGTCATTTAAAAAGCTCAGTGGAGTTATAACGTTATGAAATGAGTCTCCATAGTTTCCTCCACTTATTAGATGTTATTAGAATGTCTAATAAGATGGTGTTGCCAAGCAACAAATACAATTCCAACATCTAATTTCTGGCTAACATTGCCTAGCAACGCAATTTGGTTCTAACACGTTCTGTAAAGAATCTGAATAGAACGACGAGTAAGAGATGCAGAGGCATCTGGACTGAGGAGGAGTGACGTAGAGCCCTGTCAATCAGTGTGTAGCCCCGCCCCTAAAGCATCCCCTGCTTTATGGTCTGTGTGACTCTAAATGGAGCATAATGTACTAAATGAACATCATGCTGTATTGAAGAAGACTGTAAACTAGAGATTGAGACCATAAACTCATGTTTACAATGTTTACTGAGGGAATAAATCAAGAGAGAAGTAGAGTCATTTTAGACTAGACTTCTATACAACCAGAGGAGTCGCCCCCTGGTGGACACTAGAGAGAATGCAGCTTTTACGGTCTTACGGTCTAACTGAATCCGTCCCACAGGCTCCCATCAGGCGTGTAGAAAACACACCTGCAGCCCGCAGTCAGGGGGGGGGGGGCACAGTACCTGCTTGAAGTCCCTGATGCAGTTCTGGCAGCAGAAGCGTTTCTGCTGGCCGTCCACCAGCAGGAAGTGGTTGGCCGACGCCCGGCTGGGCAGGTAGTCGCCGCACTGCTCGCAGCAGTTCATGATCAACCCGTTGGCCCGGCGGTACACGTTGAAACACGTGTCGCTGCAGATCTTATGGGTCACGGTCTTAAAGCTAACCTCGTGCCGGATCTGTAGACACAGAGAGAGAGAGAAATGACAAATACAGGTGAGAAGACAAGAAAGGAGAAACGAGATGATGAGAGGAGAAAGAAGAAGAGAGAGAAATATTGAATGAAAGTAAGTGGCCTGAGGAGGAAGACGATAGACGTGGAGACACATGGAATGAAGCGGTGATACGAGATCCTTCATTGACCCTCTGAACCCCCCAAAAACTCCACCGCCGGAATTAAAAAGAACGTTTTCTATAAACAAAATCGTCAAAACTACATCGTCTATCACAGCCAGACGCTGCGAGAGGGTGAGCGGCTGTGAATAAACGGAGGAGCTCCTCAGACCGACTGACCTCTGTGAGCTTCCCGCAGACGGTGCATTTGGTCTTGAGGCCCGACTTGGGCGGGTTCTGCTTGTTCTCGTACGCTCCGAGGCAGCCGGTGCTGCAGAACTCCTGGAAGGACTCGCTGGAGTCCACCTGGGCCACGATGGTTCCCTTCATGTTGGTGATGTCCCTGATGCGACGACACGGATACATTAAAACATGTGCATCGCTTGGTAGAAAGAATAATATCTGTGCTTATGGTTAGAGGGAAATTAATAAAGTTCTATCTTGTTTCAGTCAATGAATAAGTGGGAAAGACAACTAACACAAAACTGCTGTAAATTCCCTTAAAAACACGTCTTTTCCCTTAAATGAAACGTAAAGATCTGAGTGTGCCGGACCCACTTTTTGCACATGGTGCAGCTCTTCTTGGGGGCGGGTTTGTGTGAGAAGGCGGACAGACAGGTGGTGGAGCAGAACAGGTGTGTGGAGCCTTTACGCTGGTACGCCGTCTGGCCTTTCTTCAGAGGCTTTTTACAGTTGGCACAGGTCACCTGGGGAGCAAACAAACAAACAAACAAACAAACAGGGACTCCATGAGTTCAGCCTCGCAGACAGTCTGAACCCCTTCCTGTGAACCACGGAGGGCTTTCGTTCAAACTGAACAAAACACACACACTTAATAAGACAAAAAGGACCAATGGGTCGGAGAAAGAATGAGAGACGATTAAATGTTCTATTGCACAAAGTGCCGCTGTGTTCCTTCCAAATAAACTGTATTGATTTTCTGAAAAAAAGAGGGAATAAACAAGGTGCTGGATGCAGGAAATGATGCTCCACAGAGCTGGAGATCTTCTCTCTTAAATTCACATGTGTTGACAGATTGTGTTGAGCTGAACCTCTAAACTCAAATAAAAGGCGTCAGTTTGTCCGCCGTGTTAACGTGTCTCTACACGGGACGTCCGGTGAACGGAGGGGATCACCTTCACCGTCCTGGGCTGCGGCTGGGAGCCGGAGGAGGACGTGGATGAGGAAGACTGGCCCGGAGGTTTGGGCAGAGAGGAGGCCGGAGAGTCGACCCCCGTCTGCTTCTGGTTGCGGGGGACCGAAGCCGACTGGGAGATCCACGAGTCTGGAGGGAGAGAAAGAAACCACGTTGTCTCCAAAACATGTATCAGGAGGACGCACATCGATACCGACATCTTTATGAGGACAACTCTCAGCCAAAGCACTCAGTGTAGTCCTGGTCCTCTATATGAACCAGTCTCAGTGTAGTCCTGGTCCTCTATATGAACCAGTCTCAGTGTAGTCCTGGTCCTCTATATGAACCAGTCTCAGTGTAGTCCTGATCCTCTGTCAGACCTCCATCAGTACAGAGACCATCAGAGAGAAGATGGTCTGTTTCTATAGAGTTATTCTTGATGATGTCATCAGAGCCACCGGGTCGGATTCTGGTGAAACCAGATGAACTCATGCAGGTTCACCAGAACCTCCTTCAGCTCAGACTCCAGCAGAGACCTGGTCCACCGTGGACATACCCAGATCCTCCAGCAGAGACCTGGTCCACCGTGGACAGACCCAGATCCTCCAGCAGAGACCTGGTCCACCGCGGACAGACCCAGATCCTCCAGCAGAGACCTGGTCCACCGTGGACAGACCCAGATCCTCCAGCAGAGACCTGGTCCACCAGCATCATCCGGTTGCATCTTGCAGTGTGCAAACCGCCGTCCTTTTCTGGCTATTCTGACCCACAATCCTTTGCGCAGCAGACAGAGAGTCCAGGTGCCACGTTGAGAGGACGGACTATGTCCCAGGTGAACGCAGCGGCTCGTACTTAGTAAGGGGAGATGCAGAATGTACTGAAAGCACAAAGGAAAACTACGCGATTAAGAACGCAGCTATGATCAAATATACATCTTCACAACGTTTTACAAGCCTGTAAAAACCGACAAGCAGCCGACGTCCATTTCACCTAAATAAACACACACACCAGCAGAACCAAGGTGAGACGCAGTGAGCAGCACCACCTGGAGTCCGTGTGTCTCACGTGTCGTTTGGATGACGGAGGAGGAGTTTGGTTCTTTGTCTCACGACGGCATGATTTTCAAGACGACAAACCAGAAACATCCAAACCAACCCGACCGACGAGCTCCTAACAACGGGCTTTTCAGTCCGAAATATAACGTTTAGGACAGACGGACAGACACAAGCTTCTGCTCCATTTTACTACAGTTACGTCACCAGCAATTTTCCAACTTAAAGCTCTCAGGACCGGCTGCAGGGTGCAGCGCCGGCCTCAAAGATGAGGTGAAGCGGCAACGTTCCCAGAGCAGAGACGCCTCCCGCGTCACGGGAAAAACAACCAGGAGGAGAGGAGCGAGTTCCTCAAAGTCAAAAACACAAATACAAGACGGCTTCCACTTCACCGTCCTCAAGTTAAATGCGTTACCTGCTCTGTTGTGCGTCCCCGCGTCTCCGTTCTGAACCAGCGGGCCCACGGGCCCCGAGCCCCTCCCGGGGTTGAAGGAGGCGGTGGGTCGACCAGACGGAGCGTCTGGATTCAGGCTGAACGCGCTGCCGATCTGCAGACCGTTCTCCTCCACACGGACCTCGCCGTCCTAGACACACAAGTGGCTTCGGTTAGTTTATTTTAATCCTGAGCGACAAAAACATTGGAAAACAAAAATGATAAGAAAAAACAAACATGGGTGCCGCATGCTGAGCAGACTGAATCCTGCTTCTTCTCAAAAATACTGGACTAAATATCACAGCAGTGTCATGACAAAGATATCATCGTGAGCTTCGCCAAGAATAGTACAGTTTGTTCTTTCCGAGAAAGTGGAGATTCTCACCGCCGCTCCGCCCTGCAGTGACGTCACCGAGGTGATCACCAGCGTCATGTCTTCCTGGACGTCCGCCGGCGAACCATCGGCGGAGCCTCCCTTCTGCACGCCGGAGCCCAGCGTGGTGACACTGGCGATCCGGATCTCCGAATCCAGCTCGGTGCCGCTGAGTGCGGCCGGCGAGCGGGACCCTTCGGAGGACGAGGAGGAGGAGCCTCCTCCTCGTCCTCCTACGGGGTCTCTCTGCTCAGAGTCCTCCTCCTCCTCCTCCTCCTCCTCGTCATCGATGACGATGGGCTCAGCTTCCGTGGTGGCGGGAGGTTTGGCGGGGGACGCCGCGGGAGAAGCCGGGGTGGACTTTGCCGGCGACATGTCCGCTGCCTCGGCCGGCTCTAGGCAGTCTGTGCTGGGCATGTCTTGGGGGATTGTTGGGGCAGAAGGCTGATCCTCCTCCTCCTCTCCTACGAGAACCACATCGTCATCGTCCTCCACGCCACCCTCCTCTTCTTCTTCTTCTTCTTCTTCTGTTATCATGGAAACTACCTCCCCAGCCTCCTCCTCCGTGGGGGGTGCGGTCGGTTGCTCGGGGGAGGGAGTGGCGTCCATGGGCTCCACCCGCTCCCCTGCTGCTGCCTCCTCTTCTTCTGCTTCTTCTTCTTCGGCAGGGTTTGGTTCTGGCTCCCCGTCCATTGCTAAGGCAACCGCCTGGCAAACAAAACAAACGAACAAGAGCCGGTTAAACCGAATCACCTAATTATCTCGTGGCAGCTGCACACAGGTGAGGCAGGTATCCCCAGAGGCCCCGCCCCCACATAGACCCCTCATTGTTAGCTCCCACCTCTTCCTCTATGTCAACACGGGCCGGTCTGGTGGTTAGTACATGCAAATCGTTTGGGTTATATTTGCCGAGGGCGTCAGATCTTTGATGCCTCCTCAGAACAAAGAGAACAGACGGTTAGATAGCAGCGGTCACTGTCCGTCATTCTGACGCTGCTCACACCTCCTTCAGTTCACAGCTCCTGGAAATGATGACATACGAATAAATCAAGAGAGGATTCTTCCCTTCCTCCTCTCACCCCCTTCCCTTCCTCCTCTCACCTCCTCCCCTTCCTCCTCTCACCTGCCATCTTTCACCTCCTTCCTCCTCCTCTCACCTGCCATCTTTCACCTCCTTCCTCCTCCTCTCACCTGTCATCTTTCTCACCTTCTTCCTCCTCCTCCTCTCACCTGCCATCTTTCACCTCCTTCCCTTCCTCCTCTCACCTGCCATCTTTCACCTCCTTCCTCCTCCTCCTCGTCTCACCTGCCATCTTTCTCACCTTCTTCCTCCTCCTTTCACCTGCCATCTTTCACCTCCTTCCTCCTCCTCTCACCTGCCATCTTTCACCTCCTCTCACCTGCCATCTTTCTCACCTCCTTCCTCCTCCTCCTCCTCCTCCTCCTCTCACCTGCCATCTTTCACCTCCTTCCTCCTCCTCCTCTCACCTGCCATCTTTCACCTCTTTTCACCTGCCATCTTTCTCACCTCCTTCCTCCTCCTCTCACCTGCCATCTTTCACCTCCTTCCCTTCCTCCTCTCACCTGCCATCTTTCACCTCCTCTCACCTGCCATCTTTCTCACCTCCTTCCTCCTCTCACCTGCCATCTTTCACCTCCTTCCCTTCCTCCTCTCACCTGCCATCTTTCACCTCCTTCCTCCTCCTCCTTCTCGTCTCACCTGCCATCTTTCTCACCTCCTTCCCTTCCTCCTCTCACCTGCCATCTTTCACCTCCTTCCTCCTCCTCCTCGTCTCACCTGCCATCTTTCTCACCTTCTTCCTCCTCCTTTCACCTGCCATCTTTCACCTCCTCTCACCTGCCATCTTTCTCACCTTCCTCCTCTCACCTGCCATCTTTCTCACCTCCTTCCTCCTCTCACCTGCCATCTTTCACCTCCTTCCCTTCCTCCTCTCACCTGCCATCTTTCACCTCCTTCCTCCTCCTCCTCCTCCTCTCACCTGCCATCTTTCACCTCCTCTCACCTGCCATCTTTCTCACCTCCTTCCTCCTCCTCTCACCTGCCATCTTTCACCTCCTCTCACCTGCCATCTTTCTCACCTCCTTCCTCCTCCTCCTCTCACCTGCCATCTTTCACCTCCTTCTTCCTCCTCTCACCTGCCATTTTTCACCTCCTCTCACCTGCTATCTTTCACCTCCTTCCCTTCCTCCTCTCACCTGCCATCTTTCACCTCCTTTCTCCTCCTCTCACCTGCCATCTTTCACCTCCTTCCCTTCCTCCTCTCACCTGCCATCTTTCACCTCCTTCCTCCTCCTCTCACCTGCCATCTTTCACCTCCTTCCTCCTCCTCTCACCTGCCATCTTTCTCACCTCCTTCCTCCTCCTCTCACCTGCCATCTTTCACCTCCTTCCCTTCCTCCTCTCACCTGCCATCTTTCACCTGCCATCTTTCACCTCCTCTCACCTGCCATCTTTCACCTCCTTCTTCCTCCTCTCACCTGCCATTTTTCACCTCCTCTCACCTGCTATCTTTCACCTCCTTCCCTTCCTCCTCTCACCTGCCATCTTTCACCTCCTCTCACCTGCCATCTTTCACCTCCTTCTTCCTCCTCTCACCTGCCATCTTTCACCTCCTCCTCATCTCACCTGCCATTGTTCACCTCCTCCTCATCTCACCTGCCATTGTTCACCTCCTCATCTCACCTGCCATTGTTCACCTCCTCATCTCACCTGCCATTGTTCACCTCCTCATCTCACCTGCCATTGTTCACCTCCTCCTCTCACCTGCCATCTTTCACCTCCTCCTCCTCTCACCTGCCATCTTTCTCAACTCCTTCCTCCTCCTCCCACCTGCCATCTTTCACCTCCTCCTCCTCTCCCCTTGAGTCTCCACACAGCTTCTATCTCGTTGCCCACAGCAACTGATGAAGCTACACCTTGGTTGCTGTGGTGACGGTGAGCCCCCCCCCCACACACAGGGACTGGTTCTCCTGCTCTACATCTGGTGTGACACCAGATTAATAAATGTATTCAGAGCTCAATGTAGAGACGCAATCAGCACACACACACACACACACACACACACACACACACACACACACACACACACACACACACACACACACACACACACACACACACACACACACACCACTGGACTGAGATCATTACGGCGGCCATTTTGGCCCCCGGCACTGAGGGGAGTGCATCCAATGACAGTCTCAGAGCAAACAGATGAGCTGGTTTATTTATATTTTACAACTTTCTTTTTCTTAACACTACTTATTTGGGACATTGTGAACCCGTCTAGTAGTATAGTCAGAAAAATAAAGAAATATCAAAGAAGCGTTCTAAAAGCTTCTGTACATCCCAGAGTGAAGAGACAAAGAGAGAAACAACAGAGACCTCAGACGCACAACAACTCAAATGTCTGAAACTGGAAAACATTACAAACGTGAGCACAAGTGTGACGCCAGCGTTCAGTACGTTAACCCTTCTTAAACTACAGACGTGTATCCGTCCACAACAAAAGAAAGGATTCATGTTCAAAACAAAGCATCCGTACTAAAAACCTCAAGCCAACAACACCAACAACAACAACAACAACACCAACACCAACAACACGCATTAAAAGAGGTGGAAGACATTTACTCTCAACGACGCTACGAACTAGAACCTCAGTGACAAACATATGGTACTGCATCACTACTGAAGAAAGTTACTGATAATAATAATAATAATAATAATAATAATAATAATAATAACAATAACAATGTGTTATCTGTCCATTCTATCACTTCCAGCTCTACAGCAACTGAGACGTCAATATGCTGACATGTTGTGTTCAGGACTGTAGGTGAGACATATTGTCATCTGTGTGTGTTTGGAGGATCATCCGGGTCTCTACTAGTATAAATAACACACTGCATGCACTGTGACAGCAGAGTGACTGTAAACCACTGAGGCTGGAAGTGGAAGGGTTGCTCACTGTGACCACGTGACAGGAAGTAGCAGCCCAAAACAGCGTCACATTCAAGATCAATGAGCCGTTCTGGACTGTTTAAAAAAAACAAAAACAAAAAAAAACAGGATGGGATTCCAAATAGTGACTTTAAGCTGGTATCTAAGAAAAGAGAGACAGTGTCTGTCTGGTGTCCACAATATTGAGGACACCTTTCTCCACGTGCAACACCCCCCCCCCCCCCCCCCCCCCCCCTAAAAAAAGCTGCAAGATAAAAGCATCCCAGCTCTTGATATTACACCCAACAGGAGGGCGAATCTATGTGCAAAGACTCTGCAATGCAGAGCTGCGTTCACGTGGATGAAGAGAAGCGGAAACGAAGGGGGGGGGGGGTGTCGTCCCACATTAATGAGCTCCGACATGCAACCTTTTGCCTCTTAACGTCAACACCAGGTGGACAGAGAGAGGAAGAGGAGGAGGCTTGGGGGGGGGGTGGGCTGTATCCGTGCAACAAAACACTGCAAACAATCTGCGCCAGAACCACATCCTCACCTTACATCAGGTGCTCATCTACCTCAGTTTTTACACAACTTGACATCCATTTTTTTCCCTCCCCCCCTCAAGCAGGTCACAAGGTTGGATGCATGCAGCTGCTGTTTGCGCAACTGGCGCAGATAGAGACTAATTACATATTCAAATAAAAACAAGATTATTACTATTATTATATAAAATATAATATAAACAGCGAATTATGTCGCTGAGAAGTGATGCGTAATGCGCAGTCCTGGATGCAAACTAAAAAAAAAAAAACCTGACTGTTGTGTTGATGATCTCTCTGAAATGTGGGAAAAATGAGCACTTCAAAAAGGACAAAGTGTGTCCGTGTCCTTGGCTGTTAAACGCCTGACCACAACAGCACCAAACCCGGCTAAATATCCCCCGACCTCCTCCCTATGGGGAGCAGAATCCAAAAACTTTAAATCAAGAACAATAAGCACAAAACTACCTGAGCTCGCGCAGATTTTCCACAAATAACCCAAATAAATTAATGGAGGTGGCTCCAAGTTTTGGGGATCCAGCAGAAACGTGGTCCGAGCCTGTTCCGTTCCGTTCCGTTCCCACACCCCTGTGCTCTCTTCCTGGCGCAAACAGCCATTGGATTAGCGGCGGTTTCAAAAGGGGGAGGAGCGCATGCGCCATTGTTAAACGAAAATCACAACTTATTCGCATTAAAACATGTAAAATAACAGATCTGTGTGACACTCGGTCTCAAACAGCTGGGGAACGATTTATTTCACTACACCCCCGTTTAAGTCTTCTAGTCCAAGAACAACGTACCCAATAAGCACCAGAACATGCCGGGAAACAGCCCGATTTGTATGATACCTGTGACGCCGGGGGGGTTTAATTGGAAAGTTGCCCCTCGTCTCGCGCAGTCCACCCTGTGGCGCAATCAGTGGCAAAGTACCCACGTGCCACCACAAGGGGCGCCCTCACGCGCTACGCAAAACCACACGAACTGTCGTCAATTCTGTAGTGTCGTAAAACAACGAGGCGCAAACAAAAATCCCGCATCGTGTTTACGTGAGTCCCTCTGGGGAAAGGGGGGGGGGGCTACCGTAAACACCGGGTATAAACCCGTAATTCCCCCCCCCCCCCCCCCCCCCCTTTCCCCCCTCCTCCCCCCAGCGGAAAACAGCACTGCCTGCCGTCCGCCATTAGGGAGCCAAAAGGAACAATACTGGAGACTAGAGGCGGCAG
This sequence comes from Cebidichthys violaceus, assembly GCF_023349555.1. Taxonomy (NCBI): domain Eukaryota; kingdom Metazoa; phylum Chordata; class Actinopteri; order Perciformes; family Stichaeidae; genus Cebidichthys; species Cebidichthys violaceus. The sequence continues at coordinate 1,986,636 of NW_027176274.1, read as the reverse complement.
CGACCACAGCACGCGCAGAGGCGGCAACGGCCACAGCACGCGCAGAGGCCGTTGGAGAAGAAAAAGCAGTTAAAATTAACTGTTTATTGTTCACTAAATCACTAAATGTGTCTTCTTGCCCCCCGGGGGGAGTACCCGGACACCTTAACCCGACGGGCCGCACAAGTTTCCCAAAAAACTTTGCCTCATTAGGTGTACAAACCGACATATTATACCCCAAAAAAAAAAAAAAAAACGTCAGTGTAATTGTCTTACCGGAGTAGAGCTCGGATCGGTGTAGCGCCACTTTTGTGCCTTGACATTAATCCCGGTGGTGCGCGTGCGCAGAACGTAGAAACTTTTCCGCTTTACGTCACACAGATCGTGTGTTCGGGCAGATGCCTCACTACGTCACCGGTTTGGTTTGTTTCACGTGACGTAACCACGCCGGTTGAGGGTTTGTTATGAGTCGTGTTTACCTTTTATATTTAAAATATCGATTGATATCGATCCAGCTGTCCGTTAAAGACACATCCGGGGCCTGTTTGTCTTGGATGATTATTAGCTGACTTGTCGCTTGTGTGAGCTTTTCTTCACAGCAGCCATTTTGAACTTTCAGGATGAGAGACTGAACAAATCAAACCGAACTTTAATTTGTTCTGTAGGTTTCTAGACTAAGGAAGTCTTCTTAAGTCTAAGTGTAGAGGAGCTAGAAAAGAGAGGAAACGGAGAAAACCCCTAAAATGATGATTCAGTACACATGCAACCAGAGATGTGGGTTCACTAATGGACATTGCTTTGTTTTAATCCCCATAAACTACTACTGCTTTGTATGTCAAATGATTTGTTACTGTTGTTTGTATCCGTGAGTGACACGCCGTGCTCCCTTTATACCTTTGATTTACCTTTAATGCTCACAAATAAGAAAAGGCGTGATGAGGTTACAAGGACCCTTCACTGCAGCACACGGAGTCACAGTCCTGAGCTCCACACTTCCATCATTTGGGTTGTTTTCTGCATTGAACTCGATGCAGAGGAGCACGAGGTTGACTCCCCATCATGTGACCTGGTTAAAGACGTATCACGTACCTGTAAAGCCTTCATAGGTGAACAGAGTGTGTATTTTCCCAGCATGCTGCAGTGATTCTACTCTTTGCACTCAAACTGCATCAAAACTGACCAATATTTACACTTTGTAGTTCACTGTATTCAGTTCAATAACACAACATATAATTAACAAATACATGATGATGTCATTCTTTACATTAAGATAAAACTTTATTGATCATTGCTTTATAGAATACATATTCTGAAATGGGCCATTCTGCACAATTTTGGTACTTTAAATACACTTTGATGCGAGTATTAATACACCGTAGTATTGCTATTTTGACTTTAGTAAAAGATCAGAATACTTCTTCAGCTGTGGTAATACACAGTTAACTAGTACAAACACAGGCGTGCTCCCTTAAGTTCATTACAGGAGACTGAAATAGAAGCAGAGTGAGACCTCCGTCGTTCATCAGCCTCTCTGTTCGTATGTCTTGATATTGTTTTGTTTTTTTTTCTTCGCCGCGCAGGCGCACAAGGAGCAATCAGGCGCGTTGCATGGTTGGCAATTAAATTGCTCCATTAAGCCGATTTTAACCTGATCGATACGCATCACGTGTCCCGTGTAAACGACACACTTGATGTCATATGTATATATATATATTTATATATATATATATATTTTTTAAACAAACTGCATTGAAGTAGACACAGAGCTCTGGACCAATCAGGAGGGAGGATCCGGGTTGAGGGAGTTCACGTGCTGAGTTCTGTCGGTGCAAACATCCGGGACATGAAGGAGAAACCAACAAACTGCACCGACAGTAAACTAAATAATCCAAGAAAGAGTGTTTGAAATGCAACATTACGAGAAGCTAAACATACATATTTATGATCAATAATCACGAATTATGAGTCGAGAGAAAGTGAATCGGAGGGAACATCTGAATATAATATATTCATATATATGATAATAATAATGAAGACATTATAAGAAGTCGCTGCAGGAGAAGCAGGATGTCAAAGATGAAGAATATGTTTAGGATCAATAATCAATAATCGAGAGAAAGTGGATCGGAGGGAACATCTGGTGGTTTTGTTGCAGCAGAGCATGTTAATATGGCGGATCAGGTGCGTTCAAGGTGGTGACCAGACATCAGAGTTTCATCTCTACACACCCACAAACACGTCCGTGAACTCACCAGATTGAAGGACGACGATCTATTTATTTATTATTAAACAAATGTAATAAAATCAATCCGCTAAAGGGAGCGCAGCCGGGTTGCCAGGTCGGAGATTTCCACTTTCAGACCTTCAACTAAAGTAATGTATTTAAATAGATAACGGATCCGGATTTGAGAGGAAATGCAGACTGATCCTGTATCACCTTCATCTTAATGTGTGTGTGTGTGTGTGTGTGTGTGTGTGTGTGTGCGTGCGTGTGTGTGTGTGTGTGTGTGTGTGTGTGTGTGTGTGCGTGTGTGTGTGTATGTGCGTGCGTGCGTGTGTGTGAGGCGTTCACTGCCTGTGCAAAACAGCCAGTATGTTTATTGTCCGTGGATCAATCATTCTGATCTGTGTCTTTATTCTACCTTTACATATTTACTCTCTCTGATGTTACAGCCTTAGGTTTAATATTTTAATAATTGGTTTATTTTATTTTTATTTATTATTAATTTATTAAAAAATAATTTATTTTATATATTATGACAATTTATTGATTTTTTAAAAATTGTATTATTGTGATTTTCTTAATGTTTATATTTTGTCTTTATTTGCACTCTTTCATACTTCTTTTGCAGATCATAAATAAAGTTATTTATCGTAAATACTACACTTTTGTAGTGTGTGTGTATGTAGGCGTGTGTGTGTGTGTGTGTGTGTGTGTGTGTGTGTGTGTGTGTGTGTGTGTGTGTGTGTGTGTGTGTGTGTGTGTGTGTGTGCTTCTTAAAGGGCTAGTTCAGCCATTTAGTGTCGCTCTTCCGTAAAGTTTTGGGGACTTGTGCGAGTTAGATTAAAAACAGGAGGATATGAATCAAAAGCAGCTGAGGTTGGGTCACTGAAGCCTACATTTCCCACAATTCAACATGCTTTTGTCCGAGCTGGTAAATGTCTTTTTTAAGTGTTCTGCACTGGGCTTTCTGTTCAGTATCTAGCCTCCAGAAATACTAATCTTTACGACATGTAGTGTCCCTTTAATATACAATAGAATACATAACCTGTGTGTGAAGTAGAACGCACATTCATGCATTGTGATGGTGTGTAAACTCGCTGTGCTCGTGCCGTTACTGGTTGATGAAGAGGATTTGTTTGTGCAGCTCGTTCACGTCTCCTCTGGTTCCTGTTTTCTGGAGGTGAGGCGGTTTGAAGGCCTCCTTCAGGTTTTATGACCTCATCAAACACTGTTTGTTCTTTTCTCCTTTTCATTGCAACTAAACTGAAGTGAGCCGACAGAACACACCCGAAAACCACGTTTCATAGAACGTTATCAAAGAAATGACTCAACCGTTCCACCGTTCACATCGTAGCAGTTTATCAGTGAGTCCTCGTGTTACAACAAGTATTTCTGTGTCTTAATTCAACAGTAATAAACTCTTACAGTTCATATTGATGATATGTGTAAATATGAGTTGAAACAGCAGAAACATATTGTTTCCTTTGTGGTTTATGGGAACATTTAAAAATATAAGATGTAAATCTGTAAACTCTAATATTCAGACGTAACAAACAGGAAAGACAGAAACGGTAAAATATAGTTTTCTGTGCTGAGAGGATGAGAGTTAAGTTTAGTTAGTTGCAGACAATCGTTTATTATAAACATTCTCATATTCTTAGGACAGTAAAATAAGTATGAGGCCAGTGATGAAGTGTGTTCTTACTTATGTTGTTTTTATTATTATGAGTTAAACAATAAAGACAATCGAGCTGTTTTAACAGTTTCTACTGAGGAACACAGGAAGTTCACTCTTTACTTTCATTTTAAAAGCAGATATTGTGCTATTTTTTAAAACACTAAGTTTTCTTTGTTTCTTGGCTGTTTAAAGTATTAAAGTATTTAAACGGCCCTCTGTCTGTACCGCCTCCTCTAGTGTTCCTACATGTTCTGAGCTCCCGGTTTAAAGATGAATGAATACCGACGGACAAACCAAATATTTGTACACGTTTTTTATGAAGGACAGAGACGCAGCGTCGGGGGGGTGAAGCAGTGAAAACCACCAGGGGTTAAAAATACCAACACTAACGGTTTGTTTAGTCGACTACAAACCCTCCAGAGTTCATTACTGCTGCTTCTTCAACGCATGTTTGAACGTTTCACACTTCTTGATCCGCTGACTTCCATTCATGTCCATGAATTGTGAAACTTGCCGCACGAGTTCAATAATAGAGATTAAAGTTCCATTATTGTGGAATAGTAATGGGTCTTTGCTCAGACGACACATTGATTTGTAAAGTCTGCACTATCCTAATAATAATACAACTTTAAACAGATGTAACGTTCACGTCCAATTTCATCCAATTTGGTAATAAACAGCAACCGATCGCCGCATGAAAGGCAGGAAAAACACACAAATAATTAGTTGTAAATGTAAAGTTTGTAATAAATGAGCCAAAACATGAAACATAATCCATGAATCAGGACTCAAACTGTTCTCCTAAATCCAGAAGCAGTTTCAAATCTGTGTTGTTTAAAGTGGTAATCTTTAAGAATCTGAAGAAATTATCTCTGAAGGAGACATTTAGGATGTTCAACATATTTGCAGTTCAATTCAAACTCTGAGAACAATTTCTTTTGTTTTCACTCAAAGCCTGAATAGAATACAAACACAGTAAGAAGCCAGAAGAGCTGAATGTTTAAGATGCTGCTGTTTATTCAGAAGATATTCAGAATACAATAGAAAAGAAAAGCTGTATCTGCGTTACATTGTTCATGCACCTTCTTAGAACATGTTGAGACCTACGGATTAAGAGCGTTATTATGGTTTAACCGTTTACTCCTCCTTCACAGTAAGAGCGTTGAGGACCTCAAGGCCGCGTGGAGAACAGGTTCACACGGTTCATGACTCAACAGCATTCCGTCTCCCGTCGTTCAGAACGCAAACGTCTCTCCAGCGTTAGAAACATCAAGGCGCGTTCTCACATGATTTGGGTTCCGACGAACAAGATTGTCAGAGGAGAGTAAAAAAATGTCTGAACTCCAAAAAAAACCCAGCAACCCTGAAAACTTTAACCAGCAAACCCTAAAAACACTCTCTGTACACACGAAACATAAGTTAAGCCTCTCCAACAAACCACACGGCATCAGGTGACGAATTACAACTGAATATATTTATATATATGTGAATATTTACACACCGGAAAATATAAACAGCAAAAAAAAAAAAGGAAGTTCTCTTCATTCATTAAAAACAGTCGACACGTCGTCATCGTGGTTGAGTCAGCGATGTGACGGAAACTAGTCACAAAACTGGAAAACTGGAAAAAGATGCGATAGTATTTAGATTGGAGAGTAATTAGGACACAACTTGGTCCAAGAAAAAAAAAAGAAATTGCTAAAAATAGACAAAAGAATTATTTCTTTATGCACCCGAAAAAAAACCCTCATAGTTAATCTAGACACACACCAGCGTCTATCACATCACATCCACGCAGGAGGAAGGCACGACCCACCAGGGCTTGAGTTATTCTTGGAAGTTGCTCCAAAAAAGAGACAGAGACAAAGACAGAGAGAGAGACAAAGACAGAGACAGAGACGGACAGAGTGAGAGAGAGAGAGAGAGACAGAGAGAGAGAGAGAAAGACAGACAGAGAGAGACAGAGAGAGAGAGAGAGAGACAGAGAGAGAGAGACAGAGAGAGAGACAGAGACAGAGAGAGAGACAGAGAGAGAGACAGAGAGAGAGACAGAGACAGAGAGAGACAGAGAGAGAGACAGAGAGAGAGAGACAGAGAGAGAGAGAGAGACAGAGACAGAGAGAGAGACAGAGAGACAGACAGAGAGAGAGACAGAGACAGAGAGAGACAGAGGAGGGAGTTCTGTGGTCCGTTCAGTCTGGACGCTGAGATCAGACGTTTAGATCGTCGTCTCCACATCCTCAAAGATTCCCGCTGAAGAAACAGTTTGACAGGATTCATCAAGTCAGGATTCATCAAGTCCAGGATTTGATGATGACGAGGATCCAGCAGACTCTTCCTCTCTTAGAGGACGAGGAGCTGTGTGTGTGTGTGTGTGTGTTTATTAGTGTGTTTCCTTCCACCTGATCACTGCAGCTGGACTCTGTACGCACAGATGAGGAGTTTGACCTAAAGAAAGAACATCGTCAGATGAATTAATTAGCACACTGCATACGTTACAATAACAGTTATTCTGTTTCTGGAGAGCTTTTACTTTGGCGGTACCAAACTGACACTTTCTTAAGTTGTACAATTAACTTTTTAAATTGACAAAATACTGGTTGGAAGGGGAGGGACTTCCCTCTCTATACAGTTTAGATTTGCCCAAAGACACAGTTTCCTGTCCAACCAATCACAAGATCTGTTGATCAGCTTATCGATAAAAATAATTAATCTTTGGAGGAGGACAGCTCTACCACCAAATGTCTACCCATGAGGTCATTACTGTTAGTGTGACATCGTGGTTATTCAGTCTCTAGTGCAACTTTAATATTAAACTCTTAACACTAACTTAGTCTCTAACCTGCTGACTGATGGATCATTTATTCTCCCTTTGAACATAAAACTACCTTCAGTCTGCATGACGGCAGCAGAGGCTTCTATATGTTATGTAAATCTATTATTGTGTGTGTGTGTGTGTGTGTGTGTGTGTGTGTCACCTTGGCTGCTGGAGCCTCTGCTAGTCGAATGAAGAGTCTGTTGATGCCTGGAACTGGACTGAAGGAGTAGATGAAGTGACTGTCCTGAATGTTTGAAGATGAAAATAAAATTTTAAAAAAACAGGAAAAAAATGTGAACCTCAGATTAACTCCACAGTTTACTGTTAACCGTCACAGTGTAAATAAAGTTTAACGTTAACCATCAGAGTGTAAATAAAGTTTAACGTTAACCATCAGAGTGTAAATAAAGTTTAACGTTAACCATCAGAGTGTAAATAAAGTTTTAACGTTAACATCACAGTGTAAATAAAGTTTAACGTGAACCGTTACAGTGTAAATAAAGTTTTAACGTTAACCATCAGAGTGTAAATAAAGTTTAACGTTAACCATCAGAGTGTAAATAAAGTTTAACGTTAACCATCACAGTGTAAATAAAGTTTTAACGTTAACCATCAGAGTGTAAATAAAGTTTAACGTTAACCATCAGAGTGTAAATAAAGTTTAACGTTAACCATCACAGTGTAAATAAAGTTTTAACGTTAACCATCAGAGTGTAAATAAAGTTTAACGTTAACCGTCACAGTGTAAATAAAGTTTAACGTTAACCGTTACAGTGTAAATAAAGTTTTAACGTTAACCGTCACAGTGTAAATAAAGTTTAACGTTAACCGTTACAGTGTAAATAAAGTTTAACGTTAACATCACAGTGTAAATAAAGTTTAACGTTAACCATCAGAGTGTAAATAAAGTTTTAACGTTAACATCACAGTGTAAATAAAGTTTAACGTGAACCGTTACAGTGTAAATAAAGTTTTAACGTTAACCATCAGAGTGTAAATAAAGTTTAACGTTAACCGTCACAGTGTAAATAAAGTTTAACGTTAACCGTTACAGTGTAAATAAAGTTTTAACGTTAACCGTCACAGTGTAAATAAAGTTTAACGTTAACCATCAGTGTAAATAAAGTTTAACGTTAACCATCAGAGTGTAAATAAAGTTTTAACGTTAACATCACGGTGTAAATAAAGTTTTAACGTTAACATCACAGGGTAAATAAAGTTTAACGTTAACATCACAGTGTAAATAAAGTTTAACGTTAACATCACGGTGTAAATAAAGTTTTAACGTTAACATCACAGTGTAAATAAAGTTTTAACGTTAACATCACAGTGTAAATAAAGTTTTACTGTTAACATCACGGTGTAAATAAAGTTTTAACGTTAACCATCAGAGTGTAAATAAAGTTCTCCTGACGATGGTTCTCCTCCAGTACTCAGTAGAACATGTGGTTCTAGTCTCTGATCTCTGATCATGTTTCTTTGTAAACAACCAATCAGAGGAGACCTAGTAAAGTTAGCAGCACCGCTAACGGCTAACCAACGGAGGTTCACTTCAGTTACACTACGATGCCTTCAGGCTCTGCTCCGTGAACATAAGTACTGGCTGAAGGTAGATTATAACGTCGTCGTGATGCGTTCATGGCTCAGTGAGACGTGTGACTGAACGGCTGCTGTTAGTTTTTGAGAACACACCAGGAAGATGGGCAGCTGGAACTTGTCGTTGAGCACGACGGCGTGAACGCTGCACGGTCCACAGAGCCGGGCGGTGATCTCGTTCAGGAAGTTGGCGTGAAAGATGAAGAGGAGGACGCCTGAGCCTGGACAGAGAGAGGAGGAGACGAGTGTTAGGAGAGTCTGATGAGGGTGTGTGTGTTTAGGAAAGGATGCATGAGGAAGGTGTGTGTGTTTAGGAAAGGATGCATGAGGAAGGTGTGTGTAGGAGCTATTTATTTGATGTTACTAGTTGTTATTTTATCCATAAGTAGTATTGTTTAAATATTCTAGATGCTTGCTTGTTTAGGTTAGATTGCTCGTTTCACATATTAAGAGATCTTGTTCTTCGTCTCATCAGTGTCGGTTCAGCGTGTGCTCTCTACCCTCCGGCTGCGGCTGTGCCTTGAAGCCAAACTCCAGGGAGAAGTCGGGTCCCTCGCAGAGCCGATGGCAGGCGAGAGGGAAGACGGGCTCCAGCAGCACCAGACGGGACTCAAAGTACGCTCGGATGGCGTCCTCCGCCACGCTGGACAGCCTGAGAGACGGAGACACGGACAGACTGAATGACTTTACGGGCAAAATAAAAATGATAATAATAATAATAATAATAATGATAATAATAATAATAATAAAAAATTAAAATAAAAAATAAATTAGGAAATAAAATAAAATAAAAATAAATAAAATAAATAAAATAAATAAAAAATTATAAAATAAAATAAAATAAATAAAATGCATGAGAATATGTGACAGATACAGCAGGGAGTCTATTTTAAACCTGTGTGATAACACAACATCATTTAACAGCTGCTCCTCCTCCCAACAGACGGCCGTGGACTCACATGCCGGTGTGGTCCTTGATGAGGTCGCACACCATCAGGTTGTTGCCCAGCTTGGCGAAGTACATGGCCGCCGTCTTGTTCTTGGACACGATGTTGCAGTCGGCCCCGTACTCCAGCAGGAGGCGCACCACGTCGGCGTTCCCTCTTTTGCACGCCTGAAGTGAAGGAGAGGGAACGGTTACCAACAGAAACTTTATGTTGCAGAGAACATCAAGAACACGGAGAGAAACATGTGACGGGAGCCTGAAACGGCTTCAGGCTTCAGAGGGTATGCTCCCATCTTTATTGACGTGTGATTGAAAACACACAGCTTGTGTTCTGTGTGATTAACAGAGTGACGTGTTAAACTGCAGTTGCAGGACTAGGTCTGGTGTCTGGTTGAGGTTAGTGTGTGATATGCAGCTTTACCCTCATCAGCGCCGTCTCCCCGCTGAGCGTCTGAGCGTTGACGTAGGAGCCCGCCTCCAGCAGGATGGCAACGGTGGTCAAGAAATTCTGACAGATAAATAAATAAAGGTGTAAGAAAACGCACAAAAGTGATGACGGTGCTACCAATTTAAAAACGTGTGTCACTGGCTATTTTGTGAGAGAACACCTTAGGTTGTCTTACTTCAAACCTGCATTCATTTGTCCACTTTGGGACAACGCAACAAGCTAAAATAAAACACGGCGTTGCAGTGAACCGTTAAACCTCGAGTGAGAGGCTGCGTTACCTTTTCGGCAGCGTGCATCAGCGCCGTGGTGCCGTTCTTCTGTCGTCCGTTCACCCTCACCCCCTTCTTTATCAGCAGCCGGAGGATGTCGTCCTGCCCCCCCGCCGCTGCCAGCATGCTCAGAGACATACCGCTGACGTCCTGCAGAAAGACAGACGCAGCGCTACGATGTCACAGACGGAGGAGGGGGAGATGTGCAGCTTCTCACTGACTGATTTGCATTTTGTGTTAAATTACAGCTAAAGAGCGAGAATCACTACATTTAAAAGCTGCATTCTCTCTAGTGTCCACCAGGGGGCGACTCCTCTGGTTGTATAGAAGTCTAGTCTAAAATGACTCTACTTCTCTCTTGATTTATTCCCTCAGTAAACATTGTAAACATGAGTTTATGGTCTCAATCTCTAGTTTACAGTCTTCTTCAATACAGCATGATGTTCATTTAGTACATTATGGATGTACCCCCCCAAAAATAAATTAAAAAAGCCTATATAAGGGACTTTTTTTTTTGGCGGAAAAAAGTACCCCCCCAAAAAATAAATGAAAAAAGCCTATATAAGTGACTTTTTTTTTTGGTAGAAAAAAGTACCCCCCCAAAAAATAAATGAAAAAGCCCAAATATGTGACTTTTCTTTTTTTTTTGGCGGAAAAAAGTACCCCCCCAAAAAATAAATGAAAAAAGCCTATATAAGCGACTTTTTTTTTTGGGCGGAAACGGGCTTACTTACTGGGCTTCCATACTTTTGACACTTTGTAAAACAACAAGTCTAGAAAATCAGATAAAAAGGCAAAACCTTTAAGAACCTGTAAAACAAAGTCTTTTTCATAACAAAATCTTTAAGCCAAGAAGCATTTTATTGTACAAGCTGAAGTTATAAGAGCCTTACAATACTTGATAAGAAGCATTGGCTGAAGGCGACATAATTACAACAGGGTGAAGAGGAGTAACACTGTGTGCTTATACAACAGCAATGAGAGAACGGGAGCTACTATACAGGGGAAGGAAATGTTGCTTTGCAACACCAGAACAGCAAACGGTAACGTTTGAACGATCATAAACCTCCGGCAGACGTGTTTTAATTCATCTGTTTCACAACTGTATACTGGAACACAGATATACTCTATACACAGGGGAGCAAATACACAGAAAAAAACGGTTTGACATTGGTGTGAATGAGTTGACGTGGGTTATCTGACCCGGTTTATGGACACTAATGGCTTTGGTATGAAAAGGTGAACACTGGTTACTCTAAACAGATTCACTACAGCTGCTACAGAGGATAACAAAACAAACATTTTAACAGTAGTAGTGCTATCTGGACCTTTCAATCGAATACCCAGTGTGAAACTGAAATGTGACGACCCAGCAGTTCAACAGGAAACACAGACTGAACCTGTGTTCAATATCCCGTTTAAAAAGAACCTTCAACAAGGTTTGTATGTTACAGAAACAAAAGTAAAATGTATTTTTGTTGTAATAACTAAACTGCATTTTCAGTGAAAGGCGACGATGAGGCGTGATCCGGGGATGCGTAATGATATCGGCACATAAAAGGCTTTAAAATTAAATATCGGCATCGGCCAGAAATGAAAATGTCCTCCGATATGGTGTGTGCATGTGATGCGAACTGTTGATGAAGCAGAAACAAGTATTCCTGCAGTGTGCAGGCACACTGTTTTACAACTTGTGAAATTGGTCAAATTTGCCCTAGTTGAGTCCTTTTTTTAAAGATTGTCTCAGGGACAGTGTCGTCCAAGCCTTTGTTTGAACACGATACATCAAAATAAATACGGCATGTTTTACATGTAACCTAAGGTGAAGTGGTTTTCTTGTTTTGTCTTGTGAACTTGTACATATTGAAAAGCATCTGTCAGTAGGCTGTCAAGATAACAGTGGGCATGTTAGCTCCACTGCAGGAGAGGCTCGATGTTCTCTGCAGTGACATTTAGAAAGATTATTCTAATGTCTGAAGGACTCACGATTTCAACACTCTGTACCTTTCCTTTATGTCTAAAAATGTAAAGGGGTGTCATTTTCATTTCAATTCTGCTCATTTATCCACTTTTGTAATAACTTCCCTTCTTCAAAACAAAAACTACACTTACTATGCTGTGAGTTAGATGTGATCAGGAAAGAAATATCATCAAGCAAATAATCAACATAAGGCAATCGGATCTTGGCAAAAAAAATGGATATTAAATGTCACAAACGTCCAGATTATAAAAGCTTAAAACAAAGTAATACAAATGGGACCAATGTAGTGTATTAACCTCAAATAAGAGTATATCAAAAACGATAAAGTACTAAAATGTTCTACACAGTCTCTGTATAGTGATACAAAAGTACAACCAAACCTTTTGGCAGCTTGTTAATACGCATGACAAAAATAAAATAAAATACATAAGTGAAGATAAAACTGTATCAACAGGATTCTCAAAGAAAAAAAGATGTTTTTCCTATTGAAGTGAGAGGTATACACACACAGAGAGCTCCTAATTATCTAACCTCAGTAGGGAAGGTCTGCCGTCACTGCTGCAGGCCATCAGGCCTTCTACAATAAAGGCTACTGGCTAAAGCAAGACTACGGTACACTTGAGCCGGGCATTTTGGGAATCAAGTCAATGCACATTTATCGTGGTGGAGGGACTGGATGCAAAGATTTGCTGGTAGGTTTTTCCATTTCTTTTTTTTTTTTTTTATCATCAAAATTGATAAAAACACTACTGAAAACAGTACAGGCAGGAAGATAGATGTTTGAAGTAGAGACGAGTAAAAATCCCTCTGGAAACGTACGGTCACCGAGGCTACCTTTGCTCAGTGCATTGTGGGAAATGTCCCGGTCACGGTGGCCCCAAACAATTTCAGCCATTGCTTTCACCATTTTCACAAGTATTGTGAAAGCGTGTTTGGGTGCCACGGCCGATGACTGGCGGCGCAAATCCTGGCAGAAATGAGATTCACATTGACTAAACGATCGCACGCCTAAATTAGAGCATAACCTGCGATGATCCGACAAACATATTACATATCGGAGTGCGTCACATACGTTTATATGCAATCTATCCATATCAAAACATTAATATCAGCCTTTTTTCTGAGCAAAAGCTACAGTACAAATGTCCTCAGTGTTGTCATGCAACAGTACACCAGTAGCTTGGTCTGGTGGACTTGATTTTGAATACTTCGGGGAGCTTTTTTTTTTTTTTTAAAAGTGTGACTAAAAGAAGGGCAGGGAAGTTTGTAATTGTTGTCAAGAACCATTGGGCTACTGAGACCAAGGTTCACTGACGGTACATTTCACAACAATTCACATCTGCTGACAATTAAACCCCATATAACGTGAGATTAAAGCCCCGGCATACCTCTTTAACATCTCACTGATCACTTATTGTTTTTTGTGGAAGTCCATTTTAAATATTTACAGGGACAGATAAACGGGACCATCCCACTCGGTGGTTTGAATATTATGAATCTCTGGTTCCTGTACTTCACTCTGTTTGGAGGCGACAACGTGCCCTCTTCTTTTCATTGACTGAATCGTGTTATGTACAAAATATTTGACTTCCCTCCACGTTCTGCTGTTCAAGGCAGGTTCAGCAGCTAAACATGCATCGCAATCCTTTTTGCCTGGCACTTTGACCAGCTTACAGAAGTCCCCGAGCTGACGCCTCACGGCAGCCTGCTCCTCCTTACTCCACAACCGCTTGTTTCTCTTTTGAGGCTTGACAGCCGGACCGACTTGTTTTCCTGCAGCGGACATACTTTCCTGTGCAACCGGTGTTCTGTCGGGAACACTGGGTCTGTGGATCGTTGGAACAACCTGTGCGGTTGTAGGAGGCAGGCCTGTTGGGTAAACCGGTGCAATTGAATGGTTCAGAGCTGTGAAGGAAGAAACGATTGGCCTACTCCTGTCGTTAAGTGGCGAGTATGCGGGGATCATCGGCGCGCTTGTATTCAACGTCGTGAAAGTAGGAACCATTGAAGTGCTTGGAGCGGTAAAGGTGGTAAAATTAGGAATCAATGGCGTTCCCATAGTGTCCTGCGGCGTATATACGGAAGATGGTTGCATACTTGTGGCACTCTGTGAATAAGACGACAATGGCATGATTAGGCTGTTGTCTGACGTGTATGGAGGAGGCATTAGTGCATTTGTAGTGTTGTGTGGAGTAAATGTAGGGACCACTTGAGTGTCAGTAGCATTCAATGGTGTAAAAGAAGAAATCAACGGTTGACTCGCGTGAATCATGTTTGCACTAGTAGAACACAAGGTTGCATAAGTTGAAGTCATCTCTTGGACGTAGTTGGTCGGAGCCATTGTCATACAACAAGTTGGACTTTCTCTCAGGTGATCTGGATTCACAGTTGTCAAATTACAGACAACCGACGAGTCTTCCAAATCTTTCTCCATGGTTTGGACTCCAGCTTTCGGACTCTTTGGACTGTCGTTTACATTCCCTTCAGACTTGTGCTGGTTATTTCTCCTCCGCATTGTTTGTAGTGTGTTGTGTACGTAGTTTTTGACATCTGTCCAAGATCTTCCACCAAGATCTGGTTCAGCAGATATGCAAGCATTGCACTCCTTTTTGCCTGGAACCTTCATCCCTGTAATAAATTCACACAAGTAACGCTTCACTGCCGCCTGCTCCCTCTCATTCCAGGGTCTTCTCTTTAAAGCGGGCTTCTGAACAGTTCCTAAAAAAAAGATAAGAGCGAAGAGAGTCACGATTATGCAACAACAGTCTCTTAAAATGATAAAACTATGTTGACTCTAGACATCGACAGTTCATTCCTCATCTTGGAAAAAACAAGATTTTGTTTCATCGGCAGCTGTTTCCAACACTGTTTGACATTGTCAGAAGCTCCGGAAAAAAAACAACAGAGTGAAGCCTCTTTTATGAACTTGTTTCAAAATGGTCAAGAATGAAGTGTCAAGTCGTGAAAAGGATCAGACAAATGGTAAGTCTGAACATCTACTTAAACTGTTGATGAAGACAGTGTGATACAGTTGATAAGTTGCAGAACAAGCAAGTGGGTGAACTTATGCCGTGTCTGAATTTGTGTTCTTCTGTACTTACACTTGCTACTTTGAGTGCAAAGGTACATTTATACCGACAAGTATGGCAAAATGCACGATGAGTACCCGGATGGTGTACTCATAACTAGGACCGGGTATCGGTACTCTATATCTTTAAGGTATCGACCGAAATAACCCAGTACCAAGTAGAATCGAAACTTCTCCAGTCACACATTAACTGTAATTGATCCTTTATGTGCCAAGATCTAGAGTTAAAAAAAAGCTATTAGTTTGGTTTTGAGCGAACAGTTTCAACCCTGGGGGAAACTGGAGGGTGGGTGTGACGCTTCCACAACAACACGGTCCCACCACCATGGGTCAGGTGACGGCAATGACACGTTCTAAACAACAATGCCCGATCCTAAAGGAGGTTAGCTTAGATGCTGCAAGTGGCTAGCATCAGTTATATCACAACTGGAGAGTCTTTCTACGACGGCAGCGAAGGCTTTTCTCGATGAGTTTGATTGACAGATGGCTCCTCCGATCACCTGCAAAGTATTTTTTTAAAGTCCCTGCCCTTTTGCAAACACTTTCCAATGACGGCTTCTCAGATGGTTATGTGCAACAAGGGACTAACAACGAGAATCTAAGAACACATTACATGCATCGCAAAAAGGATCCAAAAAAGGTACTCACCATCTCTTGCAGTACTGGGCGGACTTGATGGCAGCGTTCGATCCATCTTGAGAAGTTCTTTGCTCACTTCCTCCAGCTGTGACACATTCTTTAAGAGCCTGTAACATTCCTCGCTGCTCCTTCCCAACAGCTTGGCCACTTGATCCACTTCGACTTCACTGAGGCTCATTAGCTGCCAGCAGCTGGCGATTTGCTCTCTTAACGATGAGGACAGAAGTGCTTCTGGGTTTTTAACTCCACATTCCATTGCACACCTTCGGAAACAGTCCAATCCTCTGATGAAGGATGGACCTTCAGTCCGTGCAAACAGGTAGGGGTTTGATTTTGACACACTCGCTTGTTCTCGATTTTCAATGAGCAAGTCGATTGACAAAACCATCCTTTCCGTTAGCAGGACCAGCATGTTCCTCCCATACTGACCCTCTAGTTCTAAACTGGTAAAACTGCTACCAAGGTCCAGCTCCAATTTTGTGCTTTTCCTTACTTGATCTGCTGAGGGCACAAATGTTCCCCTACTCTTCTTGCTAATGTAAGTTTTCAAGAGCATTCTACCAATGTTCCCTACCCTTCCTCTGTTAAACAGACACACATCTGCCAGAGTGGCCTCGCTGAGCTTTTTCCACGTCGACAAATTAGGACTTTCTTTCAACTCCTTCCTGGCTTCCTCTTCTTCCCCCGTGATAAACCTGTGGAGTTTTATCAAATCTTCTGTCACAGTTGATTTGTCCACTTCCACTTTCCTGACTTCTTGCTTTAGTGATAATGCGAGAGCTTTGCGAGAAAAACACTGGTTCCATTTTGTATCAAGAAGTTGTATGAACTTTTTCACTTCACTCTCAGTTTCACTGTCCTCCGTCATGCGACTTTCCCCGAAAGCTATTTCAGCAGCTCGCTTCAAAGAGTAGCCGATCTTTGAGACGAGGGAAGCGGTTTTAAACTTACTGGAACTGGGGTCAAAGCCGCTAGCTTTTTTGGCCCCTTCAACGGCTAATTCAAATCTGGATGGTAGACATATTTCATGCAGGTACTTCACGCTCTTGTCAAGCTCATTTACAGCGACCACAAATCTACCCAGTTCCCTCATCTTTTGTGCGATATAAGCGAACTGAGACTTGTCATGGTAATACTTAGCAGACAACGCATTGCCATATTTACAAATAAGTGGGTCATTTCTGATATGCCGCGAGACGTCATCTTGATGCATGATGTGGATAATTTCCTCGCAGCCTCCGGTTAAGAACTCTGACATTGGAAGCAGCCGGGAGGCAGCACTGTGGACTCTTTTTGATCTTTCGGAAGATTTCGGATCTCCTTTTCTGGCCTTACATGACCTCTCATGTCTCCATAAGTCAGTTTTGCGATAAAAAGCGAAGCAGTGCTGGCAAGGTAGGAAGTCACGAACAGATACGCTGGAATTCTTAACTTGTTTCTTGGTCACAATTTCCCCCTCGCCACTTTTGAGAACTTGGCAATTATGTTCATAATCTCCTTTATTGCGAATTTGGTCTAGCAAAGCCTGTCTGACTTTGGAACCTTTGGGGAAGTGTATTGCATGGGCAACATCAGTTTCCTCTGCATGTTTCCTTTCCAAGTGCTTGGCAATTTGGGTGTAAGCCATTTTGCAATATAAACAGAAGTGCTTTTTACAGGGCTCCTTTTTCTCATCGTCCGCTTTGCTGGTTGTCGTTTCAAGCACTTTCTTACAGGTCCTTGAACTGGATCGCGTTGGTTCTTTCCTCTCCACAGTTTTCCTGTGGCGCCGCAAACACGTTTTAGGGATCTCCTTAGTGCCAGACTCAGACAGAACTTGATCCGTACCATCTGACTGACCTTCCAACCCATCCTCCGCCTCATCACTTGAGTCATTTGCTTCCTGGTGGGACCATTGTTTGTTAGCTACGCCCTTTTGCTGCGTTTTGCCATTGGCTCTTGTCGGCATCCTTCCTGCATTCCTGGTGGGATTCAAACGACTAAAGATCATTTTACTTGATAAACCACAATTTGTGTCATCTGACATCTCGTCTTCCTGTGCTTGCTTCTGGTCTTCATTTCCTTGACCTTCCTGCTCAGTAGCTGAATCACCAGCAGTGTTTTGGGATTCAGTTATATCCTTTCGACCTTTTTGGATCTTTTCATGTTCCCTCACTGTCACTTGCTCAGTGTTTATACTGGCAGGGCAGCTTGGCATTTTTTCGCCATCTTTAGGACCATCCAAATCTTGTGGGACATTCTCTTTTACTCTTGGAGTACCCTCGTCATTTCTGGCACTGTCAAGGTTAGAAGTCAACCTAAGACCATCACTCGAACTTCTCTCTTCAACCAAGCTCCTCTCTCCTTCAAATGACCTCGTCTCACCAATAGTACAAGCCTGTAAAAGAACAAGCATATGTAAGACTCATTGCCAAATCAGATCCCATGAAGAATTTGACTGAGTGTACTTAAAACAAAGATCCATTAGGACATAAACGTGAGGGAAAAACAAAACAAAGCTAAATTTTGGTTTGAACTTTGGTTGTTAAGCGGTGGTGATAAGTCAGGTGACTATTTTATTTTTGATACTTCTTTGCACATGTTTCAATAGTTTAATGCTTCAGCACCTTGGCAATGCCCCACCAAGATCCAGGCTCATTCAAACACAATGTGATGGCCACACGTCACTATCTAGCCCAACGTCGGTATCGAAACAACCCCTCTGACACCTCTGAAGTCTCGGTACAAAAACCACATGTGACCCATTCGAGAACAGTTAATGGCTTTATTGGATCAAGCAGCGATTTGACATCGTAAATGTCTAACCAAGTATATGTAGTCATGGGGTGTTGGATGAAATGCTACATGGAGAGAACAGAATATGCACTAGACCTACATTCATGGCGTGCAATCAAAACAAATAATTATTTTACTTTTGATGTCATAAACAGAAAGTTTCGGCTTAGCATAGCGGCGTTCTATGAAACTCAAAACATGGGAACACTTGCTAGTGTTTGTCACATAAACACATTAAGTAATACTATTTTGAAAATGTTTGATGCTAAGATAAAAGAAATTAAAAAAAGAAGAAGATCCTGACTACATATTTACTGGTGCATGCTGGCTGCACATGTGCTATGATAGTTATGATGGTACATGTTCTAAAAGCATACAGTTATGTACCTGCTTCAAAGGGTTCATCTTGTCCCATTACTTCATGTGTTCGGTGTCTTCTTCCACTGGTGTGTTCTCTGCAAGGAAAGATGACACCAGTCTCTAATGTGCACACATTATCATGAACACATGTATTGTTGAATGAATAATACATTATGTCAGAGTCACCAATGCACAATTACACATTAGCTACTAACAGCAACGAGTTATTTTACGTCAGTGGAGATTTTAGCTTTTTATACATTCTGCCCACGCTAGAACAATAGGTTGATCGTAAGCTACATGGTCCTTTAACTCAACACATGATAGGTATAACTTAACTTTAATACCCACAAATGAACATACAGGTTTTCCCGTTTCATAAAACAAAAGTTGGAATCACACCAAATGACTACTTACTTAATATTTACACTTTCACATCATTGCTTAAAGGGATAGTTGTGATGTTTAGTAGTGTGGTTGTATGAGGTTCTTCTCCATAGTCAGTGTATTACTACAGTAGATGGGAGTCAATATCAGTTTAAATGTACACTACATGTAGAATATTTTCACCTCTTTACTTTGCTGTCAGAGAACTTTCTGATGAGGAACTGAAGCTGTTATCGACCACAAGACTCCATTGACAAAAACAGGAATTTCACCTCAGAAACCACAGGAGTTTCCGGTCTTCTGCTGCCTTCATCAGTTAGTTTGTTTGCGTTATTGTGTGACTTCGGTGCTTTAAAAAGGTTCATACAGATTCACTAAAGTCACACAACAACACAAACTAACTAACGAACCGATGGAGGCAGCAGTAGACCAGAAGCTCCTGTTCTGAGAGGTAAAATGACTGTTTTTGTCAAAGAAGTCTTGTGACACTCAAGAGAGCATAGAGAACAGCTTCAGTACCTCGTCACTGTAGGTATACACTGACCTATGTATAAGTACTTCATACAACCACACAGTAAACTGAATTGAACTATCCCTTTAACATATTTTGTTTCCATCACAAATATTAAAGCATTTGAGGGCACACTCTTACCTGGATTTGTTGCAGAAGAAGAGTCTCTTTGGAGTTGTGAAAAACATCTTGAGGCGTTGAATTATTAATAGACATGAAACAGTGAAGTCTGTGGATGTAGATCCCGAAGAGACACATTCTCCTTGGTGCAGTTTTGACAAAAAAATAATAAAAATCCTTTTGTTTTTCTAGAAGCGCTGCGCGGGTTTATTATCAAGTCATCTCTGCCGCTTCATGTAGCTTTAATCAGGCATGTTTACCGTTTAGTGCTTTCCATTACTGCTGATACTATTGAGACATTCCAAAGAGGTTCAGAAGTTTAAAATGTGATCAAGTCACAGACAGACTCTACAAGCACCTGCTATGTGTCACAACGAGGTGATATATATATATATATATATATATATATATATATATATATATATATATATATATATATATATATATATATATATATATATATGAGATGATTCCTGGACAAGCTTCATGAGAAATACTTCTCAATTCTTTCCTACCATGTTGCTTCTCCTTCAGCAGAACGAAGTGTCATTTTAACGCCATGTCAGTTCAGGAATTTGTAACGGCCGCGCAGGTATTTACCTTCATGTCACAGACGCAGCACTGTGTCGCACTGGTCATCCACAAAATTCACATAATTTCCATACTGAACCACACACACACACACACACACACACACACACACACACACACACACACACACACACACACACACACACACACACACACACACACACACACACACACACACACACACACACACGGGCCAACCAAGGTAGAAGCTGTCAAACTTGTAAGATGTGCTTTTGTCTTGGAATTGAAGACTCAAGAAGCCTCGAGCTAAACAGAAACTAAATATAAAAAGTAAATAAAATAAGGCACAAGCTAGTCTGCAGTTTAAGGGTTGGATAAGGTCTGGCTGTACGGGTTTATAAAATAATTTACTAAAAGAAAACCTTTGAAGGGGCTAGAACATACCTCTTGGTCCAGATTGTAGTCCTCTTTGGAATTAAGCGCCAATTTTACAGCCATGTAATCTCCACTTTTCACAGCATCCCGCAACTCACCTGGAAAGGGACAAAGGTTGAGGGAAGATTAATACAACATTTTTTTTTTTTTTAAATATTTTTTTAGGCCTTTGCTCGAAAATTGCATACCCATAATAAATAAATAAAAAAAAGAGTATATCTCTGCAACCACAAGGTGTATTTGAATAATATTGGTGTTATAATAAAGAGAACACTTGTGAGATTTGTTCAGATGTGTAAATATTAATATATATGTTCCTGGTTAAGAGTAAATGAAGATGGCACAAATCACAAATGAAAAAGTTTCAGGTTCGTCTAAAAAAAAAAAAAGAAGCACTTTCAGGATGATTCTCTCTTTGTAATGATGCAGCCGTAAGTCTAAACCTCAACCAGGTCACAACACAATATGTGAACCGTCTCTCTGCAAAGGTCGACTCTGATAAAGTGAAGCAGAACTAAATTAGAGGTTTTAGTACAGAGAGTTCAGACGAGGTCAACAGGACGGTCAGTTTGGCACCATCTGTGCCATTTTAATTTTCTCATGTACCAAACTATATGTTTCACTTGTATATCACTAATGGTGTTCAATACATCCAAATACAGCAGTTTGGGGCTTTTTTTAATTTTTTTGAAAATTCAACCAGACCTTGATATATTTTCCCATTCAAAAAATAACCACACAAATCAACTGAATGTTGAATTCAAATGGAGCAATTTACTTTTATCAAAAACGGTTAACATTTCTGCAACAATACAAACTGTAAAAAAAAAACAAAAAAAACCTATTTACATTATTTACACAACTCTCCATTGTACCTCTTCTGGAAAAACATTTCTGTAAAAATGCAAACTGTAAAAACACACAATAAAACCTAAACTATTGACACTATTGTCCATTTATTTACACACATCCACCAGGAAGTCACTGTCCATCGTGCCACAGCTGGAAGCAGTTCTTTTTTGAGTTGGCGCAGAGAGGAACCTCACACCTCCTGCAGTACACAGCCGTCTTCACCCTCGGCATTCCAGCATCACGGCACCTCTGGCAATGCTTCCTGACCCTCGTTTCCTCGCTGTCGAAGAACATGGGCATGCAAGTGGTGGGGGGCGGGGGGGCGGGGGGGGCTGCTGAGCCTTCACCAAACTCCAGCAGCTCCTTGGCCAACTGCTCCCTGAAGACCTTGTGGGTGAAGGGCTTCGTCTGGGTGGGGTCCTGCCTCAACCTGAACAGCTCCTTGTGCAAGAGATAACTGTTCACCACAGCGATGTCCACAAAGTGGTAAAAAAAAGTCTTGTACCACTTCATCGTCTTGTGGCGGACGCTGTAAAATCGGATCAGTGCATCGGACAAATCCACACCACCCATGCTACGATTGTAGTCCACGATGCTGTCCGGAACTGGTATGGACTTGTGTTGCCACACCCCAGCCTCCTTCACCCTTCTCCTCACCGTCTGTCCACTGAAGGCCTGATGCACTGTGGAGCACATTGTCACCTCTCTCGTGTCCATCCACTTCGCGAAGAGGAGTTTGCCGCTCCGGATCCAACGCATGTCCCCCCTCTCAGCCTTTTTGGGCAGGTCGTTGGTCTGGGTCTGAGGGAAGCCAGTCACTTTTTTCCCGATGGTCCCACAGCAGCCAATGTTCTTTTTGGACAGATCAGTGAAGAGCGCAGGGCTCGTGTAAAAACTGTCCGTGTACAACAAGTAGCCGCTACCGAGGAGAGGGAAAGGCAAAAGGTCCATCACCGATGAGTAACTCAGACCGCGGCCTGTGGTGGACTCACTTTTGCCCGCGTAGACGAAGAAATTCCAGGTATAACCTATCGACGAATCAGCCAGCACGAACAGCTTGTAACCCCACTTTGTGGGCTTGTCCTTCGTGTACCGTTTCATGCCGATGCGGGCTTTGGATGCGACCATCCGCTCATCGATGGACAGATTCTGGTACGGATGGAAATGGGCTTTGCAGGCGTTCACCATCTCCGTGTAGAGCGGCTTGATCTTGAACAGTCTGTCGTACCCGGCAGTGTTCCTTTTTTCGTCATTTTCCTCGTCCTCTTTTGGGTCGCTGAGGTGAAGCGACCACAAAATTGCCTCAAAGCGTTCCCGTGTCATGTTGTCGCCGGGGAAGCGGAAGTTGAACAGCCACGTCTTCCTCCAGTAGTCAGACCTGTTGTGGACCGCCACAAGGCCAGTGAAAATGATAACGCCTAGGAATATGTGAAAATCCTTCACCGTGAGCACATCCCACTTGAACTTCATCCCAGCTTGCCTTCTTTTGGCAGCGTTGGCATTTGTGTTGTCAATGATTTTTCGGACAACGGATGCTGAAAAGAAGAGCTGGAAGAGGCTGATGGGAGACCATGCTGCGGTGGTGTCACATGTGGGGCCTGGGGTCCTGGCCGGCTTGAATCTGAGAGGGTCAGGTTTGATGCCCTCCTCGTCTTTGTCGTGCCACCTGTCCTCCTCCCCGCTCTCTGGAGATGCCAACCTACTTTTTCCACGCTCGGTAGCTGGAGAAGAAGTTCCCGGAGAGGAGCGTGCTGCCGGGCCCGACTGAGGTGATAACGGCTGGGGCAGTAAAAGTCCTGGAGCCGACGGTCGATCTGCTTTTGGACGTGATGGCTGTGGGGCCCTGGAACGTCCTGGGACACTGGCATGGGGTGGCTCGTAATCCTCATCACTGTAAACCCAAATGTGGAAGAAAAAGACATGCATGCATTCAGTGGTCTGGTTCTGAAGCTGTAATACATGTAAACATAATACAACATAAAAGCAATAAACGTGGTAAAAAACAAACAAAAAAATTAAACACTGTGCTGGGACAGTCCACACACACACACACACACACACACACACACACACACACACACACACACACACACACACACACACACACACACACACACACACACACACACACACACACACAGCTCTAGGTAGATTGAAAATCAATAAATCGATAAATGTAACGTTTATAAGAGGATCCATACCTTTCCGATGATGGAGGACAGTAATCCGAGTCACTGCCGTCTTGTGTGTTGTCGCACTGCTCAAGAGCCTCTTCATCTGACGATGAATCATGAGGACAAAAGAGGCTCCCAGGCTCCTCCTCCAGCAGATTCCATACTTCCCCTGGAGTGAAATATTTCTTTGGTCGTCGTTTCGACATCTTCCTCTCAAAAATTCCCACAAAGTGGTGAAAAAAAAAAAAAAAAAAAACAACAACCGCAAAAGTAACATGCACTCTGCGCCAGCTGCCTGCGAGTACGCCAGGCTATATCTCCGCAACGGATTGGTCGATTTGAGAGAACGACACCTCATTTGGATCGTCAGAGCCAAGAGAATTTAGCTATACCCACCAAAATGAGATTGGCAGCACTGCCAGCCAATCAGAATCAGCAGGACGCCGTCCTGTGGGAAGTGCAGGCTGCTACACACGGCAATGATAATGCCAGAAATGTGGCGAGTCGGTTGAGTAGGTGGCGTTAGATGGATTTTGATATTTGGTAATTCATTTAGTTGGTGTTCGAGTTGTGTTTGGAACATGTCAAAACAGCTTATATTTTCTTGTAGCCCAGGTTCTGCTGTTTAATTTGATGTGCAACGTCACTGTATTCTTCCGTGATAAAAAAAATGTCATTATCGTCAGGTTTTCATCTTTCCGACGGTCCTCATTTCATTGACAACATTTTATTATAAATGTCTCATTTAAAATCCCAAATAAACCGTTTGAAGAAACCAAATCCTGTAAAAAAAATTATGATTTTTGAGCCAACTAATAGTTGCAGCTTCATCATGAACACAGTGAGGTAAGGCTGATCACCAGAGGCCCCACAGTACGATATTATTACCACACACAAGTTCTCCGTATTATTTTTTTAAATGCATATAATGAGCATCGTTTGAGGGGCCTTGAGATCCAAGATTTTCATTTCCAATGTCTGCTTCTCTGAACGTGTTGTGCATATGATAACAAAGAACATAAAAACAACGTGTTGATTAAAAACCACGAGGCTTTGTAAGTAGATCATCCATCAACAGTTTGAAGCTTCTAGACAGCAGTGGTCGTCAGCCAGCTCTCTGAGATGTGAATGGAAAAGTACTCACTGGGCGATAGCGGCGGACCCGACAGGATCTCATCCTCCCCGTTCAGATGTTTCTGGAAGTCGTCCAGAGTCATCCAGTCCAGGTTGAGGTCCATTCCCAGACTCAAGGTGGCCTGGCCTTTGTCTGTACGGTGCAGAGAGAGACGCTTCATTAGTATCTGTGCTGATCCCCCTCACAGTTTATCGTGAACCATCACAGTGTAAATAAAGTTTAACGTTAACCATCACAGTGTAAATAAAGTTTAACGTTAACCATCACAGTGTAAATAAAGTTTAACGTTAACATCACAGTGTAAATAAAGTTTTAATGTTAACCGTCACAGTGTAAATAAAGTTTTAACATTAACTGTCACAGTGTAAATAAAGTTTTAACGTTAACATCACAGTGTAAATAAAGTTTTAACATTAACTGTCACAGTGTAAATAAAGTTTTAACGTTAACATCACAGTGTAAATAAAGTTTTACTGTTAACATCACAGTGTAAATAAAGTTTTAACGTTAACATCACAGTGTAAATAAAGTTTAACGTTAACATCACAGTGTAAATAAAGTTTTAATGTTAACCGTCACAGTGTAAATAAAGTTTTAACATTAACCGTCAGAGTGTAAATAAAGTTTTAACGTTAACATCACAGTGTAAATAAAGTTTAATGTTAACCATCAGTGTAAATAAAGTTTTAACGTTAACCATCATAATGTAAATAAAGTTTTAACGTTAACATTACAGTGTAAATAAAGTTTTAACGTTAACATTACAGTGTAAATAAAGTTTTAACGTTAACCATCACAGTGTAAATAAAGTTTTAACGTTAACATCACAGTGTAAATAACGTTTTAACGTTAACCATCACAGTGTAAATAAAGTTTTAATGTTAACATCACAGTGTAAATAAAGTTTTAACGTTAACATCACAGTGTAAATAAAGTTTTAACGTTAACATCACAGTGTAAATAAAGTTTAATGTTAACCATCAGTGTAAATAAAGTTTTAACGTTAACCATCATAATGTAAATAAAGTTTTAACGTTAACATTACAGTGTAAATAAAGTTTTAACGTTAACATCACAGTGTAAATAAAGTTTTAACGTTAACCATCACAGTGTAAATAAAGTTTTAATGTTAACATCACAGTGTAAATAACGTTTTAACGTTAACCATCACAGTGTAAATAAAGTTTTAATGTTAACATCACAGTGTAAATAACGTTTTAACGTTAACCATCACAGTGTAAATAAAGTTTTACTGTTAACATCACGGTGTAAATAAAGTTTTAACGTTAACCATCACAGTGTAAATAACGTTTTAACGTTAACCATCACAGTGTAAATAAAGTTTTAACGTTAACATTACAGTGTAAATAACGTTTTAACGTTAACCATCACAGTGTAAATAAAGTTTTACTGTTAACATCACGGTGTAAATAAAGTTTTAACGTTAACCATCAGAGTGTAAATAAAGTTCTCCTGACGATGGTTCTCCTCCAGTACTCAGTAGAACATGTGGTTCTAGTCTCTGATCTCTGATCATGTTTCTTTGTAAACAACCAATCAGAGGAGACCTAGTAACGTTAGCAGCACCGCTAACGGCTAACCAACGGAGGTTCACTTCAGTTACACTATGATGCCTTCAGGCTCTGCTCAGTGAACATAAGTACTGGCTGAAGGTACATTATAACGTCGTCGTGATGCGTTCATGTGTAATCTGTAAAATGTAGTTTTGGTGATCAACTTGAATAAATCCAGTAGTTTGAAGGAGATGTTTTCACATGAATATAAAGTAGATATTAGAGATGAATTATGAGCTGTTTAACTTCCTCATCAACAAATGGACATCTCCACTGTGCAGAGAGGTAAACGTGAAACGTACCAGACTTGTCAGCGCCCCCTGGTGGATCCTGGGCGTCCTGATTGTCATCACACGCCATGAAGAGTCGGGGCTCACTGTCCTCTCTCCTCTTCCTCCTCTCCTCCGTCGAGCTCTTCCTCTCCCAGCCGGTCCGCTGCGTCTCTTCCAGTCTCTCCTTCCGCTCCCGGGAATCCTCCCCAGGCTTTGGCTCCGCCTCCCTCTCCTCACTGTCCAGACTGAAGCCGTAACTCTGGCCGGGTCTGGAGGCTGAAAGGAGGGAGCAGACAAGTCGGCATATTTATTTATTTATTTATATTTATATTAAAAAATATATATATATATTTTTTTTTTTTGCATACCATCTGATTGCTTGTTCTTCTCCGTCTTCTCCGGCTCTGGTTTCTGAGCTGGAGACTCTTTGGTGGTCTTGGAGAACTTCTCAATCTTTCCTAACGGCTAACATTGAAAAAAGAAAACACTGTTAAAACCTTTTTCTTTTCCAGATGAACCAGTGAGCAGCAGAACCCATCAAACATTCAACCACATTTTTGCATAACTTTTCTAAACTGTATAAATTACATTTCCATAAGCCTTGACAGGTTGACTAGCGCCACACTGTACCTTCGTGGGTTTGCTGCTGGTCTTCTCCGGGACGGTCTGATGCGCCGGCTGCCGTCGGGGCGCTCGGTCCTTCGCTTCGCAGTTCAACAGGAACTTCTCGAACAGGTTGGTGGAGCCCGACGCGTCCCTCGGCCCCAGCGCCTCCTCTTTAGCCGCCGCCGCCACCTCCTCCTCCTTCGGCTTGGTGGTGCTGCCAGCCGCTGTGACGGAGGAGGTGGAGGAGGTGGAGGACGTGGAGGAAGACGGGACTTTGGGCGGCGGTGCCGACAACGCGGCGGCGGCGGCGCTCTCCGGCCCTTTGCTCTTGGCTTTCTTATGCAGCGTGGAGCTATCGCTGGAGTCCGAGTGCGGCGCGGCGTCCTCCTTGACTTTAGAGGTGAGGCTCTTCAGTTTTTGGAGGTTGCTTTCTTTCTGAGTGGCGTCGGGCTTTCTGCTCTTTTTGTCTTGGATGAGGTCCTTGATGCCCTGCAGCTTCACCTCCCACTTCCCTTTCTTTTGTTTGGACTTGTCCTCCAAGCGGGATTTTTCGCCCGACTTCGCCGCAGTTTCGGTCGACGCCGAATCGTCCATTTGGGACTCGGACGGGACGTCGCTCAGGGTGTCGTCCAGAGGAGCGGCGGCCTCGTCCTCGGAGGTTTCAATCTTCCTTTCCTTCTTCCCTTTCCTTTTCCTCCCCTCCTCTGCCTTGTCTTTCTTCTGCTTTCCTCCCTCTTTCCCCCTTTCCTTCTTGTGTTTTTTGGAGGGAACAGGCTCTTCGTCCTCCTCTTCAGAGTCAACCTGACGCTTTTTAGAGTCACTCTTTTTCTCCTTGGGAGGAGAGGTTGGAGTCGGAGCTCTCTCCTCTTCCTCTTCCTCTTCCTCTTCCTCTTCCTCGTCTGTCTCTGGTGCCGGTAGAGGCCTGAACTCCTCCTTCCGTTTGTCCTTCTTCTTCTTCTTCTTCTCCTTTGGAGGCGGCTCCTCTTCTCCTTCCCGGCTCTTTTTCTTCTTCTTCTTCTTGACGGGCGACTCGGTTGGACGGTCTTTGTCGCCTTCGCTCTCGGAGTCGGCATCGACCGCGTCGCTCTTTGCAGGCGGCGGTTTCTAACAGGAGAAGCAATGTCACATTTTAATATCATATATTGTTTTTTAT
Organism: Cebidichthys violaceus; assembly: GCF_023349555.1. Lineage (NCBI taxonomy): Eukaryota > Metazoa > Chordata > Actinopteri > Perciformes > Stichaeidae > Cebidichthys > Cebidichthys violaceus. The sequence goes on along the minus strand of NW_027176274.1, from coordinate 1,958,064 downwards.
TTTTTAGCTTCCCTGGTTTTACACCTACAGCATCGCTATGAAGCTGATATTTTCTCTGAGCGGGTCCTCGTTCAGCTCTTACACAGTATTCCATTCATCTACAGGCGTCTGGTTCAAACCACAGACTGTAAAGAAGAAGCGGACGTAGTCACCGTGACGCAAGTTTATGGTCTCAATCTCTAGTTTACAGTCTTCTTCAATACAGCATGATGTTCATTTAGCACATTATGCTCCATTTAGAGTCAAACAGACCATAAATCAGGGGATGATTTAGGGGCGGGGCTACACGCTGATTGACAGCGCTGATACGGCGTCTCTCAGCGCTGATACGGCGTCTCTACTCCTCAGTCCTGATATGGTCACTTCCTGTTCACTGGTTGCAAAAAACCAAGATGGCGACGGCAGTCCAAAAACTAATGAATGAATCACGATGACTACTTCCTCTTCTTATATACAGTCTATGACTGAGGGAATAAATCAAGAGAGAAGTAGAGTCATTTTAGACTAGACTTCTATACAAGCAGAGGAGTCGCCCCCTGCTGGACACTAGAGAGAATGCAGCTTTAACACGTGAAGCTTTGGCTTCATGCTTCAGACTCTGAAGTTGCCTCCTGGTTTAAATAGAATGAAAAGACATCCTAAACAGAAACTGTGCGTGAGTAAGAGTCCCCACTCTACTGCTTAAACGCTGTACCTACACCAGTACTATGGTTCTGGTGAGTACAGTACCAGTAGTACTCAGACTTACCACGCTCTTCTTGGCCTCGGCCTCTTTCTTGGCCTTGAGCTCCGCCATGGACTTCTTAAAAGCCAAGAGGACCTCGCAACAGTCCTCCAGATGGGCCTCCGGCTCCCACGTGTCATCGTCCGAGCAGTAGTTCTTCCACCGGACTCTGTAGAGCACTTCGCCCTGGAAACACACAGAGAAGAAGAAGAAGAGGAAGTGAGCGTTGCCTCCACCGCTAAACCGACACGGCGGCTCGTAGCCATCACAGTTCATCCGACGACTGTTTCGCCCTCCGACGGACTCAGGTGACGGCTGCCTGCACCCGAACACGGCCGACAGACGAGATTACATGAATCTTCATGCATTGGTTGTTTTCATAGTAGACGCTGTATTGTACAAGACAGTGTAGAGAGTTCATATGGGCAAAAAAAGCGAAACACACTCACATTTTAAAGCCTAGAAAACTAAATTAAGAGAGCAAAGCAATGCTGAAACAACAAGGCTTTTATTGTGAAGGGACCAGAGTCCCAAACAAGAATAGTTGGACTAAATTTTGAGATTTCCTAATGTTTTTTTTTGTAGTCTGGACATTATTTTCGGAGTGAAACATTTAGCTGAAGATTCCTGAAGCTTGGCCGTACATCAAATGATTAACTAAGAAGTTAAACACTGTTTTCACGGATTTAAAGGTGCGTTGCGTGTTAAAAGTGACACTAGGAAGACATCACTAACACCTTTATCTTCTCACCGTCAAACGTGTCTTTGCAGAAACACAAACAGGACAAGGACAACAGATGCACCATCTTTCTATGACACAGCACATGTTGTGCAGTCACAACGATTACATCCATCATAAGTCTGACTCTACACATTATTTTCACTGCACCAACGTGTAAACAGTCCATGTGAACGGCTGCTCTTCCTGCAGAGCTGAGGCTCACCTCCTCTTCGTTTGTGTTCCTGAGCTTCTTCACTACACAGGTGGTACAAACCCTGGGAGCCTCTGAAGGGACTCTGTGTATAATCGGAGGCGTTAATAACTCACTGGGGGTCGCATTAGCTCCTCTGACCAGGTGAGGCTCATCTCGCAGCTCTCAGAGGTCCCTCAGGTCTCCTTACAGAGCAGTCTGCTTTTTAATCCGCTATCGAGTTCATTGGACTAAAACCTCTGGTTCTAAAGTCACAGCCTGAGGAACAGTCGCACAAATCACTTTCTGGAACCGGTTTCTCCTGTACAATATCCATTAAACGATACTGTCAGTAGGTGTATATACGTTCATATTTTGGATCACAAATGTGTTGATGCTGTGAGGATAAATCCACAACCATATGCATAACCCGGGGCCAGTCAAATGAAATTTTGGACTCCTAAATCCAACAACAAAATAAAATATAACTTAAACACAATGTTGTTGTTGTTTTCCTGAGTTGATGGTGGAAGTAGCTAACAAATGAGTCTCCTTATGAAGTGTATATAGTGCATTGATTTTTTTAAAATATGCTCTATAAATAATCTAAAGTGGAGCCATCTTGCTTCTCATCTCTGCTGAGAGTTGCACATGCTCAGTACCGAAGTTCAAGTGATCCTGCAAACAGGAGGTCAGCTGGAGGGAGTTAGAGAGGATGAGTTTGCTCCAAGTTTGAGAGCAAATCCGATTAAACAATTGACTTCAGTCTTTGTTGTTTTTTTAGAGAACCACTGTTAAACTGTCTCACAGGGAGAAGTAAACAGGCAGACTTCTGACCCAGTAGAGTTTAGCTCACTGTTCAGCTGTGGGAGCTGGAAACAGTTTGACTTTTGACAGGAAGATCAGTAGTTTTGTTCAGCTGGATTTCACATTTCCTCTCCTCATCACTGCAAATGCACGTACTTATAACACTATGTTTCTCCAGCATGAATTCACCGACGTTTATCTCCAAAATCTCCTAAAAAAAATTGTCCTAAAAGTTCCAAAAGCCGGGAAATAATCGGATTACTTAAATTGACGTAAACAAACGGAGTAAAGGTGAAGAAAGCTTTTAATAAAAGCCCCGCCACGAACAACCCAACAGCACCGCCCTCATAACCACACACGGACAGGGAGAGTTCATGTTTAAGTGAGAAAATGTGGCGCCGTCTTGTGACTTTGTAAACACAACATGAGAAATAGAGTAGGATTACTGTTACTGTTATTATTGGACAAATGGTGTTCTGTTCAGCACAGTGTAATCAATGCGACACACACTGATGCACATCATATGTGATGAAATTCAACAGTTTAAGTAGTGAGTTAATCACTTTAAAATGTGTAGGAAAAGCAGGAATACCAGTTACTAAGTGTGATAACTACAGCTATAAAATATGATTTAATGCATCTTGTAAAATACTAATAGGTTACTAGATTTGTGTAAAGATGTAATGTCACACAGCTGAAATATTATAACGTAGCAGATCCCCCCCAAAATAATCACGTTACAGTGTTCTGACAAAGACACAACGTAGCTTAAAATATTATAAGTGAGATCCAGTGAGGACACACAGGTGAGTCGGTCTGTTGTTGTCTTTTCATAAACACACATTAACCCTAAAACTCTAAAAACAACACCACCGCCACCATGCAACGTGTGTTGTACACAATGACACTGACAGCTCGCACTATATTCTCTGGATTAGCTTCGCTTTGCTGGAGCAAATGCAACCGAAGATGACAATGGTGGTGTCAAGCTTTTACAAGACGTCCGTCCTCTGGCCCCAGCAGGGGAAAAGGCGAACGGACATCATGGGAGAAACGATGCGAAAAACGATGCGAAAATACGGACAAGAGCAATGTAATGCACCTCATATACATATATAAATACACTGTGGACAGGTGGGCTCATGTAACGGAGGGTGTGTGTGAGCTACACGTCGTGACAGTGGAGTGAAAGCAATCCAAAGACAGCCATGTTTTGCAAAGCTAGCCAAGGCGGCTAACGGTAGCTAACTAACTACGGCAGCTACCTTAGCGTAGCTAGCTTAGCTTTTACCTCTTCCACTCGCATGTCGATGATCCTCTCCACTTCGTACACATCTTCCTCCTCGTCTTGCTCGCTGTCCGCCGGCTCTACCTTGTCAGCCTCGGCCGCCATGGCTTTTAAAAACAACAAGATCAAGCTATTGTTTTTTGGTTGGATCCAGTACTCGTGAAGGCCGCAGTTTTGCGTACCTGGCGGTAACCGTTAGCTCTGCGGTGCTCAGAGGGTCCTCGAGCACGAGCACACAAGGAACCAGCTACCGCGCGCTCTTACCGCGTGTTGCGTTCAAGTGCCCGCTCGCAAATCTTTCATTTCTAAAATCACAATTGCAAAAAACACCAGTAGATTTTTCTTAACCACGTGTTTTATACACGTTTTTAAAGTTTCGCTTTGAGGCTTATCTTAAACCACTTGGACTATAGCACCATTAGTTTATTCAAATTATTTTTTAAATAACGATTTCACATTACATTCGTGTAATGTCGTTATTTTCAGACGTTGAAAATCCAAATTTCCGATGTTTCGACAACGCAACATTGGCATGAAGCTCCGCTCTGGATCTGAAGCATTAAAAACATGGTGGACTGCACAAGGAGGACCCTCAAAGGGCATGAAATCAAAGGATGCATCCGATACAAAAGCATTAGTGCATAGCTATCATTTCAAAAAGTATAATATACATATCATAATCTCTCACACGTTATGAATAAACGCACACAACTAACAGAAGGAGCAGTGTTGTGCTCATATAGCCAGGTGATATTTAATGTAACCGCTAATGTGGACAGAAGGTATTCTGAATATATTATTTTCACAGAGCAAATTAACTATGCATTACCATTCTTCAGTGTTCAAAATATATTTCAAATGAACACCAGGTTCGTATTCACGTATGAGGGAATATAAAAACGTCTCCGACATATCTTAAAAAGTATGCATGCATGAGCACATCACAGAGCATCTTGACATTGTGAATTGATAAGAAACAATCGAGTTCCTATTCAAAATGACTTGATACAGGGAGCCGTTGCATGAGCAACTGAATTTATTTAAAATCAACAAACAATACATAATACTGAAACAAAGACATGTGAAAACGGCTTTAAAAGAAATGAACAGAAATATAGATATTAACAAGGAGGAAATATGTGAGGGAAGAACTGAAGTAGAATATGAAGGCACATGACGTCCAATAACAAGTTGAAAAGCAGTCAGGATGACGGTTCTGGATTAAGATAAAAGAGGAGGAAACCCGTCACTACAGGGTGGAAGATGAGTCCTCCAGCGTCTTACATTCATGAGATTAGATCCACCCTGAACTTCACAACGTGTCGACGGCGGTCGCTCTCTCTCCTCAGACACCGAAAATGATCCGGAGGTCGGCCAGGGAGAGTTTGGAGGCTGTGCTCCCCGTTCCCGTCAGCACGTTGTGGGCCAGCTCCTTCTTCTTCACCTGCAGCGTGGAGATCTTCTCCTCCACCGTGCCGTCACACACAAACCTGGAGAACACACACACACACACACACACACACACACACACACACACACACACACACACACACACACACACACACACACACACACACACACACACACACACACACACACACACACACACACACAGGTTGTTATGCTATAACTTCAGTATTTATACGTAGATACCACGTGGATCAGCCGTCCTGCTGACTCGTTACCTGTGGATGGTGACATCTTTACTCTGTCCCACTCTGTAGATCCGGTCACAGGCCTGATCCTCCAGGGCTGGGTTCCTGTGAGAGGGTTCAGAACGGTATTTGTGTTGTTTATTTATCTCCTGTGTTTGTTTGAGAGAGTGAGCACTATTAAACATCTTAAAGAAGTGTAGTTTATCATATTTAATAATGCAAAATGTAACTTTTATGCCTCATTTAAGGATCATTTATTGGTTTTAATTTGTTGTTGCATACCATAATAAACTGTGTAGTCAAGACAAAGACACTCAGACCCTTGAAGACAAAACTGTCCACATTAAAACCACAATGCTGGATTCCAATCATGCATTCTTTTATATCAGGCGTTTAATCTGGAGGCTGGCTTCTAAGTTATACTTTGAAAAAATAAAAACAATTTAATTAATATAAATAAAAAAAGCATTTAGTACAGAAAATAATATAATAGAGGTCTTTTTTTTTTCTAATAAAAACAACAATGTTAATTATTATATAACTAATAATATATATTTTTGATGTTGACAAAAAGGTTATAATGTCTTTATAATGTCAATCGTTTTCTCGTTAACGGTTCTGTGAGAATAAAGAGACTGGATGTACTATCAGCAGCTTAAGGGTCAGCTGATGTATTCAGATTACATCGTTGAAGTGAAGTTCAGTTGAAGGTAGAAGTACCTGAAGAACAACAGGAGAAATGGAATCAGACCAGAGTGATTGAGGCTGAAGACCTCTGACAGAGTCTCACCAGTGCATGTCGATGAGAAACAGGTGGTTCCCTCCGATGAGGTTGAGTCCAACTCCTCCAGCACACAGAGACACCAGCATCACCTGTGAGACAAAACAAACAGGAATATTAATCCACAGAATGAATATATATAGATATAGATATATATAGATATAGAGATATATAGATATAGAGTTGGATAGTCTGGGGTGAGACTCGCCTGCGGCCCGTCAGCGTTGGTGTTGAACTCCTCCACCAGGTCCATGCGGTGTTTGGGGGCGACGGTCCCGTCGATGACGGCGTATCTCAGGCCCATCCCACGCAGATGAACCGCTACGATCCTGAGCATGCTGGTCCACTGGGACACGATCACGCTGCACGTGACCAGAGATGACACGTCACCGTTAACGTTAAAGACGCCAACGTGTCGTAATAACCGGGTGGATCGTTGAACTTTAATGTTTTACCTTTTCTGGTCGGCTCCCTTCCGTCTGATGTCCTTCAGCTCAGAGACGATAGCGGCGATCTGGAATAATGGAGCGGTAGATAAAACAACAGTGATGTAGGAGTTTGCTTTTGTTTGTTCTTATCAAACATGGACTTTTCCATGGTTGACAGGACATTGTGGGACACAACAAGCGCGAGTTCTCTGGCCTCTTGGCGAAGACAGATTCTGCAAACGGTCTAATGTGCTGCAGTGTATCAGGTAACCGGCTTTACTCCACGGAGACACCGGACACTCTGATGCGACCAGGTCTCCTGCCACACAATTAAGACGTTCCCCACCTTGGTGCTCTCGCTGGTGTCCTCAAACAGCTGCGAGGCGAAGCGGGTCCCATTGAGGGACACGGTGTCTGGAGGGTTAGGGCCCGACGAGGGAGAGGGGCCGGAGGAGAGAGACAGAGCGTTGAGCTGCTCCTCCAGAGACAAGACGATGCCATCGCCCTGCAGCTCAGACTGGTCCAGAGTCTTGGGAGGGGGGGGGGGGGGGGCAGAGACAAAGAGAGAAGGAGAGAGAGAGAGAGGCAGACAAAGAGACAGAGAGCGAGAGACAGGGAGGGAGAGAGAGACAGGGAGAGAGAGAAAGGGAGACAGAGAGAGAGAGACAGAGAGAAAGGGAGACAGAGAGAGAGAGACAGAGAGAGAGAGACAGAGAGAGAGAGAGAGAGAGAGAGACAGACAGAGGGAGAGAAAGACAGAGACAGAGAGAGGGAGGGAGAAAGAGAGAGAGACAGAGAGAAAGAGAGAGAGAGAGAGACAGACAAAGAGACAGAGAGCGAGAGACAGGGAGGGAGAGAGAGACAGGGAGAGAGAGACAGACAGACAGACAGACAGAGACAGAGAGAAAGGGAGACAGAGAGAGAGAGAGAGAGAGAGAGAGAGAGACAGACAGACAGAGAGAGGGAGGGAGAAAGAGAGACAGACAGAGAGAGGGAGGGAGAAAGAGAGACAGACAGAGAGAGGGAGGGAGAAAGAGAGAGACAGAGACAGAGAGACATCAGTGATCGTTCATTAGTTTAACTGTAACTCTTAACTGGTGAAACTAATCAATCCATTGACAAATTACAATTTAAGTCAAATCTCTGTCAGGATTTTAACTAGAACAAGAAAGAGATGTCAGACTATGCAGCGGGTTGTTTGGTGTGTGTGTGTGTGTGTGTGTGTGTGTGTGTGTGTGTGTGTGTGTGCGTGTGTGTGTGTGCGTGTACCTTCTTCAGCAGCGACAGGTGGCAGCAGCACTGGCGGAGGCGCAGCAGCAGAGACAGGATGTGGACGGTGCTGGACGCCTGCTGGGGCTGCTGGGAAGTCGACACGGCGGCGTCTGTCTGAGAGACACCAAACTCCTGGGCCACTGTGAGATCATCACACTGCACCGTCAACACTCCACACACTTCTGAGAACACCGACTTATGAATGCATATTCAACGAGGACAAATCATGATTCAGGCAAATGATAAATGATATATTTAAGAGGTTGCATGGAATATTTTGCAGCTTCATTCACAATGTTGACATTGAAATCTGCATATTTATTCTTATTTTAAAGCCAGTATTTCTGCACAGTGTCACATAGAGACCAAATGTATTGAGAAAAAAAAGAAGACAGATGTTTGTATCTATTTATGTTTAAATCTAACTAAATTTAGTCTTTAAGAAACACAAAACCAGGTTTCTCTACGTTTACAGGTTGTTGAAGTCTTCAAAGCTTCGTTTGAAAACCTCAATACGTAAAATGAAAAATGTAAAATGCTCCAATAGTTCTTCTTGTAATTGGAGATGAAACAGCCAGAGCAGAAGTTAACCTGCTAAGTTTCAGTTCAGCTGTAAAATATAATTTATTCGCTCCTTTTCTGTGCTGAGAAGGTCAGAGTGCGTCCTCGGTGCTGAGGCACACATGTAGTCCCTTATAGTGACAGTCACACCTCTGCAGAGACACACTGTCTCACACACGTCTGAGGACCGTGAAACAAACACGTCACCTTTGTCAAAGGGGTTAGAGCAGGAAGCGCTTCCCTTCGTCACATCGCTCCCTTCGTGTCTCTTCAGGTAGTTCTGCAGAGTCGACCTGGAGGAAAAGAGAGGAAAACATCATTCAATTCACGTTACCACTGCTGATCGATCTACTGTATCCAGACACACTGTGATGTAGTTACACACATGTAGAGCTGAGAGAAGTCGGAAGCATCCTTTAGTCAGAGTAGTTTAAATATAACATGCTTACACTGTTCCATTCCCTTAATGGAAAACATCATTAGAAATATCTTAAGTGGTCAAGATAAGGCAACAAAACACAAAACAATCAAAGTTCACATACAAAATACTACATAATAACTTTATCAACACCCAAATCATGTGTGGGCTTTACAATATTAATGAAACAAGGAACTGGAGGATGATAATATCTTCTAGACGAGCTCCTGTCATGGCCTTCCTTAGCTGCATTCTCTCTAGTGTCCACCAGGGGGCGACTCCTCTGGTTGTATAGAAGTCTAGTCTAAAATGACTCTACTTCTCTCTTGATTTATTCCCTCAGTAAACATTGTAAACATGAGTTTATGGTCTCAATCTCTAGTTTACAGTCTTCTTCAATACAGCATGATGTTCATTTAGTACATTATGGAACATTTAGAGTCACACAGACCAGAAAGAAAGGATGCTTTAGGGGCGGGGCTACACTCTGATTGACAGGTCTCTACGTCACTCCTCCTCAGTCCAGATATGGTCACTTCCTGTTCACTGGTCAGTCCACAAACCAATGAGTGACGTGACGACGACTACGTCCGTTTCTTATCTACCGTCTCTGGTTTTCTCACAAATCTTTGGTTGAATGAAGAAATAAGAAATAAGAAAGGAGTCGTGTTACCTGGATTGGGCGAAGACCACATCGTACACGGCCTGCTCATCCTGGGACAGTTTGAGTTGATGCACCTCGCAGGTCCGATCCGGAAGAGACACCTGGAACCAGGATCCAGAGTGTGTTCATAATCAATAAGAAGAAGGTTGTGGCCTAAGGTGTGTGTGTGTGTGTGTGTGTGTGTTCGTCCCTACCAGCGGTTTTCCCTTCGAGTCCAGCTGGTCTTTGGTCCGTCGGAGCAGCAGAGTCTTCGTCAGGATGTTGAGTCTCTCTCTGCCTCGGTTCGAGCCGTTGTCCACCTGAGCCTTCCACACTTTGAACTCGTTGAACGGAGAACAACGCAGAAACCTGGAAGACAGAGACGGACGCCGACCCAACACAATCTCATTACAAGTTGATAAAAACAGAACAGTCTGGACTAAAGCAACACACCGGCCTCAGTGGCCTCCCGTTGAAACCCCCCACATGTCCAGAGGACACATTCCTACCCGTTCTAAAACGCGTCGTCTTACTTGAGCAGAGAGTACATGTCCAGCAGGTTGTTCTGGATCGGAGTACCGGTCACGGCCCAGCGGGCACCAGCCCTCAGCTGACAGATGGCCATGGAGGTCTGCACTTTGGGGTTCTTGATGTTGTGGGCTTCGTCCAGAACCAGCCGGGCCCAGGTCACTCGCAGAAGAGGAGCGGAGCGTGGCGGCTGAGGATGAACGTGGGGTGAAGTGAACGTGTGTCTGAGTTTACTGGTTCTGGTCCCGAAAGACTCTTGAACACATAGAAGCCAGTAAATGAAAAGGATAGTTTGGATGTTTTGTTACAAGTTACAGCTTTAAAGCTGATGAATGCAGCTGAAGTCAGAACATGAATATGAATATATATATATATATATATATATATATATATATATATATATATATATATATATATATATATATATTTATTACTCACCACTTCATCAGCATCTCTGCAGGGTTTCTCAGCGTCCCCCTTCTGACCTGGGATCTCCTTGGAGACCAGACTGTACGTGGTCACCACCACGTCAAAATCAGCCAGCCTGAGGGACGGAGGGAGAACTCTTCATTCTCTGTACTTAAACCTGATTGAAGGTTTTTACCAGGACTCCTACATGTTCTGTTGCCGTCGTCACTCATTGGTTTGTGGACGTTTAAAAGCCTCGATTTCGGCAATTTCGCCGCCGCCGCCATCTTGGATTTCAACCATCGCCATGTTTTTTTGTTTTTTTTTTGCAACTGATAAACAGGAAGTGACCATATCTGGACTGAGGAGGAGTGACGTAGAGACGCTGTATACGTCTCTGGTGTCGACCTGTCAATCACTGTGTAGCCCCGCCCCTAAAGCATCCCCTGCTTTATGGTCTGTTTGACTCTAAATGGAGCATAATGTACTAAATGAACATCATGCTGTATTGAAGAAGACTGTAAACTAGAGATTGAGACCATAAACTCATGTTTACAATGTTTACTGAGGGAATAAATCAAGAGAGAAGTAGAGTCATTTTAGACTAGACTTCTATACAACCAGAGGAGTCGCCCCCTGGTGGACACTAGAGAGAATGCAGCTTTAACAGCCGTCTGGTCTACGGCTGTGAGTGTGTTGTGTGCGTGGTTCCCTCACACTTTGGCCCTTTTCTCCCGGTTGGGTCCGTGGTACAGGTACACCGTCAGCTTGCCCGTCTTCACGTGTCGTTCGATCTCCCTCTTCCAGTGGTGGATCAGGGAGGCGGGACAGATGATCAGGGTGCCTTTAGAAACCACAAGGCCGGAGTCTGGATGATCAAAAACCAAACTCATCAGATCGTCCTCCGAGTTCTGGAGGTGAACTCTGGTGTTACGTCACGATTACACGGTGAGAGAAACAAAAAGGTTTGAGTTACCGGATTTGGAGATCCAGCCCTCCAGCTTCTTCTCTTCCTTCTTCTCAACCTCCTCTTTTGCTTTGATCTTCTTGGCCAGTATGAGAGCGATCATGGTCAGGGTTTTCCCCAGACCCATGTCATCCGCTGGATCCAGAGAGGAAGAAACAATGAAGAAAATAATTTAACAGGCTTATTTTAACCAGTGAAGAGATAATAAACCAACTCCATCTCACATCTTCAACAACAAAGATGAACTTACCCAGAATTCCTCCACAGGGATTCTGGTTCTCTCTCCAGAGCAGCCAGGCCAACGCTCTCCTCTGATGGGCCAGGAGCACCACCTGACGACCAATCATAGGAGGACAATGTTATCACAGTGATGGACCAATCACAGGAGGACAATGTTATCACAGTGATGGACCAATCACAGGAGGACAATGTTATCACAGTGATGGACCAATCACAGGAGGACAATGTTATCACGGTAATGGACCAATCACAGGAGGACAATGTTATCATGGTAATGGACCAATCACAGGAGGACAATGTTATCACAGTGATGGACCAATCACAGGAGGACAATGTTATCACGGTGATGGACCAATCACAGGAGGACATGGCTGTCAACATATATTTTAAAACATATCAGAATGCAACAATAAACGCATCAATCCCTGATGTCTTGTCAGATCTTCTGAGTGAAGGACTGATGAGGCGTTACCTTGATGCCTTTGGGGTCGGGGACCTCGGCCTCGGCGTCGGGGCAGGACTCCATGGATTTGTGGAGATGGTCGATGGTCTCACACGTGGCGTTTTTCACCGCCAGCAGACGGTCGTTGGTCATCCTGCCCCCGTAAAAGGCCTGGACCTCTGGGTTTGCTGGGAAACACATGAAGCACTGAGAGTTTAAGGTGTTCGCATGAATAAAAAGCAGTAAAACAGGAAATCAATCCAGAGATTCATATTTGGATTTTTACAACGGAATATCAGGGCCATTGTGGTGAAAGAGGACATTGGAAACAGCTTTAGGATTTATCTGATAACCCATTGGTGACATGATACGTTCAAGAGGTCTAACACCGTAGATTTCAAATACATACGTTTTAATGATTTTAAATAAAACCTCCCCCTCCGTGTTCGGCCTACCTCCATACGTCCGAGTGGACCCCTGGCTCAGCTGGAGGCCCAGGGAGCTGCCAGAGGCCCGGTGCTGGGAGGGGCCCGGTGCCGGGGGGGCCGGGAGCAGGATGGTGCCGTCCCGCCGGCTGAAAGGGTTCACCTGGCTACTACCCAGACCGGCATCACCGCCGTCACCCCCATCCTGAGTCGCTGAAAGAGATTACACCTCAACGTACATTCAACCGTTTAGAACATTATAGAGCATTGACATTTATCATTCTTCATTTCTGAGTTTTATTGTATGTGAAGTACAGGAAAATACCTAAGAATCAACTCAGAAACATGTAATAATAATCATCATCATGTTATTCCTCCTGTAGAAGCGAGTGCTTTACCAGGCTGAGCAGCAGCAGCAGCAGCCGTGAGGCTCAGAGACTCCAGAGCGTCCTCCAGCTCTTTCACCTGAGTCCTCAGACGCTCCCCTTTATCTGGCAGAGCCGCCACGTTCACCACCGACAGAGTCGCCTTCACGGGAGGAACGAAACAAAAGAAGATCATTACTGAGCCGGAAATATCGAGCGAGCGTCTCTGACTGAAGAGCTCTAAACTGCGATTCGTTCGGCTGATATTCCAACAGCGCTAACCCTAGAGTGACCAACTGAACGGCGTTTCTGTTCTCCGTCCACTAAACTAAATGACATCTATGAACGCGGAGACTTTCTCTCACCTTCTTCTGCTGGAGCTGAGCCGTGAGGAGGCCCTGCAGCCCTCGAGGGTCTCCCGGCTGACCCCCGACTTTAGACGCCGGCTGGAACCCAGCGAAGGTGGTCAGCGTCTTCTGAACGGCGGAGACAGGAGGAGTTTTCTGAGCGGCGGGTTTCACCGACACCACCACGACATCGTCATCGTCGTCGTCGTCGTCGACTTGGTGGATTTGGGTTGGACTGGACTTCCTGGTGTTATCAGAGTCTCTGCTGCTCCTGGGTGCAGATCTAGAGATGTCCTCTTTCACAGTCTGTTCAACCGGAGCGGTTCGACCTTCGGTTGGTTCTTGAGGCGAGTCCTTGCGAGGATCCCGTGAGGCTGGACTCTTTTTATCTGGATGAACAGCCTCGACGCTGGAGGTAGAAACCACGTTTCCTGCTTCCCCCGTCTCAGCGCGTTTCTCTTCAGTCTCGCCTTTCTCTTCATCGGTCGGTTTCTCCGCTCCACTAGCTTTGGGACGGTTCTCCTCCTCGTCTGAAACTCTCTTCTTTACCTTCATCCCCGGCGGAAGTCGTTTGCCTCGGTACGATGAATCCGCAGAGTTTTCCTTCTGACGACTGTCTCCTCCCTCGGCCTCGTGACTCGCCCCGCCGTCTCTCTCCTCGCCCCCACCGCGCTGCAGCCTCCTCCACTCGGAGTCCTCGTCCGTCTTGCCTGAGGCTTTGAAGGGGTTTCGGACGGACGGCAGGCAAGATGGCTGCAGCTGCGTGTCGGACAGAGGGTTTCTCTTTTCCTTCTCGGGCTGCAATGATGGAAGACGACAGATACTTTGAGAATAGAGAGCAGAGAGTCAACGGAACAAGAGACTCCTGGCTGGACTCACACTGTGGATTGTATGGTGTGTGTATTTTCTTTATATGACCAGTTACAAGCCTGACACTAACACATGTAGTCTCTTTTGAAACACTGGGATCGTGACAAACATTCTACATAAAGTTCTGAACATGAGCGTGTGATGATTTGAAGAGATAAAAGTGTTTTATTAAAGTATATAAATAATAAAACGTGTGGTGTAATCTGTGACGGGCGCTCCGTCTTACTGCAGTCCACGGAACGCTTCCACACCACTTCTGGCCTGTTTTTTTACCCACAATGCACCTGTAGAACAACCTGGAAAAAGGAGAATAGATATGGATAGATAAACATAAAATAGATCAAAAATAGACACCTTCACGATGGCACTTAAGAGGCCAAACGTCCAAACCCAACCAGCCAAGATGAGCTGGAGACAGGCATCAAATGTAAAGCTGCAACAGCAATGACTTCTTCTTTACTTGTTTCAGACATTTCACAATTATAATAATAATAATAATAATAATAATAATAATAATAATAATAATACATCCACCCGTGGCTCTGCTGTTGTAGACTGTAGGTGAGAGCTTGGAGCTCCACCGTGGAGTCTTCATGTTGGAGGCAGTGGGACGGGGAGACTCTGGAGGAGGAGACGATGATGATGATGATGATGATGATGATGCAGATCAAAAACAGGAATATAAACCAGTTATGTTTTGACGATGGCAATTGTCAGACTCGTACCCAGAGCTGGTATGAAGTAACAGTTGACTGGAGCGGATTCAAATTGGAATATGATTACAATAAAAGTTAAGACAAACTGTATACAATGTTTGGATGAACAGAGCTGGTCTCAATCTCTACCTGGAGGAACCAGATGTTTGGACACTTATGGGTTGGACTACAGTATTCCCAAAGCTTCTTTATTTATTCACAACGATGATTTATGATCATATCCCTGCAGTGGTGGGTACCTGTGTCCCCCCTCGAACTAAGCCCCCCCCCCAAACACACACACACACACACACACACACACACACACACACACACACACACACACACACACACACACACACACAGTCTCTAAATCGGTCTCATAGGGTGACGTCAGTACGTCCACTCACCGTGCCACGCGAGTGAAGTCACAGCCTTGCTTGTCAACACAGACGTAGAAGCTTCTGCCTTTATTTGGTCCATCTTTAACGCCCGTTTTTAGCATACACAAGCTGCCTGTACGGGGGACATTAGAGGAGGAGTTACACACAATATCAACCGTAATATTCTGTAACAAACAGTTAGCTAACTTTAACTTTAAGAGACTTACCGTGGACCTCACACAACACCTTCTCCATTGTCCTAACTCATTCGGTTCACTTTCAGTTGCCTGAACATGAAAGTTAGCCTTTTCGTATCGACCAATCGCAGCAGTCCTAAAAACACATCCGGTAAGCAAATGTCAGTTTAAAAGTCGAAGTACTTGTGAGTAAGTACAAATCGCTTATGTTTGACATAAACAAGTAAAGATACAACAACGTATGTATAATATAACGTAGACTTTATGAGAAATTTAGCATAAAAAATTAAAACTCAACGCTACATCAGATTTTATTCTCTCCTTGACTTTTATTGTGAAATTGTTTTTGCGCAGCGCCGTTAAACCGGATGTAATTCGAAGCTAGCTTTTCCCAAAGAGTAGTTTGACACAAATATCATATTTAATATTCATAAAGCGTGTGGTTGTGATACAATTTAACTATTATGGTCGCTTGTGTGAAACAAAAAAACGTACAAAAAAGACGTTGAAGACGTTAAAGAGGATGCTTTATGGTCCATAAACCAACGAGTGACGTCACGTCCGCTTCTTATATACGGTCTAATCCTGTTGAGCAGCACATATGAGTGAGAGGGTTAAAGTTAAAGCTGACGTGTTATGAGGAAGTTCGTCCTAATTGAATGCTGCCGCATAAACCAAAAGTAAAAATAAACAGTTTATGATTTGGACTGCAGATGATGTAAAAAAATAATTGTTACTGATAGTTTGTGACTTTTGTGTTTTAAGTGTTAGTTCAGATTCACTAAAGTCACACAACAACACACAGTAACTAACAGATGGAGGCAGCAGTAGACCAACAGCTCCTGTGTTCTCAGAGGTTAAATCACTGGTTCTGTGAATTGAGTCTGGTGGAAGTTCAGTTCCCCGTCAGAAAGGCCTGTTTTTATAGAAGCTATACGTGTGTGAGCCACATTTAAAGGGTTCTATCTTCAGTAGGAACACATGTTTGGGGTTTAAGAGCAACAGTCCTCCTCAGGCTGCTCTTCATCCCAGCTGACAACACAAAACAGACAAATACATTCAAATAGCTCAGCTACTTTGAAGGTGAATCAAACTAGTTGTGGAGAATAAAAGGAGGGATGTAGGATAACAATGAGTTAACTCTGCAGCCTGCTGGGCTCATGTCCAATAACTTTGACTTCTTTTACTGGTTTCAAACCAACTGGTGAGAGAAACATCTGTCTCTGCATCTGTCAAACGCTTCAACACGTTATGAACAGAATCAATGTAAGTCAGTTCAGTTCTGAGCACAGTACACTAGATACATTAAAACGATGGTATGAGTGTGACTTCACAGGGATCTTCATCATTTCTTCTCTCCACATGGAAACTGATCATCTGCACATATTTGAACACAGATGTGCTCATGTGAGTTAAAGTCCTCATGACGCTCAGGTTTGGTTTTGGTTGTTAAAGGGTCACATGTTGTCTGTTCCACGTCCACCAATGATCCGACTGGACCCGAGTTCAACACCCCTTAAAGTACTTAAAGTAGTACTAGTACCACATGTATCTGTGCAGTACAAGTGTGTGTGTGTTTAGTTGTATGCATGTGTTCATATTTTATTCAGATTGTTTGATTAGTTAAGATATTTTGTATCAAAATCCCTTTAGCACAAAAATAATAAAAATACTTAAATACAAAAATAAGCAAAGTTCTTACGAAAAGAGAAAAATCCTGATGGACAAAATGTTGCTGAACCTTTATAAAATCAATTAAAAGTCCTCATTTAGAAAATGAAGTACACTTGTGAAATTAACAAAACCCATAATTATAAAATTATTGTTGTTAATCATATTCTTTGTTATAAAAAATAAGCAAAATTGTTAATTACATAATATTGTAAATTTATGAAGTACAAAATAAGCAAAATGTTTATGAAAAAGGAAAATTTTGTGAATTACAAAATCAATCAAAAGACTCATGACTGAAGCAAAATCCTTTATTATAATTTGTTTTTAATTCCTTGATTACAAAATTAAGTCAATTTACACAAAGTACACAAATGTGTTGAATTCTTATGAAATAGTCAAAATCCTTAACTATACAAAAATAATGGTAAATTCCTTGAATGCAACATCAATTATATTCATGAAGTACTTATGATTTAAGCAAAATCCTTAATTATAGCATTCTTGTGAAATATACAAAATCCTTAATTATGACAAACAAGCATAATCAATAATTACAATGTTCTTATGATGTCAGCAAAATCCTTAATTATAGTATTCCTATGAAATATCAAAAATCCTTAATTATATCATTCTTGTGTAATATACAAAATCCTTAATTTTAGCATTCTTGTGAAATACACAAAATTCGTAATTATGACAAACAAGCAAAATCAATAATTACAATGTTCTTATGATGTCAGCAAAATCCTTAATTATAAAATGAAGCAAAATCATGAAGTAAAACTATGAACAAAATCGTAAAATGTCTGAATCACAAATGATGTTTTCGGGGCTGATCACAGCGGGATGCTCTATTGTTCTCATTTGTATTCTTGTGATTATCTTTTAGATAAACGTTGCTCACTACAATAAAGAGCCATGTGAACCACAAGGGAGCGCTAAAGTGAAGACATGAAGCTCATTCTGTGGTTTAAAGGACAAACAGCAACAGATTGTCAACACTGAGAATCGTTCTACAGAATGTAGAAGATAGAAGTCAATGGTTCATGTTTATTCTAATACATCACATTAACATTGTTCCTGGTAGTCTTTGCTTTGTGCTTGGACTCTGGTAAACCTGCTCTCAAGTCTACTTTTAAATGAAACTTCATGTCTGTGAGGTGTTTTTAAAGATTCACGTCTTCAGCGGGAACCAATGGGCTTGGAGCTGAGAGCCACAGACAGGAAGTCAGAAGGTATGGAGAGACCAACACATTGTTGAGAGTAACAAAGACAGGCTGTAATAATGAGATATCATATTCAGCCTTCTGGTTTAAGGGAACATGCTATCAAAGGGAGCTGATGGTGGTTGTGTGGTAGAAATCATCTGGATGTGAGATGAGCTCCTTGGAGGAGCTACTCTGCTCCCTGAGCTCCTTCTTCTTCTTCTTCTTCTTCAGCTGCAGGAACACCCAGGTTATAATGATTCAGATCAGTGTTCTTCAGTCTGCACGGCATCCGCCCCCTGCTGGCCTAGAGAGACATGACAACACAGTCCTGTCTTCAGTTCACTGAACACAGAGCGAGAGCTTCATTTCAGTCGCTGGTCTAAACAACAGACGTGTGTCAGTACCTTACAGTAGAAGTAAAGGGCAACGTTCACCACCAGCAGAGTCAGCAGCAGGACGATGGCTTTGATGATCAGAGGTAAAGGATCTGAAGAAACACATGGACAGTCATCACATCACACAACATCATGAGTCCAACAGCTCCGTTGACCCTGAAACCTACAATCACTGACACTCATTAACACGTCAACGACTGTCTCAGCGTTTGGTCTCCAGGATCACCCTGGTTCTCTGAGTGAGGTATCGGAGCACACCGCCCTTCTTGCTTCTGATTGGTGGAGGAACTACACCTGAAAATGGAGAGTTGGGGGCTGAGGGGTGTTATGACCGATGTGGTGGCAGTGGAGCTTTGTGATTGGTCACGTCAGAAGCTGCTTCAGTTCTCAGAGAACCAGAGTCATCCTGGTAACCAAACCTGCTCTGTCAGTCAGCTTACCTAAGACAGTGATGGAGAGCAGACGGCTCTCAGAGGAGAAGGTATGATTAAAAGCATAGAGGTGATAAACACAGCTGTAGCTTCCTTGGTGGGCGGGCTCTGCAGCAGGAAACAGGAAGTGGGCAGAGTGATTGACAGCTGGCTGGGTGTAGTTGTGTGCTGAGTTGGAGGAGGTGAAGGTGAGCTGGAAGGAGCCTCCTGGGTACTGTGGCTGGATGGAGCAGAGGATGGTGAAGGAGGAGCGCCTGAGCGCCGGAGCCTCCTGCTGCTGGGCCTCAGAGACCCCGTACATTGAGGAGGACACGGAGATGATTGGCTGAAGCAGCAGGTCTGTAAACACAGAGAGATGAGGAAAGTTCAGGTTTACCCTCCGTTGAACAAGATGGACCCTGAATAAGGATGTGATGTCACAGGTCTGACAGACAGACAGACAGACAGACAGACAGACAGACAGACTGTCACTGTGACAGAGGAAGGAACATACTGGAAGCATTGCTGTCAGAGATGATGTCACTGATGGGCTTACCTGAGCAGGTGAGATTCAGAAAGAAGTAGGAGTAATCTAATGTCACACACTCCTTCAGATTACGTTGAGACTCAACACAGTCATAGTAGATCCTCCACAGAGATGCGTTTGAGGACTCCTCTCTCTGTCCTACATAAACAGCAGAGCCACAGTCCAGATCTCTACAGGCAACATCTGCTTTCTTCAGGGTCCAGTTAAAGCCAGATACTGGTCTCCAGTCTCCTAGTTTCACTTCCAGTGTTCCTGCACAGCGACTGGCTCCTCCCACCAACCTGACAGGTTCTGAACAGAAACAAGAGAGTCGTCAGTAAAAGAACAAAGTGAGTTTCAGTAGAACAGAAATGAACCAGATCAAAGCTGCAGCTCCTCTTCTACCTGAGCAGGTGAGTCCAACAGCTTTGCCAGGTGAGCAGGTGTTTCTATCTGAGCCTGACCTTCTACAGTCCAGCAGAGCAGACTCATGGCCTCCACACTGGAACTCTTTGGTCCATATTGGAGCCTCCACTTCTCCATAGAGCGCCCCCTGGAGGACTGAAGGAGCCCCACAGTCAAGCTCCCTACAGACCACCTCTGCATCCTGCTGGTCAAAGTCATCTTCACACACTGAGGACCACCACTGGTTAGACTGGTTAGACTGGTTAGACTTCACCTCCAGTCTGCCTGAGCACAGACTAGTCCCATTCACCAGCCTGACAGAGTCTGGAGAGATGATAGAAGATGAAAGAGAGAGAGAGAAAACACACCAGACACTAGATAATATTCTTTCTTATTTTTCGTCACAGTGACTACGTCCACTTCTTATAAACGGTCTTTGGCTCTGTCCTGTTGTTGCTCGGCATGTTGGGAGTCGTGGTCATTGCTCATTGTCAGTGACAAGCTGGAGAAGTTTACAACTGTCCATGTGATCAACCAGCTAGCTAAGTTAGCTCAAAACACAAAGATCAAAAGATCAAAAACCTCCCAGTTTTAGTCAGACTGAGAGGAGGATTCTTTTTTAGTTTACTAAAATCGACATTAATACAATTATTAATATCAATAGGATTATTTACATGTATTCATAGTAACGTGGCAAAACCCTGGGATCAGGGACCAATAACCAAGTTGTTGTGGATTAAGTCTCAAAATTGGTGTTCACTCAAAATGTCAACAGTCAAAGTACTATTCAAAGAACTATTCAAAGTACTAGTTAAAGTACTATTCAAAGAACTATTCAAAGTACTAGTTAAAGTACTATTCAAAGAACTATTCAAAGTACTAGTTAAAGTACTATTCAAAGAACTATTCAAAGTACTAGTTAAAGTACTATTCAAAGAACTATTCAAAGTACTAGTTAAAGTACTGTTCAAAGAACTATTCAAAGTACTATTCCACATTTAGAGTTAACAGTGAAGGTTTGAATCCGAGCACAGACTCTCACATCCAGCCATTATTACAACACATATGAACAAAATAATCACAGAAACTGCTCCCTAAAATATGAAAGAGTTGATTTACCTCTAACCGTACTGATCAAAGGCAATACTATCATCAATGTTGGAGAAAAATAACTTTTAGAATGATCAGTTCTTATTGTTTAACACACAAGGCTCCGTGAAGTCTGTGACTACTGTGTGAACTCTCTTCACACTTGCTATCTCAGATGTTCCTCGTTTAGCAGTCACTGTGACCTTCTGTGAGGGACGATTGTATATCTTACTAAACGTCAAGATGACGTTTGCTTGTGCGGAAGGGGCGAGTTCAAGACATGCCACGTAGCTTTATGCAAATGATTCTGTGCAAAAGCACTTGTGTGTTATCTGAAATATAAATATCAGAGACTCAGAGACAGACCTCTGAGCAGCCTTGATACATGACTTGTATGTGTTTCAACTCTGTCTCCTTCTTGCAAGAATAAATGTCCTGTGATGATTACTTTTACATCGGCTTCGAGTGAATTTCTCTAACAGTCAACAAACACAATCCTGTGATGAGGGTGTGTGTGTGTGTGTGTGTGTGTGTGTGTGTGTGTGTGTGTGTGTGTGTGTGTGTAAAAAACAGCACGTTAATGCTGACGTACTTGTAGACCAGCTAGAAGCTCTGACACGTCAAAGAATACGCCCAACATGTCAAACTAAATGTGATTGGTTGAAGACTATGACAATCAACAATATCGTCCACATTGACTTAAACTGCAGAGGGATTCACTTGTAAGTGTGAAGGCCTCCGGGCAGATTCTTTTACCTAGAGACAACATAGAGACGAACTCTGATTGGATAAGAGCTCTACTTAAAACAAGCTGTGCTGGAAGCAGAGCAACTGAGGTTATGGGACTTACTGATGGAACACAAGTATCCACACCTCAGAAGATGTGCCTTGAACCTGATGAAGAAACATGTCTCCACTTCAGCAGCACCAGGTGCTGAGCCAGTAGAGTTAAACATGCAGAAAAGTCACGTTTGAAAGCAGACAATGGAGAATCTAACGGTACACCGAATAAGGAAGAGACAGGTGAAGACTCATGAAGAGATAGAGCCACCTGTGATAGACAGACTGTTTTATTTTAGTGAGGGAGGGACTGGACCAGAACATATCAGACTGGTACATAGATGATGTCACTGATGGGCTTACCTGAGCAGGTGTAATCCAGGTTGGAGAAAGAGGAATGTGATGTTAAACAATCTCTCAGAGCAGATCCAGAGTCTAAACAGTGAGTGTCGATCCACCAAAGAGATCTATTAAAGGACTCCTCTCTATATCTCAGTCTTATAGAAACAAGAGAGCCACAGCCCAGAGCTCTACAGTAGTCAGCTGCTTTCTTTAGGATCCATTCATAGTAATATACTGATATCCAGTCTCCTAGTTTCACTTCCAGTGTTCCTGCACAGCGACTGGCTCCTCCCACCAACCTGACAGGTTCTGAACAGAAACAAGAGAGTCGTCAGTAAAAGAACAAAGTGAGTTCCAGTAGAACAGAAATGAACCAGATCAAAGCTGCAGCTCCTCTTCTACCTGAGCAGGTGAGTCCAACAGCTTTGCGAGGTGAGCAGGTGTTTCTATCTGAGCCTGAGCTTCTACAGTCCAGGAGAGCAGACTCATTGCCTCCACACTGGAACTCTTTGGTCCACATTGGAGCCTCCACTTCTCCATAGAGCGCCCCCTGGAGGACTGAAGGAGCCCCACAGCCAAGCTCCCTACAGACCACCTCTGCATCCTGCTGGTCAAAGTCATCTTCACACACTGAGGACCACCGCTGGTTAGACTGGTTAGACTGGTTAGACTTCACCTCCAGTCTGCCTGAGCACCGACTAGTCCCATTCACCAGCCTGACAGAGTCTGGAGAGATGATAGAAGATGAAAGAGAGAGAGAGAAAACACACCAGACACTAGATAATATTCTTTCTTATTTTTCTTTGAAGATCTGTGACCCAGAATATAAATGTGTTTAGACATGGAGGTTTCATATATAAAGATATCTTGGTGCATTCAGCATCTGATTTACTGAGGCAGCAGCTCATCAGACAAGTCTGCTGTCATTCTAGCTGCTGTGTGTGTGTGTGTGTGTGTGTGTGTGTGTGTGTGTGTGTGTGTGTGTGTGTGTGTGTGTGTGTGTATGTGTCAACCTGCATACATTACTCTCATAGATGATGTCACTGATGGGCTTACCTGAGCAGGTGAGATCCAGTAAGAAGTTGGAGTAACGTGATGTTACACAATCCTTCAGAGCAGATCCAGACTGAGCACAGTAAGGGTTGATCCTCCACACAGAACTCTGTGAGGACTCCTCTCTCTGTCCTACATAAACAGCAGAGCCACAGTCCAGATCTCTACAGACATCAACTACTTCCTCAATGAACCAGTCAGAGTAATGTACTGGTCTCCACTCTCCTTCATGTTTCACCTCCAGTGTTCCATCACAGCGACTGGCTCCTCCCACCAACCTGAAAGGTTCTGAACAAAAACAACAGAGTCGTCAGTAAAGAAACAGATTCAATTATTAAAAGATAAAACTAAAACTTGACTGCTGGTTCTGCTTCATTGGTTCTTTCTTTCTCTTTTCCTTCTCTCTTTACCTGTTGATGTGTGATTTCCTTCAGCCTGGAGTCCTGGAGAAATAGACACATATTTGTTGTTTTAAGTAAACATAATAGAAATCCACAAATTGAATTTTTTTGGAATGTATTTGATATTTTCATCAAAAACTTATTTGGATGTTGTTACATTTATATTCAGACAGTTAAAGTTGTATTTAAAAACAAGACTGTGTTTTAGACGTCTCCTTCCTTTTCAGCCAATCACAGCAGAGTAGATTAAAGGGTCATATTTGTTTCCCCACCAGTGGCTGGAACACGATGCTGCTAACTACTGATAATAACAACATATTATATTGATTATTATCAGGCAGCAAAATAAAATGTTTAAAAGGGCTCAGCCAATCAGAGGCAGCGAGTCTCTCTCGTTTGACCTCAGTGATGAATACATTGTTTCCTGTGAGTTCTTCACAATAAAAGCCCCCGTTGTGATTGTCTTGTTGAGGTGTTTTAATGTGAAGCAGCAGCAGTAAATGTTGAGTCAGCATTAGCAGTAACTTAACGCTGCTCTGATCGTCTGTAGGAGAGTGAACAGGAATCAGTGAGGCTGATATCAGATCACAAACAGCCTCACTGATCACATGCTGCATCGTTTCCTGTCTGTTAGTCATGAGTGTGAATCTATGGAGGACTCTACCACCAACACTATAAAACACTGCACACAGAGACCATTACTCAATATACATTGATGGCAGAAATATTACAAATAGAATCAATAACTTACAATTTGATTATAATTTGGGGGATTTTAACTTGATTGTTAACGATTTTACAAAGTTCAGGAAACATCGTCACGTTTTACAAACTAAGAGGAAACGTTTGTGGTGTTTTTTTAAACATGGCGGCTGGTAGAGTTCATGCAGTCAATAATTAATCACTTTAATTCATCATTTTTCCGTAAGAATAATGTTTACTTTTTAAAACTCTTTATATTTTATCACAACAACATTGAAGGACTTGACAATGCGACCTTTAGTGTGTGTGTGTGTGTGTGAGTGAGTGAGTGAGTGTGTGGGTGTGTGTGAGTGTGTGTGTGTGTGTGTGTGTGTGTGTGTGTGTGTGTGTGTGTGAGTGAGTGAGTGAGTGTGTGGGTGTGTGTGAGTGTGTGTGTGAGTGTGTGTGTGTGTGTGTGTGTGTGTGTGTGTGTGTGAGTGTGTGTGTGAGTGTGTGTGTGTGTGTGTGTGTGTGTGTGTGTGTGTGATAGCTAGTTAGATAAACTTTATTTCAGACTCAGGGTCCAGACAGACAAATACATAAAAAGACAAACACAAACAATAAAAGTACAAAGGCCTAGCAATGCCTTACAAAGAGACAGCTGGACCAATGTCTCCACAGACTGGTAGCGTGTTCTACTAAACCTTATGTTGGTTAAAACCAATATGATATAACGTGTTCTGAACAGAGACCTCTTCACTCCATCTGTACACTTATCAAACTTGCGTGAGAGACCGTCTGCTTGTTGCATACATCCTACGACATTGCCGAGAAATGTCCTGATCATCGGTCATGTGATCTGTTCTGAAATGAACAAGATATTTTACTTCACCACAGACACCAAGATTGTTATCAGACAATTTGAAGTCAGGGAAGTCTAGATATTTGTCCTCTTTGGTTGGACAGATCAAGATAGCACTCTTACTGGCATTGTATTTGATGTCATGTTCCACACCAGACACAGTACATATAGTAAGGAGCTGCTAAAGACCAGCGCTACATGGACTAAAAATCACCAGATCATCTGCATACATGATGTGGTTAACCAGAGTATTCACAATCATGCACCCAGTACTACAGGCTTTCAGTTGCTTGGACAGATCATCAACATATAGATTAAGCAGAACTGTGAGTGTGTTTGTTTGTATGGGTGTGTGTGTGTGTGCTTGTGTTTTTGTGTGTGAGTGTGTGTGTGTGCCCACGTGAGTGTGTGTGTGTGTGTTTGTTTGTTCTCTGATTTAAAGATACAACAGTAATATTGTAATAAAACACATCTTCTCTAAATCAGAGTCTTACCTGAGCTCCACAGCAACAGCAGCATCATCAACAGGTGATCCATGACGTCCAGGTAGACCGTCTCTCTGTCCGTCTCTCTGTCCGTCTCTCTGTCCGTCACTCTGTCCGTCTTTCTGTCCGTCTCTCTGTCCGTCTCTCTGTCCGTCACTCTGTCCGTCACTCTGCCCGTCACTCTGTCCGTCTGAGTGTCTGTGTGCTGTCCTCGGTGTACATCTGCGTACAGGAAGAGGTGGAGCTTTACTGATGGCTTATCTGTCTTTAGTTTTACAGAGAAGAATCTCTGTCACATGATCAGCTTCTTCTGTCCACCATGTTTCCAGTGTGACCAGTGGATCAGACACTTCTTCACTCTGGTGTTTTGTTCTCACTTTGGTCTGACTCCAATCTGTTTAGTTGTTGTCCTGTACAGCATGTGGACTCATGGAAGTAGTATAGAACCATAGAACTGTAGATCTATAGAGCTAGAGAAATAGAAATATAGGAAAGAGTTACATTCTCTTTGCTGTCATTTTGAGTGTCTTTGTAGTCGTTTTAAGTGTCTTTGTGGTTGTTATACGTCTCGTTGTGGTTGTTTTAAAGCTTTTGTGGTTGTTTGGAGTCTGATTTATTCCCTCAGTAAACATTGTAAACATGAGTTTATGGTCTCAATCTCTAGTTTACAGTCTTCTTCAATACAGCATGATGTTCATTTAGTTCATTATGGTCCATTTAGAGTCAAACAGACCATAAAGCAAACTTTATGTCACAATGACTTCTTATATACAGTCTTTGATTCTGACCCACAATCCTGTTGAGCAGCAGATATGAGTGAGAGGGTTAAAGGTAACATGTTATGAAGAAGTTCGTCCTAATTGAATGCAGCAGCGTGAACTAAAAGTAAAGAGAAACAGTTTATGACTTGGACTGCAGATGAGGTTGAAAAGTGAATTTTCCCTTTAATGAAGAAGTTGTAACCAGCTGAGTCTTCCATATAAACCATTGAGCGTCTCTTCATGAAGTCCTCTTCTGGTCTTTCTCCAGGTTTTACTCGCTGACGTCCTGCTGTAACATCTTGATTTTACTCGTTTGTGCTCTTCCACGGCTCCTCTTCAGTTTGTACATGTTGCAGAAGACGTGACGTTCACAGCGATTGTGTTCAGCGGTGGTTTTATTTAAGTTAGACTCGTTGTGAGCGTGTTGACGCGGCTCTTTGTTTTCTACTTGTTGGACTCGTGTGTTTAATGGAGGTTCACATTAAAGCCTTCTGAAGTCTGAGTCCAACCTCTCTGCTGTGCTTTCTTTGTGAATCATGAAATGAGATGTACACTCACAGATTCTGAAAAACACAACTGACATTTTTTATTTTACAAAAATATACAGTAAGCTAAGAAAATAAATAGATATTTAACATTTTTACAAATTAAAATTGTTGTAAACAAACACAAACACACTGAAACATTTCATTAATCCTCAGGCCTTCACTGAAAATGTAAACAGTGTGAGTTATTGTTGAAATATTCACATTTAAACGTGACTGACCGTGAGGTTCTGGTGTAGATCATTAGCACACACACAACAAAAAGGATTTAAGAGGTTTTGTTGCAAAATTTAAGATGCAACAAAACTTCTTTGCGTCTCTGAAACATTAAAGGTGACGTCTGGAGTTCCTGTTAACAGTTAATAAATATAAATAAGAGATAAAATGCTGTTTAAAAGGCTTCTGACTCATTCCCTGTGGATGTTTTGTAGCTTTGTGTCTGATTTTGGCAGCACGCTGAAGGACAATTTGTCTCTGTAGTCCGCGTCCCCCTACACCCCATAGTCCAGGACCACGTTGTAGTCCGCGACCCCCTACGCCATGTTGTCCAGGACCACGTTGCCGTCTCGGTCTTTGATCCGGATCCGTCCGTTGGGGTATCGGGTTTCCTGCCTGCCGTCGGCGTAGACCGTCTTCACGGTGCCGTCCGGGTACTCCCTCCTCTTGTAGTCGGCCGTGTGGACCTCCTTCTGGCCGGTGTTGAACAGGATCTCCTTGGTGCCGTCCCTGAAAACAGGCAAAAAAACCTGCTCATATCTGCCTGCAGGAACGGTGTAAACTTGGACCACAGTGAGTCGTTAGTCTGAACCTGTAAGAACAACAGAAGCTCGTTTCTTACGGGTTGACTTGTATGACGGTTCCGTCCGTCAGCACGCTCTCCTCTCGCCCGCTGGGGAACAAGTTCTTCACCGTCTGGTCCGGGAAGACGATTTCTTTACGACCGTCTGGGAAATGTTTCTCTGGAGAAATAAAAATAAGAAGAACCAGAAGATTAATGTACAAGTTTAAATCAGAGCTCAGCTGGTTTCAGACACGGAATCAAGATTTCATTACCTGCTTTTTTATTTGTTTGAATAACACAAGTTTAACTAAGTACATTAAATGTAAGTACTGCACAGTTTCGAGGTACTTTAGTACATTTATCTGACAGATTCAGATTATTAGAACAAAACTATATGATGGTGCATGACTACAGATTAAACCACCCGGCTGTCTATAAAGTAGATAAAGTTAGCTCCGCCTTTACTGTCAGCATCATTACAGTGATCAACTGAAAACAGCGTTTCTGCTCGTGTCTCACCGGTCTGGTTGTTGGGGAAGTGCAGGACCTCCATACCGTCTGGGTAGGTGATGTGAGTCGTCTGGGTGTCGGCGTAGAAGTAGATCTGAGAAGAAGAGACGAAGAGTTCCTAAATAAGATTAATTCAGATGTGGAACCTTCAGTTGTTAGCTCACAAGGTACACAAAGAAAAAAACTATTTAAACATAAGTGAAGCATCTCACCGTTCTCTGGTAGTCTGAACATAAACATAAGTGAAGCGTCTCACCGTTCTCTGGTCGTCTGAACATAAACGTAAGTGAAGCGTCTCACCACTCTCTGGTAGTCTGAACATAAACGTAAGTGAAGCGTCTCACCACTCTCTGGTAGTCTGAACATAAACGTAAGTGAAGCGTTTCACCGCTCTCTGGTAGTCTGAATATAAACGTAAGTGAAGCGTCTCACCGCTCTGGTCAACTGAATATAAACATAAGTGAAGCGTTTCACCGCTCTCTGGTCGTCTGAATGTAAACGTAAGTGAAGCGTCTCAGCGCTCTCTGGTTGTCTGAATGTAAACGTAAGTGAAGCGTCTCACCACTCTCTGGTCGGCCGTCACCTCTTTGGTGTCTCCGTTGAAGAAGGTGACTTTGACCGTCAGCCCGTCTGCTGAAACTTCCTTCTTGGTTCCGTTGTTGAAGACGATGAGTCGATCGCCGCCGGCCAGAACCGTCTCCATCTGGAAAGATCACATCTCCATCAGCGGCTAATACAAATACAAACTACATCATCTTTACGTACTTAACTAACAGAACTTAGTAAATATATCTTTAACTTTTAACTACTTTTTCAATGTTAGATATCATGCACTTTTCTATTGTAGTTTTCATTAGGCTCCGGTGTTAGTATCACTTATTATACATGTTCTATTTTACTTTTTAGTTAAATTTGTTACTGTATTTATTTACCTTTTCTCTTATTGCTATTGTGTTCTATTTTGCATTATTGTTTCAGTATTATTTATTTTACACTACATATTTTTGAATCAATTGTTCATATATGTTTATATTTTTATTCTGTTATAATTTCTGTAATCTTTAATGAAACTCTTAATCCTTCGGCATTAATAAAGTTTTTATCTTATATAAAAATT
This sequence comes from Cebidichthys violaceus, assembly GCF_023349555.1. Taxonomy (NCBI): domain Eukaryota; kingdom Metazoa; phylum Chordata; class Actinopteri; order Perciformes; family Stichaeidae; genus Cebidichthys; species Cebidichthys violaceus. The sequence goes on along the minus strand of NW_027176274.1, from coordinate 1,928,684 downwards.
CAGTAGATATTTATGTTATTATTAACTGAGGCAGGTGAAATAGTCACAATAATCGTTCATACACTGAACTACAGTAGACGGCGGTCGGCACGCCTCCAGTTTGAAGAAACAGACAAAGACACCAGACTCCATTCACAAAAACAGTGATTTAATCTCTCAGATCACAGGAGTTGCTGGTCTACTGCTGCCTCCATCTGTTCGTTTGTGACCCGTCAGAAAGGCTTGTTTTTATAGAAGCCATGTTTAAAGGTTAATATCTTCAGTAAGAACACGTTTGGGGCTTCAGGAAAGTCCTAAAGAATAGAGAGACGGACTAACATGCTGTTGTTTTTGGTCTTTTCATGAGATTTACAGAGAAGAAAACTCATCAGATGACAGAAGACAGTTCCCGTGTTTCCCACCTTCCCATCAGGATGTGGTAGAACCTCCTGAGCAGACTCTGGCTCTTTGTCCTCCTTTTGTTCGTTTGGCAGAGAAACGCTTTTCTACAACGACACGAGAAACCAGAAGAACAAATGATCAAATGGTGACCGTTCAGGTCGACTCCAACGAACTTCATTAGAAGACAAACGTTTCAATAGTGAGTGTCTCTGAACCGGTTGTCCTCTGATAAAGGTAGCTGTTGACTCCGTGTCTCTTACCGGAGAGTCGTCCTGAGAGAGTTCCGGGTTCGGCGGTTTGTCCTGAATCTTGCTGGCGGGTGTTGACTTCTCATCTGTCCTCCTGACGGGCAACGAGGAGGAAGAGGAGGAGAAGCAGCATGGCGCTGATGGCCTCCTCAGGCTGCTCTTCATCCCAGCTGACAACACAAGACACATTTTTAAAAGCACTTTGGAAAACCCTGGAAATACTGATTCCCGAGACACCATTAGAAAAATGACACAATGGGCGGGACCATAAAAATATTACACCTTTATTTATAGGTCAATAAAGAAGGGGCTTCAAATAAAGGAGGAGCTTCAAATAAAGGAGGAGCTTTGTCCCCAGGAGGAGCTTTAAAAAAAGGAGGAGCTTTAAATAAAGGAGGAGTTTTAAATAAAGGAGGAGCTTTGTCCCCAGAAGGAGGAGCTTTAAATAAAGGAGCTTTAAATAAAGGAGGCCTTTGTCCCCAGAAGGAGGAGCTTTAAATAAAGGAGGAACTTTGTCCACAGAAGGAGGAGCTTTAAATAAAAGGAGGAGCTTTGTCCCCAGAAGGAGGAGCTTTAAATAAGGAGGAGCTTTGTCCCCAGAAGGAGGAGCTTTAAATAAAGGAGGAGCTTTGTCCCCAGAAGGAGGAGCTTTAAATAAAGGAGGAGCTTTGTCCCCAGAAGGAGAAGCTTTAAATAAAAGGAGCTTTAAATAAAGGAGGAGCTTTGTCCCCAGAAGGAGGAGCTTTAAATAAAGGAGGAGCTTTGTCCCCAGAAGGAGGAGCTTTAAATAAAGGAGCTTTAAATAAAGAAGCTTTAAATAAGGAGGAGCTTTGTCCCCAGAAGGAGGAGCTTTAAATAAAGGAGGAGCTTTGTCCCCAGAAGGAGGAGCTTTAAATAAAGGAGGAGCTTTGTCCCCAGAAGGAGGAGCTTTAAATAAGGAGGAGCTTTGTCCCCAGAAGGAGGAGCTATATAAGACCGTGTTCAGAGCAGCGTAATCAGTTGGACTCCGGGGTCTGCTCGGGTTTACTTCTTGCTCAAAGAATAAAACTATAAACTAAAAGTCCAAATAGAAAGTAAATGACATGCTATACCCAATCACTCTGGTTTGTAGTCTGACTAGTATCGACCAATCGCATCAGAGCGCTTTGGTTGTCTGCAGGTAAACAGTTAGTGTGGAGAGCAAAGGAGGCGGAACGTAAACTTAAGAACCCGACGACGACGTAGCTTTTTATTAGCTTAAAACATTAACAGGGTTATCCACTGTTGCTAAGTGGAGAGCGGGGTCGTCCTTCAATCAGAGGGTCTGGTGATGATTGTGTTTTTGTGTGCTCCTGTTGAACGTACCTGCGGCTGACTGACTGATCTCCCTGGAGCTCCTCCTGGTGGCGGCAGCAGTGCTGCTCTGTGGAGGACTGATGCTGCTGCTTCTTCCTCTGGAGGCCAGAGGACTCTGAGGGAAAAAACACAAGAGATTTCCACGTTATGCCAAGACGAGGAACAAGTTATTTAAAACACAATCAATTTAAGTCCAACCAGTCCCGAGCACAGTTCACTAGACAGTCTTATATTACCACCACATTGAATATCACCCCGATAACAAAAGAGGATCAACATGCTTACAGCGAACTTCACTCCTTTGGTCACAGACGTCACGCTGTTCTCACATATTTTGGGACCGTCTGTCGTTTCTTTGTCCTTCTCTGCGTCGACGGGGTTCTTCTTCCAGTCGCTGAGGCGGAGCTTTTCCAACATACGGATCTTCAATTAACGAGAGAAAATATACTTAGAAGACTTGAATGAAGAAGAACACCAAAAACACAAACAGACCAACAGATGGAGGCAGCAGTAGAGCAGAAACTCAAGTGTTCCGAGAGGTTAAATCACTGTTTCTATGAATGGAGTCTGGTGCATTTGAAGAGAGCAAAGACGGCGTGTTTCCCGTCAAATGCCAAGATAAAGCGGTGAAAACATTCTAACTATAGCGAAGCTATATGGATAATTACCCACAACCCCACTTCAAAACATCCCAGCTGTCCCTTTAAGCTCGCAGGAAGAGAAGACCAAGCTGACAATGTGAGCCTGACCACCTCCAGATGTGTTCTGGTATTCCACATCTACACCCCGCCTCAAAGTGTGTTTCTCATCTTCCAGACACAGGTGGCAGTTTTAACGGCAGGTGTCAATACCTCGTCCCGGAGAGAACCGTTCTCCTGGCTGAGGGAGTCGATCTGCTGCCGCTGCCGGCTGTGTGAGGAGAACCAGCGACTCTCCTTCTGCCTCAGCTCCTCCTGCAGAGAGATCAGCTGCCGCTTCAACACCTGGCAGGTGAGGGACAGGGACGGATTAAAAGGACACTTCCATTTGCACGTTCAGCGGACGCAGCAGTTTCTTTAAAGAGTAAAAGGAGCTATCCCGAGGCCGGTAACCGTCGGACTCACCTGGATCTCCTCCCGTTCCTTCTTGTCGGGGAAAGATCTGGTGACCGACGCGTGCTTCTCAAACAGTTTGCGCTCCTTCTGCAACTTCCTGTTCTCCTCCTTCTTGTACTCCTCGAACTTGGCCAGCTCCTCCGCTCTCGCCTGCTCAAACTCCAAACGCTCTTTCCTACGAAAAACGACAACATAAGTAGTCGCAAAAAAATGAAGAAAAACAGTCAAACTGTTTCAGAAGGTAAACATGAAGGTGATTTATCACCTGAGGTGTTCCTGGTTTTTCTCGTTCTCCTGTCGGAGTTTGGTGAGAGCGGCGTTCTCCTTCTTAAATCTCTCGATCTCGATCTCCAGCTCCACCAGTCGCTCCCTCAGCTGTCTGGACTGGACCTGCTGGCCTGGAGACGAGGAGGGAGGGACGGAGGAAGGGAGAGAGAGACAGAGAGAGAGAGAGAAAGACAGAGAGAGAGACAGAGAAAGACAGAGAGAGAGAGAAAGACAGAGAGAGAGAAAGACAGAGAAAGACAAAGACAGAGAAAGACAGAGAGAGAGAAAGAGAGACAGAGAGAGAAAGAAAGAGAGAGAAAGACAGAGAGAGAGAGACAGAGAGAGAGAGAGAGACAGAGAGAGAGAGACACAGAGAGAGAGAGACAATTTTGACAATGAAAATAAGTCAGGCTTTAAATGCCAATCACATCCATGTGTGTACGGTGTTGAAAATGTGCTTCCTGTCTGACTCTAAATAGTGAGAATAAAAATACTGATGCAGGTGTTTGTCTCACCTGTCGTCTCCTCTGACTTTTTGGACTCAGGAGCCACAGAAGAAGCAGCAACAGCAGCAGCAGGAGGAGGAGAAGGGAGAGGTGCATTCTGGGCCTTTGGCTTCAGAGAGGGGAACAACCTGGTCATGAGCTGAGAGGCGGGAGGAAGAGGAGGAGGATCCTCCTCCTCGTGCACCTCCACCACTGTGCTTACTGCCACCTTCCTCGACAGAGTCGGTAAGATCCCACCGGCCGGACTAACTCCTCTACTGTCCTCCGGGTCGTCCTCCGGGTCGTCCCACGTGTCGTCGTCGTCGAACACGACTCCACCGCGACGCTCGTCTCCGTCCTCGTTCAGAGTCGACTCGTCGGCGTCGCTCTCCGCGACATCGTCGACTCGCGTCACGTCCGACTCCCCGCAGCTCTCCTCGTCCTGATACGACCGCTTGTCGTACGGCGGGTTGGACTGAGCGGGAAAGCGAAAAGCGCCGGGAAACAAAGGCGGTTCGAACCCCACTTCCTGCTCTTCGGATCCAACGTCCTCGTGCCCGTCCCGTTCCCGTTCGTCCTCGACGCTCGCTTCGTTCTCGACTGCGTCGTCTCTCGTCTTCACCGCAAACGCTTCGGAGTTGACGGAGCTGATACTTCCGTCGCTGCTGCACCTCTGGCGTGCACCTCTGGGTGGAGACTTGATGGGGGTGGAGGAGAGCCGTCGCGGGTGGAGCCCCCTGTGCTGCTGGTCCATCTGAAGAACCTGCAAGAGGATAGAAACCCACACCTCATTAGTTCTTGCAACTTTATCTAAACTGTTAAAAATCTGTCGTTTAAGCCTCATATTGCAACAAAGAATAGAGCTGCACCATTAACTTTAGTTGCTAAACGTGGTTAGCTGCTGTATTAACTAGAAACTGAAGTTAGAACATTTTCCCTACAATGATCGTCTCTTTTTTAGGAGGGATTTTTTTATGCAGATATTGGACAACCTACAGTAGAGGGATGAGGGCTGTGGAAGAACGGGCAACAAAACAATGTTTGGCCACTAGGGGGCAGCAGAAACGAGCCACAAACCGCACCGACACCAGAGTGTTTGAGAGCTTCTCAACGGAAACAATAGAAACTCTAAACTAAGCCGATGAGAGCTGCGAGGAGCTATAAGACGACTACCAGAGAGACCCGTTCACATAGAGGTAGTCATCATCAAAATATTGACTATGGACACTTTACGTACTGTTAAAAGAAAACACTGTGGTAGTAAATGTATCAAAACAGACATTTAACAGAGAATACACATCCCCGACTTCAAACAGAGCAATCACTGGTGAGTTAAAAGAATCACCTTCATGATGAAGGAGGAGTTGGAGGAGAAGGACAGCTCTTCGGCCGCTTGCTCCAGCAGCTCAAACTCTCCCAGCTCCATGGTCTCCAGCTGCCGGTCACAGTCCCACCGCCGGAGCTTCTCCTGGAACGACGCCTCAAAGGACTCCTGTGGAACGCCGCCGCCTCCTTTCGACCCGGTTCCTCCTTCCACTCTTGAACCAGAACCGTCAATCACAGCCTTCTCCTCCGGCCCGCTCAACACGCCCACCTGTTTGGTGACGGGGTTCGGCCCGGTGCTCCTGGAGACCTGAGCCGACAGACCCGCGTTCCTGTCGTTCTGCTCCTTTAGTTTCCTCGGCTGATGTCTTCCCTCCGGGTCGCTTTGAACGGACTCTGGTCCTTCCGTGTTCTGTCTCTGATGACTCCCCAGAACCTTCGTCCGTGCTGCTTTGCTCTCGGCCCTGACGTCCTGAGGCGGCGAGCCGAGACCTCGGGGTCGGTTTTCCTTGTTGAGCGTGGCGGTTTTACGCTGGACGGGAAGCCGCTGGACTCTCTGGATGGCCGCCGGCTCAGAGTTGCTGCGGGAGATCGCTCTGGTCTGGGGTTTTGGTTTGGGGTCCTTCTTCGCCCCCATTTTTGGTAACGAGGCTTTGCGATTGACGGTGAACCTCGAGAGGCCCTCGCCCCGCTTCAGAAAGACCCTCTTGGGGGCGGCCTGCACAGCTTCAGCTCCTCCTCGGCTCTGTTAAACGTGAGGAGACGCAATGACTGCAGTGTGAATTTTCACGTTTGGTACTTGGTATCGCGTGGACACGTTCGGCCGGTTTGTAGCTTTTGTCGCTCACAGTGTGACTATAGCAGAAGACCTAGCATCGTAGCATAGCATAAGTCAGTCTGGACTGAGGAAAACTAATTTATGGCTCATAATTACATTTTGAATCATCTACTGCCTGATGACTTACTTATTTTTCCTGATCCTAAGGACCCCATTGTTTTATTCTCTGACCTGCTGTTGCTTGGCAGACTTCAGCCTTTGCTCCTCCACCCTCAGCTGCTCCTCCAACAACTCCTCAAAGGTCTTCTTCTGACCCCCGATACCCGGCTTTATAGGTCTGAGGGAGGAGACACACAAGCTTGTCAACAAATACAGGATCCAGAGCCACACCGGCATGTTCCTCTTCCTGAGGATAGCACTTACCTGTCATGGAGGACTTCTTCTTCTCTGCTGCTGTCTTCAGTCAAAGCCACACCGTTACTCGGCATTAGCGTGTCGTCGTGCTCGTGAAAATGGCTGACATCGACGCTCTGCTCCTGATCTTCTCCTCTGGAGCTCCACGTGTCTGCAGGAAATAAACGCCGCTGGAATTTCATCTCGACAGCTGACTGCTGTACTCCAAGTACAAATACAACAAACTGTGAGGTTTAAAAAACAAACAAACATGTTCCTCACCTTCTTCCTCATCGTCCACCTCCTCACAATCTTGACCTCGCGGTAGCCGCTCCTGACTCCGGGGATCAGGCGAGGGCTCTCGTTCCGGTCGGAGGCCACAGGTGGAGCTCAGTGGGACTCCACGGCGGTGTATGGGGGGGCTGTACGGGGTCTCTCTGGAGCCCGACAGCCCTGAAGTCTCTGACGATAGATTACAGGACAATATAAAACGCATAAAGAAGCAACATCTACGTGGATGGAAGCCGGGCAAACACACTCTCCAACCTACATCTCTTATGTCTTAAAGAGAAACTAATTATTGTCACACTTGCAGTTATTCTGGTCATTTCTCCCTCTAACCTTCTGTGCAGTGTTGGGATCCATTCATCAGTCCCAGAAGCCTCTGCTGCTCCTCCTGGAGGTGAAGCAGCTCCTCCAGCTGATGGGCTTTGAGCTGCTCCTGCATGTGCTGCTGCCATTTCCTCAACTGCACAAAACACACAGTATGATGTCTCAATTAGCCGTGTAGCTAACACGCCCATCCACAGGGCGCTTGGGTTGGCTTTCAACTGGAAACCTGGCTTTACATTAACTCGCTGGTCACAGTGTGTACTGAACCCGTGACCTCTCACTAATCCCACCTCCAACATGCTAATGTGTTTGTTGCTGCCCACCACCGTTGCACACTGACTGCACACACTGATAGACGACCATACGGCCACTATTTGAGTCCTCGCCGACATAAATAGCCTCAGAGGCAAACTACTAATACTAGCAGGGAGAGGCAAAGAGTGTGAAGAGTTAAGTAAACAGGAAGCAGTGATGTAATCAACACTGAAGCCCACACAAAGTGCCAGACATGCACACATTCAGTGGTGTTGTTGCAGAACTATTTACATTTGGTTTAATAAGAAGAGTTGTTAATACATCAAAATGTAGAGTTCTATCAGCCTCTGAATGTTCACACGAGACCACTGGAGCTAAAAGACCTTCTCCTAGTATCAATAGAATACGTCACAATATCTGTTAAGGTGTGGAAAATCAGCATGGTAGTGGGAAAAGCTGTCCGTTTCGGCTGGCATTGGTCAGGAATTCCAGATATTCTCAAATTAAACAAAACTCACAACATTATTACGGTGACAAGCAATTCATATTTGTCCCAGCCAGCCACACACACACACACACACACACACACACACACACACACACACACACACACACACACACGACCAAAAAACTAAACAACTAGATGAATACCTGTCAAAAGAAAAAGCTATCTAAATATTTAAAAAACCTAAATAAATATGAATATAATAGCTACTACATGATAATGTCCTTACCTGTTCTAGCTTCACCCTTATGGGCACATCCTGTGATGTGCTCTCCATTTCATCCAAACTGTCCAGCTCTCCATCTAACGTCCTCTTAGTAGCCCCAGAGGACGGAGCGTTCGCTGGCCTGTCAGCCACAGCCTTCTCTCCTCCAGGTGAGCGGGAAAATCCATCCACGCCGAGGCAGCAGCTGCTGTCCGCCGAGGCCGGCAGAGGAGCGAAGTCGGAGGCGAAGGACTCGTCTGGGGTCTCCAGCGAAGGGGTCCTGACGGCAGAGTTGTGCCGCACTGAGCCGGCCAGGTCCGGACCGAGGATCACCCCGGATCTGGTGCTACTTGTTGGCATCCACCGTGCCAAGAAGTCCGCCTGGGAGTACCGGAGCCCGGCTGGAGATGACATGGTGACCGCAGCGCTGTGTCTCAAGCAGCAGGGCTCGCTAATCCTGGAGGATTTAAACGAGACAGATTATGGAGACAGGTTACAGGTTACAGGTTAATCACACCGTGAATAAAACACTGTGTACCACACGCTCGAGAAGACGCCAGGTCCAAGAAAACTATATATAAGTTAGTACTTATTGTATTGGTTTATTTGATAAGGGACAGTGCACATTAATGACAATATTGCTGTAAATGCGCCAAGAGGCTATTTTTCATCAGGACAGATGTTTACAAAGTAAACCTAAAAACAGAATATAAGTTATGCAATATTGACCCTTTACAACGCGTGCAGCAACTATGGAAGAAGTGAGAATATTAATATAAGTAGTATCATCATTCAGGAGACTAGTACTAGTACAAACAAGTCAAATCAACACTCAAAGACAATCAAATGAGAGATAACTATGTTAAATAGAAACATGGACTAAAGACAAGATTATGCTGCATTGTTACAATATTATGCTGCATTGTTACAATATTATGCTGCATTGTTACAATATTATGCTGCATTGTTAGACACTAAAAAGTCAGAGGAGCAAAACATAAAAGCATGCAGTGTTTTAAATAGATAAGTCAGACAGACAGATAAACAACAATAAAAGATATGCATGCAGGTAGATGAGGGTCGACAGACAGACAGGTGACAACAGAGAGACAGACGGACAGACAGGTGACAACAGACAGGTGACAACAGACAGACAGACAGACGACAACAGACAGGTGACAACAGACAGACAGACAGACGACAACAGACAGACAGACTGGTGACAACAGACAGACAGACTGGTGACAACAGACAGACAGACTGGTGACAACAGACAGACAAACAGGTGACAACAGACAGACAGACGACAACAGACAGACAGACTGGTGACAACGGACAGACAGACTGGTGACAACAGACAGACAGACAGACAGACGACAACAGACAGGTGACAACAGACAGACAGACAGACTGGTGACAACAGACAGACAAACAGGTGACAACAGACAGACAGACAGACGACAACAGACAGACAGACTGGTGACAACAGACAGACAAACAGGTGACAACAGACAGACAGACAGACGACAACAGACAGACAGACTGGTGACAACAGACAGACAAACAGGTGACAACAGACAGACAGACAGACGACAACAGACAGACAGACTGGTGACAACAGACAGACAAACAGGTGACAACAGACAGACAGACAGGTGACAAAAGACAGACAGACAGATAGGTGACTGAAAGCACTTTTCCTGAGTGGGATAACGCAATCCACTCTTGCTGCACCTCTTGTGAGCCGGTAACCGGTTTACGCTGGAATAGCATTAGCTAGTTAACTAGCATGTCACGAGACCGCAGCGTCGGTTTTAAATTGACTTGTTTTTGTTTGGTTAAACAACGTAGAACGAAATCACAGCTGTTTTAAAATCATTAACAGAGTGACGACATACATGACACGTATTTATCAATTACGTTATAGTTTGATGATGTCCTACATACGTTTCATTTCATTTAGTGTATTTAAAAGGCTTCCTTGGTGATATTTGGCTTGTTGTTAGCGGGCTACTTGAGATACAAATAAAGTTTTTTCAACCGGTGTTACACTGTAGTGACGAGGCAAATACATTAGCGACATTAATAAAAGTGTAAACAGCTTGTTATTTACCTGTAACATCGGTGGAAACTGGTGTAACTGGAGGGGGAACGTGCGTTATAGAAACATAACTGACATAAGTTTCAAAGACTGCCGCCATATCAAAACAAAGCCCGCGAGAGTAACACAAAAAAAAGGGGGCGACGAATCAGCTGTTGCATTATGGGTAATGCAGTTTGACCGTCTTTTTCCTTTAAAAACGTCTGTACGGTATTTATTACGGTATTTATTTTGAATGGGTTTTTTTGCATATAAACTACCATAATAGTATTATGCATCGAACACACGCGTTTGGAAATATTAAAAATTACATTCGTGTCAAATTACTTTTTGGGAAAAGCTAGCTTCGAATTACATCCGGTTTAACGGCGCTGCGCAGACATTTTTCACAATAAAAGTCACGGAGAGAATAAAACCGTTGAGTTTTCATTCTAAATGCATCAAGTCTAAAATGTAAAGCATCTTAAAATTTTGATCTAGAAAGTTGAAATGTTAATATATTTCTACATATTGATTTATCAAGAGTACTTTGTATCATTTCTAACTTTCCATCCAAATTAATCTAATATTATGGTATATTCAGCTGAAATAAATTAATAGCAAATTCGGCTGAAATCAAATTCAGCAGGCAGGTGTGTAAAGTCATCATTAGTAGTTGATTGTCAGCGTTTCCAAACAGTAAGGATGTCTAAAATATGCACATTTTTCAATGAAGTTTGGTATTGGTTTCATCTTCAGGGTCTTCACAAGTTTAACCGACAGTACAGTATTTGAAGCACCGCCCAATAAAGTCAGTACAGAGTTAACGTTTACTACGTATTGCAAGGCTTCTTCCAGCAGGGGGTGCTACAGCACACAGAGACATGATGATGATATCTATCTATACCTTATGCTGTTATGAGTTGATGATGATATCTATAACTTATTCAATGGCTGTTTGAGTTATGGAAAGAGAGTTATGAAGAGGCAGGACCAT
>NW_027176274.1:1902726-1915226 GCF_023349555.1 Cebidichthys violaceus | reverse complement strand
TATTTAATGTATGACAGAACGATGGAGGTGGATTATGATTCAGATGCTCTGTGGCAGCTTTTAAATGTACAGAAAACTGGTGGAAGTTTGGAACGGTCGCAGTCAAAGGACTTCTCTTGAAGAGCTGGAGAGAAAGGAGCTGGACTGTAGAGCATTGCTTATGATAGAACTGGTTCTGGAGGGGTCTGGATCAGGACAACAAGACTTTCTTGTATTTGACCTCTGAAAAGTGAAAGGCAGGTGTGTAAGTTTGACTCTACTGAATATCTTTGGCTTTTGGACTCTTGGTCGGACAAACCGAGACATTTGAAGATGTCTCCTTGGACTCAATCTCAACAATGTGTGCTGCACTATAGACTCAATGATTACTTTAAAAACTATTAATATTATTATATACATATACAGCTGTAACGTCTCCTCTGAATGACTCTCTGCTGATGTTGAAACATGTACCGGAAATAATAAGAGGTCACTGACAACATTAATCTGATCGGAACATCTCAGCCTGGCCCGGTGGTCAAGGAAACAATCATATGATCTGCAATCAGTCAGCAGCTTCTTGTGAAATGAATGATTATCAGTTTCACAGAAACACAGAAAATAAGGTTTGCTAAAATAGATATCATCTTAAATGGACCTATTAAAAAAAAAAGCAAAGGCAGCGAGAAAGAGACTCAAAACAACCATAAAAGATAAAAAACAAACCCAAAGAAACATAAACTGACTATAAAGAGGCTCAAAACTACAACAAATTGTAACAAAATGACAACAAAGAGACATAATGCAACTACAGAGAGACTCCAAACAACCACAAAAGCTTTAAAACAATCACAACGAGACGTAAAACAACCACAAAGACACTTAAAACGACTACAAAGAGAATGTAACTCTTTCCTATATTTCTATTTCTCTAGCTCTATAGATCTACAGTTCTATGGTTCTATACTACTTCCATGAGTCCACATGCTGTACAGGACAACAACTAAACAGATTGGAGTCAGACCAAAGTGAGAACAAAACACCAGAGTGAAGAAGTGTCTGATCCACTGGTCACACTGGAAACATGGTGGACAGAAGAAGCTGATCATGTGACAGAGATTCTTCTCTGTAAAACTAAAGACACATAAGCCATCAGTAAAGCTCCACCTCTTCCTGTACGCAGATATACACCGAGGACAGCACACAGACACTCAGACGGACAGAGTGACGGGCAGAAAGACTGGCAGAGTGACGGGCAGAGAGACGGACAGAGAGACGGGCAGAGAGACGGGCAGAGAGACGGAAAGAGAGACGAACAGAGAGACGGTCTACCTGGACGTCATGGATCACCTGTTGATGATGCTGCTGTTGCTGTGGAGCTCAGGTAAGACTCTGATTTAGAGAAGATGTGTTTTATTACAATATTACTGTTGTATCTTTAAATCAGAGAACAAACAAACACACACACACACACACACACACACACACACACACACACACACACAGCCACACGCAAACACACACACACACACGCATACTCACACACACACACACACACACACACACACACACACACACACACACACACACACACACTAAAGGTCGGATTGTCAAGTCCTTCAAGGTTGTTGTGATGAAATATAAAAAGTTTTAAAAAGTAAACATTATTCTTACAGAAAAATGATGAATTAAAGTGATTAATTATTGACTGCATGAACTCTACCAGCCGCCATGTTTAAAAAAACACCACAAACGTTTCCTCTTAGTTTGTAAAACGTGACGATGTTTCCTCAACTTTGTGAAATCGTTAACATTCAAGTTAAAATCCCCCAAATTATAATCAAATTGTAAGTTATTGATTCTATTTGTAATATTTCTGCCATCAATGTATATTGAGTAATGGTCTCTGTGTGCAGTGTTTTATAGTGTTGGTGGTAGAGTCCTCCATAGATTCACACTCATGACTAACAGACAGGAAACGATGCAGCATGTGATCAGTGAGGCTGTTTGTGATCTGATATCAGCCTCACTGATTCCTGTTCACTCTCCTACAGACGATCAGAGCAGCGTTAAGTTACTGCTAATGCTGACTCAACATTTACTGCTGCTGCTTCACATTAAAACACCTCAACAAGACAATCACAACGGGGGCTTTTATTGTGAAGAACTCACAGGAAGCACAATGTATTCATCACTGAGGTCAAACGAGAGAGACTCGCTGCCTCTGATTGGCTGAGCCCTTTTAAACATTTTATTTTGCTGCCTGACAATAATCAATATAATATGTTGTTATTATCAGTAGTTAGCAGCATCGTGTTCCAGCCACTGGTGGGGAAACAAATATGACCCTTTAATCTACTCTGCTGTGATTGGCTGAAAAGGAAGGAGACGTCTAAAACACAGTCTTGTTTTTAAATACAACTTTAACTGTCTGAATATAAATGTAACAACATCCAAATAAGTTTTTGATGAAAACATCAAATACATTCCAAAAAAATTCAATTTGTGGATTTCTATTATGTTTACTTAAAACAACAAATATGTGTCTATTTCTCCAGGACTCCAGGCTGAAGGAAATCACACATCAACAGGTAAAGAGAGAAAGAAAAGAGAAAGAAAGAACCAATGAAGCAGAACCAGCAGTCAAGTTTTAGTTTTATCTTTTAATAATTGAATCTGTTTCTTTACTGACGACTCTGTTGTTTCTGTTCAGAACATGTCAGGTTGGTGGGAGGAGCCAGTCGCTGTGATGGAACACTGGAGGTGAAACATGAAGGAGAGTGGAGACCAGTACATTACTCTGACTGGATCATTCAGGGAGCAGTTGATGTCTGTAGAGATCTGGACTGTGGCTCTGCTGTTTATGTAGGACAGAGAGAGGAGTCCTCACAGAGTTCTGTGTGGAGGATCAACTATAACTGTGTTCAGTCTGGATCTGCTCTGAAGGATTGTGTAACATCACGTTACTCCAACTTCTTACTGGATCTCACCTGCTCAGGTAAGCCCATCAGTGACATCATCTATGACAGTAATGTATGCAGGTGGACACACACACACACACACACACACACACACACACACACACACACACACACACACACACACACACACACACACACACACACACACACACACACACACACACACACACACACACACACGTGCAGCAGCTAGAATGACAGCAGACTTGTCTGATGAGCTGCTGCCTCAGTAAATCAGGTGCTGAATGCACCAAGATATCTTTATATATGAAACCTCCATGTCTAAACACATTTATATTCTGGGTCACAGATCTTCAAAGAAAAATAAGAAAGAATATTATCTAGTGTCTGGTGTGTTTTCTCTCTCTCTCTTTCATCTTCTATCATCTCTCCAGACTCTGTCAGGCTGGTGAATGGGACTAGTCGGTGCTCAGGCAGACTGGAGGTGAAGTCTAACCAGTCTAACCAGTCTAACCAGCGGTGGTCCTCAGTGTGTGAAGATGACTTTGACCAGCAGGATGCAGAGGTGCTCTGTAGGGAGCTTGGCTGTGGGGCTCCTTCAGTCCTCCAGGGGGCGCTCTATGGAGAAGTGGAGGCTCCAATGTGGACCAAAGAGTTCCAGTGTGGAGGCCATGAGTCTGCTCTCCTGGACTGTAGAAGGTCAGGCTCAGATAGAAACACCTGCTCACCTGGCAAAGCTGTTGGACTCACCTGCTCAGGTAGAAGAGGAGCTGCAGCTTTGATCTGGTTCATTTCTGTTCTACTGAAACTCACTTTGTTCTTTTACTGACGACTCTCTTGTTTCTGTTCAGAACCTGTCAGGTTAGTGAGAGGAGCCAGTCGCTGTGCAGGAACACTGGAGGTGAAACAGGGAGACTGGAGACCAGTAGACAATAAATGGAGACTAAAGGAAGCAGATTATCTCTGTAGAGATCTGGGCTGTGGCTCTCTTGTTTCTATAGGAATGACATATATAAAGGAGTCCTTTAATAGATCTCTTTGGTGGATCGACACTCACTGTTTAGACTCTGGATCTGCTCTGAGAGATTGTTTAACATCACATTCCTCTTTCTCCATCCTGGATTTCACCTGCTCAGGTAAGCCCATCAGTGACATCATCTATGTACCAGTCTGATATGTTCTGGTCCAGTCCCTCCCTCACTAAAATAAAACAGTCTGTCTATCACAGGTGGCTCTATCTCTTCATGAGTCTTCACCTGTCTCTTCCTTATTCGGTGTACCGTTAGATTCTCCATTGTCTGCTTTCAAACGTGACTTTTCTGCATGTTTAACTCTACTGGCTCAGCACCTGGTGCTGCTGAAGTGGAGACATGTTTCTTCATCAGGTTCAAGGCACATCTTCTGAGGTGTGGATACTTGTGTTCCATCAGTAAGTCCCATAACCTCAGTTGCTCTGCTTCCAGCACAGCTTGTTTTAAGTAGAGCTCTTATCCAATCAGAGTTCGTCTCTATGTTGTCTCTAGGTAAAAGAATCTGCCCGGAGGCCTTCACACTTACAAGTGAATCCCTCTGCAGTTTAAGTCAATGTGGACGATATTGTTGATTGTCATAGTCTTCAACCAATCACATTTAGTTTGACATGTTGGGCGTATTCTTTGACGTGTCAGAGCTTCTAGCTGGTCTACAAGTACGTCAGCATTAACGTGCTGCTTTTTACACACACACACACACACACACACACACACACACACACACACACACACACTCATCACAGGATTGTGTTTGTTGACTGTAGGTAGTATGCTTGTACTTGTTTAGTATCTGTTTGTTGGTTGATGATAGTATTGCCTTTGATCAGTACGGTTAGAGGTAAATCAACTCTTTCATATTTTAGGGAGCAGTTTCTGTGATTATTTTGTTCATATGTGTTGTAATAATGGCTGGATGTGAGAGTCTGTGCTCGGATTCAAACCTTCACTGTTAACTCTAAATGTGGAATAGTTCTTTGAATAGTACTTTAACTAGTACTTTGAATAGTACTTTGACTGTTGACGTTTTGAGTGAACACCAATTTTGAGAATTAATCCACAACAACTTGGTTATTGGTCCCTGATCCCAGGGTTTTGCCACGTTACTATGAATACATGTAAATAATCCTATTGATATTAATAATTGTATTAATGTCGATTTTAGTAAACTAAAAAAGAATCCTCCTCTCAGTCTGACTAAAACTGGGAGGTTTTTGATCTTTGTGTTTTGAGCTAACTTAGCTAGCTGGTTGATCACATGGACAGTTGTAAACTTCTCCAGCTTGTCACTGACAATGAGCAATGACCACGACTCCCAACATGCCGAGCAACAACAGGACAGAGCCAAAGACCGTTTATAAGAAGTGGACGTAGTCACTGTGACGTCATTGATTGGTTTCTGGACAATCATTGAGAAACCTCAGTCAATGCACTGTATGTAATGAACCAGTGTTTTGCTATAGTTATAAATATTGCTTATTTTTATTTACTTATTGTATTTTTTATTGCTCATGTGAATCATTGTTTCATGACATCATTGTTTCATGACATCTTATCTAGTGTCTGGTGTCTCTTCTCTCTCTCTTTCATCTTCTATCATCTCTCCAGACTCTGTCAGGCTGGTGAATGGGACTAGTCTGTGCTCAGGCAGACTGGAGGTGAAGTCTAACCAGTCTAACCAGTCTAACCAGCGGTGGTCCTCAGTGTGTGAAGATGACTTTGACCAGCAGGATGCAGAGGTGGTCTGTAGGGAGCTTGGCTGTGGGGCTCCTTCAGTCCTCCAGGGGGCGCTCTATGGAGAAGTGGAGGCTCCAATGTGGACCAAAGAGTTCCAGTGTGGAGGCCATGAGTCTGCTCTGCTGGACTGTAGAAGCTCAGGCTCAGAAAGAAACACCTGCTCACCTCGCAAAGCTGTTGGACTCACCTGCTCAGGTAGAAGAGGAGCTGCAGCTTTGATCTGGTTCATTTCTGTTCTACTGAAACTCACTTTGTTCTTTTACTGACGACTCTCTTGTTTCTGTTCAGAACCTGTCAGGTTGGTGGGAGGAGCCAGTCACTGTGCAGGAACACTGGAGGTGAAACAGGGAGACTGGAGACCAGTACATGGTTTTAACTGGACCCTGAAGGAAGCAGATGTTGTCTGTAGAGATCTGGACTGTGGCTCTGCTGTTTATGTAGGACAGAGAGAGGAGTCCTCAAACGCATCTCTGTGGAGGATCTACTATGACTGTGTTGAGTCTGGATATACTCTGAAGGAGTGTGTGACATTAGATTACTCCTACTTCTTTCTGAATCTCACCTGCTCAGGTAAGCCCAACAGTGACATCATCAGTGACATCATCTCTGACAGCAATGTTTCCAGTATGTTCCTTCCTCTGTCACAGTGACAGTCTGTCTGTCTGTCTGTCAGACCTGTGACATCACATCCTTATTCAGGGTCCATCTTGTTCAACGGAGGGTAAACCTGAACTTTCCTCATCTCTCTGTGTTTACAGACCTGCTGCTTCAGCCAATCATCTCCGTGTCCTCCTCAATGTACGGGGTCTCTGAGGCCCAGCAGCAGGAGGCTCCGGCGCTCAGGCGCTCCTCCTTCACCATCCTCTGCTCCATCCAGCCACAGTACCCAGGAGGCTCCTTCCAGCTCACCTTCACCTCCTCCAACTCAGCACACAACTACACCCAGCCAGCTGTCAATCACTCTGCCCACTTCCTGTTTCCTGCTGCAGAGCCCGCCCACCAAGGAAGCTACAGCTGTGTTTATCACCTCTATGCTTTTAATCATACCTTCTCCTCTGAGAGCCGTCTGCTCTCCATCACTGTCTTAGGTAAGCTGACTGACAGAGCAGGTTTGGTTACCAGGATGACTCTGGTTCTCTGAGAACTGAAGCAGCTTCTGACGTGACCAATCACAAAGCTCCACTGCCACCACATCGGTCATAACACCCCTCAGCCCCCAACTCTCCATTTTCAGGTGTAGTTCCTCCACCAATCAGAAGCAAGAAGGGCGGTGTGCTCCGATACCTCACTCAGAGAACCAGGGTGATCCTGGAGACCAAACGCTGAGACAGTCGTTGACGTGTTAATGAGTGTCAGTGATTGTAGGTTTCAGGGTCAACGGAGCTGTTGGACTCATGATGTTGTGTGATGTGATGACTGTCCATGTGTTTCTTCAGATCCTTTACCTCTGATCATCAAAGCCATCGTCCTGCTGCTGACTCTGCTGGTGGTGAACGTTGCCCTTTACTTCTACTGTAAGGTACTGACACACGTCTGTTGTTTAGACCAGCGACTGAAATGAAGCTCTCGCTCTGTGTTCAGTGAACTGAAGACAGGACTGTGTTGTCATGTCTCTCTAGGCCAGCAGGGGGCGGATGCCGTGCAGACTGAAGAACACTGATCTGAATCATTATAACCTGGGTGTTCCTGCAGCTGAAGAAGAAGAAGAAGAAGAAGAAGAAGGAGCTCAGGGAGCAGAGTAGCTCCTCCAAGGAGCTCATCTCACATCCAGATGATTTCTACCACACAACCACCATCAGCTCCCTTTGATAGCATGTTCCCTTAAACCAGAAGGCTGAATATGATATCTCATTATTACAGCCTGTCTTTGTTACTCTCAACAATGTGTTGGTCTCTCCATACCTTCTGACTTCCTGTCTGTGGCTCTCAGCTCCAAGCCCATTGGTTCCCGCTGAAGACGTGAATCTTTAAAAACACCTCACAGACATGAAGTTTCATTTAAAAGTAGACTTGAGAGCAGGTTTACCAGAGTCCAAGCACAAAGCAAAGACTACCAGGAACAATGTTAATGTGATGTATTAGAATAAACATGAACCATTGACTTCTATCTTCTACATTCTGTAGAACGATTCTCAGTGTTGACAATCTGTTGCTGTTTGTCCTTTAAACCACAGAATGAGCTTCATGTCTTCACTTTAGCGCTCCCTTGTGGTTCACATGGCTCTTTATTGTAGTGAGCAACGTTTATCTAAAAGATAATCACAAGAATACAAATGAGAACAATAGAGCATCCCGCTGTGATCAGCCCCGAAAACATCATTTGTGATTCAGACATTTTACGATTTTGTTCATAGTTTTACTTCATGATTTTGCTTCATTTTATAATTAAGGATTTTGCTGACATCATAAGAACATTGTAATTATTGATTTTGCTTGTTTGTCATAATTACGAATTTTGTGTATTACACAAGAATGCTATAATTAAGGATTTTGTGTATTTCACAAGAATGCTATAATTAAGGATTTTGTATATTTCACAAGAATGCTATAATTAAGAATTTTGCTTAAATCATAAGTACTTCATGAATATAATTCATGTTGCAATCAAGGAATTTACCATTATTTTTGTATAGTTAAGGATTTTGCTTATTTCAAAAGAATTCAACACATTTGTGTACTTTGTGTAAATTGACTTAATTTTGTATTCAAGGAATTAAAAACAAATTATAATAAAGGATTTTGCTTCAGTCATGAGTCTTTTGCTTGATTTTGTAATTCACAAAATTTTCCTTTTTCATAAACATTTTGCTTATTTTGTACTTCATGAATTTACAATATTATGTTGTTAAGAATTTTGCTTATTTTTACAACAAAAGAATATGATTAACAACAATAATTTTATAATTATGGGTTTTGTTAATTTCACAAGTGTACTTCATTTTCTAAATGAGGACTTTTAATTGATTTTATAAAGGTTCAGCAACATTTTGTCCATCAGGATTTTTCTCTTTTCATAAGAACTTTGCTTATTTTTGTACTTAAGTATTTTTATTATTTTTGTGCTAAAGGGATTTTGATACAAAATATCTTAACTAATCAAACAATCTGAATAAAATATGAACACATGCATACAACTAAACACACACACACACACTTGTACTGCACAGATACATGTGGTACTAGTACTACTTTAAGTACTTTAAGGGGTGTTGAACTCGGGTCCAGTCGGATCATTGGTGGACGTGGAACAGACAACATGTGACCCTTTAACAACCAAAACCAAACCTGAGCGTCATGAGGACTTTAACTCACATGAGCACATCTGTGTTCAAATATGTGCAGATGATCAGTTTCCATGTGGAGAGAAGAAATGATGAAGATCCCTGTGAAGTCACACTCATACCATCGTTTTAATGTATCTAGTGTACTGTGCTCAGAACTGAACTGACTTACATTGATTCTGTTCATAACGTGTTGAAGCGTTTGACAGATGCAGAGACAGATGTTTCTCTCACCAGTTGGTTTGAAACCAGTAAAAGAAGTCAAAGTTATTGGACATGAGCCCAGCAGGCTGCAGAGTTAACTCATTGTTATCCTACATCCCTCCTTTTATTCTCCACAACTAGTTTGATTCACCTTCAAAGTAGCTGAGCTATTTGAATGTATTTGTCTGTTTTGTGTTGTCAGCTGGGATGAAGAGCAGCCTGAGGAGGACTGTTGCTCTTAAACCCCAAACATGTGTTCCTACTGAAGATAGAACCCTTTAAATGTGGCTCACACACGTATAGCTTCTATAAAAACAGGCCTTTCTGACGGGGAACTGAACTTCCACCAGACTCCATTCACAGAACCAGTGATTTAACCTCTGAGAACACAGGAGCTGTTGGTCTACTGCTGCCTCCATCTGTTAGTTACTGTGTGTTGTTGTGTGACTTTAGTGAATCTGAACTAACACTTAAAACACCAAAGTCACAAACTATCAGATGGAGGCAGCAGTGGACCAGCAGCTCCTGTGTTCTGAGAGGTTGAATCACTGTTTGTTCTTGAGACAGAACCTCACGTTGATTCTCCTGAATTTCAGAATCTGTGAGTGTACATCTCATTTCATGATTCACAAAGAAAGCACAGCAGAGAGGTTGGACTCAGACTTCAGAAGGCTTTAATGTGAACCTCCATTAAACACACGAGTCCAACAAGTAGAAAACAAAGAGCCGCGTCAACACGCTCACAACGAGTCTAACTTAAATAAAACCACCGCTGAACACAATCGCTGTGAACGTCACGTCTTCTGCAACATGTACAAACTGAAGAGGAGCCGTGGAAGAGCACAAACGAGTAAAATCAAGATGTTACAGCAGGACGTCAGCGAGTAAAACCTGGAGAAAGACCAGAAGAGGACTTCATGAAGAGACGCTCAATGGTTTATATGGAAGACTCAGCTGGTTACAACTTAAAGTAATGAGATGTTTAAACCTGAGCTTTACAAATCAGAAAAAACATAACAGGAGAAAGAGACAAAAAAAGCTGGAAACACTTACATGAACGCCACTATGTGTGTCGGTGTCACTCAAACTCAGCCAGTCCACGGCTCACCAGAGGAAGATGAACCAGCTCCTCGTCCTCGTCGTACAGCAGCACCGTGAGCTCCGGCTCCCGAGCCTGAACACCAAGAAGAAGCCACATGACGGCTGTCAACCGGACCCTAAAGCATCCCCTCTTTATGGTCTGTTTGACTCTAAATGGAACCATGTTTACAATGTTTACTGAGGGAATAAATCAAGAGAGAAGTAGAGTCATTTTAGACTAGACTTCTATACAACCAGAGGAGTCGCCCCCTGCTGGACACTAGAGAGAATGCCGTCGGTGCGTTTTCTTACCACGACCGAGGCGCTGATGTTTCCGTGCAGCATGTCGATCATCTCCATCGCCGCCTTCACGCTCCAGCCGGGGCTGTAGGGCAGCACGTCCTCCCGGCCGCTCGCACTCGGAGCCTTGAAGCCGGCCACTCGGACCTTCAGCGCCCGCGACGGGAAGCGCAGCAGCTGGGCGGGCATCCGACGCAGCCTGACGGGGAGAGAGACGGAACACCTGGACTCGTAGAAACCATCGCGTACATCACAGATGAGATTGAACAAGCGACCGTCCTCCCGAGCTTTCCTACTTTCTGGTGGGCAGCGTGTCGTCAGAGCCGAAGTCCACGTGTTGGACCAGGACCTTGACGGGCTCCACGCTGCGGAACCGGATCACCCTGGCTCGGTAGAACTTCCCGTCGCTGTACTCGGCCAGACACGGACCGCCTGCAGACCGCGAACACAAAGTCTGTGAGTCTTCACTCTGCCTCTCTGCTGCTGTTCACTAAAACCTCTATGTCTAGTCTTCGCTCCTGATCAGCGCTGCACCAAATGTTTACAATTAAAGCTTCTATCGAGGTTCTTGAAAGAAGCCCGGAATGTCTGTCGCGGCGTCGTCTCTCTTTCATGATACCACGGTCATTTGCGACACGTTACCGTGACGGAAGTCGCCGAGTCTCTGCAGAGCTCCGATGTTTGCGTTGATTCTGGCCAGAGCTTCATCCAGAGTCTCTCCGTCCACCTCCACGTCAGCTGTTCCCTCTAGCGGCCACAGGAACAGCTGCAGGACGGACAGAACATCTGGTGTCAGTTTAGTTGAGCCTCATTTGTGATGAATAACTTCTTTTAGACATGTCGAATCATTCAAACAGGATCCTGTCATTCATGAGGTAAGTCACGTGATCATCACCACGTTGGGGGTCCACAGGTGCTTGACCCGGACTTGAAACCGCTCCCCCTCCTGGGGCAGGTCCGGGTAGATGAAGGGCCCCAGCATGGGCTCCTCTGGGCCCCTCAGATCCTGCAGACACAGCAGCGAGGCCTCGTTCACACTCGGTAGATTATCACGACCACTACGCTTTTATGCAAATGACTGCGCAACGATGTCACCGATATGCAAATGAGCGTAAGGCGTTTATTGACTTTTGGAGCTACTTTCATTGGAAAAGAGTTTAATGACCAACATTTACTCCATCATGTCAAGTTAAAGCTAAAACGTGTGAATCGCTTCATGTTATATCTGAATATCTGAACATCTGAATAACTACAACACCTGAACGTCAACGTCCCAATCATCCAGCAGGAGAGACGGAGACATCTCTGACTGTCCCTGTGGAGACAAACACACATTCTGAGTCAACTGAGGACCGACGCAGACCAACACAACACAGACCAACAACACAGACCAACAACACAGACCAACACAACACAGACCAACAACACAGACCAACAACACAGACCAACAACACAGACCAACACAACACAGACCAACAACACAGACCAACACAACACAGACCAACAACACAGACCAACACAACACAGACCAACAACACAGACCAACAACACAGACCAACAACACAGACCAACACAACACAGACCAACAACACAGACCAACACAACACAGACCAACAACACAGACCAACACAACACAGACCAACACAACACAGACCAACAACACAGACCAACAACACAGACCAACACAACACAGACCAACAACACAGACCAACAACACAGACCAACACAACACAGACCAACAACACAGACCAACAACACAGACCAACACAACACAGACCAACAACACAGACCAACAACACAGACCAACACAACACAGACCAACAACACAGACCAACACAACACAGACCAACAACACAGACCAACACAACACAGACCAACACAACACAGACCAACAACACAGACCAACACAACACAGACCAACAACACAGACCAACACAACACAGACCAAC
>NW_027176274.1:1825226-1892726 GCF_023349555.1 Cebidichthys violaceus | reverse complement strand
GAGGTGTGTGTGTGTGTGTGTGTATATATATATATATATATATATTTTACTTGAATCTAAGCAGTCTTACCAGATCGTAGGGGACCAGGTCCTTGAGTGAACATCTGACGGCCTGAGGAGCAAAGTAACTCAGCTCCACCTTCACGCCGTCGCACACCTTCCTCAGGAGGTCGTTCACAGCCTTCAGCGAGGACTCGGCGGTCTCCTCCCCTCTGGACAACATGTTGAAACACACCGTCGGAATGACTTCTTCAAAACTGAAGCGACAACGAGACGCTCGGGGGAGTTCTTCGCCGACATAATTAAATGATTAACTTGATATAAAGACTTGTCACGCATTTTGTTTTTGTAGGACGTGATGTTCCTTTAAAGGATGCAGTGAACTTGATTGGACCGCATGAGGACATTAAATAAATTGGCTTCTGTCCCTTCCCAAGCTGCAAAAACCTGTGTGTGTGTGTGTGTGTGTGTACCTCTGTATGGCGAGGCTTTGGCCGAGGCCCGAGTCGAGGAAGAAGACTCGGACGCTGGCCAGCTGGGTGACCGGGCAGACCTTCACAGCCTCCACACATCGGTCCTGAAAGACCTCCACCAGCCTGGCCCGAAACCAGAGTCCCTCGGTCCACTTCACAAAGACCAATGAGCCTGGAGAGCAGCAAGCGTCTCACAACGATCAGGACATGCGTTATATATTCACAACATGACTTCTACTGAACACACCTAATTCACTTTCTGTCTCATTTACTTCAACCTTTAACAGTAACATGAACTATTAGTGCTGCATGGTGATGAGGCTGGACGGTACGGAGAGAAATGTTATCACAATATGTGTTATTGATCGATGTCGATCATCTCGATATACATTTATCAGCATTAATAATAATAATAATAATAATGTATATATATTCTCCTTTTGGACAGAACCCTAAAGAAACCAGAAGGCTGATTATGGTTTAAAATATAATATAAGATAAATATAAAATAATATAGTATGATATAAAGAAATATATAAAACAATGATATAAAATATATAATATAAATTATTATATGATACAATAGAATTGAAATAATATAACATAATATAAAATAATGATATAAAATAATATGATATAATATAATTAAAATATTATATAAAATAAATAATGTAAAATAATATGATATAAAATAATATATGATATAATATAATTAAAATAAAATATGATATAAAGTAATATAATATATGTATATATAATATTATATAAAATAAAAAAATTATATAAAATAAATTATGTAAAATAATATGATATATGATATCAAATATGATATAAATTAATATAAAATATGATATGATATAATATAGTTTATAATCACAAGAAATAGGGGACACATTAAACAGAACCAACATGGCTTTACTAAAGTGAATAAACATGTAATGCGTGTGTATGGATGTGGAGAAGACGAGGCCCAGGTTGGTGGTTTGAAATGCGGCCATTGTTTTTTATCGCCTAGCCCTACATGCAATATGCTTCAAGCTAAAGCTACAGCTCACCGGTCTGCACGCTGTCACTGGAAGTGAAGCGACAGTTGTCTCTGCAGCAGAAGCGGCTGATCTTCTTAGACAGGACCTCGCTCTCCTTCTTCCCCAACACGTAGCGGACGTAGAAGTGACTCGGGTTCACGACGTGGCTCACCACCACCCACTGGGTGACTAGGAGGGAGGAGAGAGGAGAATCAAGAGAGAGAGGGAGGGAGGGAGGGAGGCGAGAGGAATCGAGGCAATAGGCTCTCTTTACCATTTCTCTTATGGCCGAACGACGGATTCGACCTCCTCCTCTGGATTCCCCAGTTGTCGTTGGCCAGCTCAGGGCCGGTGGGGGGGGGGGCTGCAGGAGGACACACAAAGCATTCATAAGAAATCTAATGACCTCAGACAGGAGGAGCATGTGACGGAGACACACCTGTCTCTTGTCCCTCCACCAAGAGCTCCTCGAGGATCACGTCCGGGGTTCCAGGGTCCGAGCGGTTGGAGCCTCGTGAGGAGGAACCGGTGGCTCCGGCGCTCTGCTGCTGCTCCGGTTTAGGGGAGACGCAGTTCCTGCTCCTGCCCTTTGCACTCTGCCAGGGGGGCTTGTTGCTGGAGTCGCTCTGCTGGTGGTCTTTGGGAGGAGACTCGGACAACCTGAGAGAGAGAGAGAGAGAGAGAGAGAGAGAGAGAGAGAGAGAGAGAGAGAGAGAGAGAGAGAGAGAGAACGTCGTACAGATCGGCTGTAGTACGAGTTTTGTGCCACTAGGTGGAGCTTGTTACGCTTCAATGAGAGTTCAGTGACCGAACTAAAGAGTAAAACAAACGCACCTCCCTGAACTCCTCCATGAAGCAGCGGCTGAGAAGTTAAGCCATCCGACTCTCATGCTAACGCTAAACTAGCATCCTGAGACGCTACATCAGGAGCGACGCTACTATTATGACGTCTGTATGAAAGGTGCTATTCAAATAAAGATATTTATTATTATTATTATTATTATTATGATGACATCTTACGTAGAACATGGTGGAATTCACCGAGTATTCTCAACACATCACCAACGACTCAACGCAAGACATTTATTAAGGACTCACAGCTGTGGAACGCCGTCCTCCATTTTCAGAGACAACTCCAGACTCTGGTGCAGACATTGTGACCGGAAAACACAGCTAGGACACACACACACACACACACACACACACACACACACACACACACACACACACACACACACACACACACACACACACACACACACACACACACACACACACACACACACACACACGTCACTTATTTTTGTCAGAGAGAGAAAATGAACAGTAGCAGGAGCATCAATACTTCAAATGTCTTTTGTTATTTTTTTGATATTTAACATCATTTCGTGAAATATCCGACATCAGAAGTTTAGTATATTGTACTTTTTGTATTGCTGTACATGTACAAACCTCATCCCGGAGCCCAGAGTGATGCATTTCATATCGTAGGACTGTTCATCCACCGGAGCCTGCAGCGTCTCCACAACCTGACATCCACACACGAGCGGCGCAAGAATAATAAAAAAGAAAAACTCCAGACTCGTTGTGTTCTCACTTGGACGTAAAACAACGTTTTAAGTACCTTGTCCAGGGTGCAGTACTGCTCCAGGACGGGGACGCGTCGTACTTCTCTGGCCATCTGCATGGCGATCTCCAGAGCCTTCATCCTCTTCTGCACGCCGCTCGCCTCCGATCGGCCGGAGGAGAACTCCGCCTCCAGCTTCGTCAGCCGACTCAACTGCACGTCCTTCCTGTCGACAAAAGAAACGACGGGGTTTTGATTCAGGAGGTGCGTTTTATGCTCCGCAGGTTTCACATACAGACGGCGGATATCCTCACCACTTGTGAACGGCGTGTGAAGCTTTGTCTGCAGCTCGCTTGATCTCGACCTCCAGCCGAGCTCGCTCTCTCTTCAGCTGCTCTGTCAGACCGCTGGTCAGCGTCTGACAGAAGAAACACAACGTTCTGAACATCAGCTGTGCTATAATTGACATAAAAGCTCCAAACTTCTTTTACCACGTTCCTGAGAAACAGGACAGACGTGTGGAATCTGAGACAGACGACCGGTTCATTACTAGATGCAGCGCAGCTCTCACCTCATGGATGCGGTTCAGAACGGAGTGACTTTCTGCAGCGCGAATCAACGCCTCATCCACCAACTTCTTAATCTTCTCCACATCAGCTGGCTACAGAAAACACAACCACAACGCTCCCCGTTTTAATCTGAATTTAATCTATGTCCACTTCATTCGAGTGTCACGATCACACATTCTGTAGAACTCTTTACACCTCCGTCACACAAGGATTTATATCGGAGGAAACATCTTCTAGCTCCTCCAGGGAAACCAGGACTACTCCAGGAACCATAAGTGTTCATTTATATTTTACAAAAGGAAGTCTTCTCCATCTATTATTCCTCATAAAATATATCTATTTCTTCTTGTGTTTGCAATATTTCTCGACTTTTTCCCGCACCGCTCGGCGAACGGTGAAGCTAGTTTAGTTTGAGCGTCTGAACGGTGACTCCTGCGTTCACCAGACGTACCCGCTGCGGGTCCTCAGTGTCAACCTTCACGTCTGAGGACGGGGACGATTTGTGCTTTTTGCGATTCTTTGATCGGTCGCACCTTTGAGAGACACAAAAAGCAATGATCAGAGATACAAATCCATTCTCTTTCAGAATAGATTAGACAAACGGCCCAGAATGTATGTGGCGTCTGGTTCGTCTGAGCGCCAACAGACGTCGGTGCACCTTTTCATCTTGTTCATTCTAGACGTGTAGATGAGGCCAATGATCCGGCTGTCCTGCTGCAGGCCGAACACGCCTCCTTCAGGGAGCGTCGACTCCACCTGCACAGAGGGAACGTCGCCTCTTCATTCTCACCCGTCCTTCACTGTCTGCTTCCTCCATCTGACTCAATTCACAATCAACTGCCGATTCAAAACAATTCACAATTCTGTGCTAAAAGAAAACCGTTGTTCATGTGTGCTCTAGCTTTGTTTTAGGATTTAATATTCATTTTCATATTGTGCAATATCTGGTTTATCTGACAGAAGAAAAAGGGTTTTAAAAATCGTTTCTTGGAAGTGGAGAATCAGAATGTTAGAGGATAAGAATCCCTATTTTCCTGCGTCTGAGCCGCTCTCCAGCAGCAACAGGAAGCCGAGCGTTACCTCACACTCCGGACAGCTGATCACTCCGTCGTGGTGGATGGAGAGCAGGCAGGAGGTGCAGTAGATGTGAGCACAAAGAAGCATGCGAGGGAGGTTACCGTCCACATCCTCCTCTGAGAAAACACACACACACACACACACACACACACACACACACACACACACACACACACAAAAGCACATTACAATCCAACAGTGATTCCTGCACAGATAATGGGGTCGATGCTGCATCAATTACTAGATAATAACAATTTAAACTTATGTCAAATGAAGCCATTTTGGCAAAATTAAAACAAACGTATTGATGTGGTTTCAAGTAACGTTGAGTCACCATAATGCTGACATGTTTGTTTTGTCATTTGCAGTTGCTGCAGCTTTAGTTTCTGTTTTTATTAACTAAAAAGTTGAATTTTTACAATGAATAATCAACGGTTGGTTCAGACCGTTTTTCAATTTGTGGAATAGTTTTGATGTAGAAATGAAGAAAAGTACAAATATAAGCCAGTTAAATAAAGTAGAATATATACATATATATATATATATATATATATATATATATATATATATATATATATATATATATATATATATATATACATATATATATATATATATATATATATATATATATATATATATATATATATACATATACATACACACACACACACGTTTTAGAGAGGAAGAGGAAGGAGCCTCGTGACTCTTGATGATTTATTTAATCTGTGCTGAATGAACATCTGTATGAGTGTAAATAGGATAAACATTTTGATTAACTCAGATTTGATGAACACAAAAGAAAATAGTTACGGAATACTGTACATGATAAACATGTATATGATAATACTAGAAGTGCATTGTTTAATTTGGACCATAAGAGTATTATTCTTACTACTTCTTTATCAGACATGTTTATTTATTGACAATTTACTGTATATTTTTACTGTTCATTTTATTGTTTTTCTTACACTTTTGAAAAACAGGTAAATAACATTTTCCCTCAATTTATTAACTTTTTATTTTAATATACGTATAAAATTATAATTTTGTTATTATTAGCTAAGTTACAAGTTAAACAATATCTGTCAAATAAATAATGATTTCATATTTGAATCAGTGTTTTTAACACCACGTCTCGTGTTACAATGACTCTCAATTATCACAAAATTATTGATCAATATCACGTTTTTCCACCATCGCGAGATTTGGCGCGAGATTATGAGGCCCTCCTGCGCTAATTTACGTTAGCTTGTTAGCTTTGCACACCGCACAAGAAAACAACACTAGAACACTGTAATTAGTTGTATTTTACGCGTTAAGTATACATTATTGGTATTTAAAAACTTAAAAACTTAAAAAGGGCCTGCTAACATATCTGCCCGTAATTTAGCTTGCTAGCTAGCTAGCTAACGTTAGCAGGTGAATTGACATTTTTAGCTGACGTAAGTGACCATAAAACACGATATAACGGAGTGTTAAACTGTAACAGAACGAATTTAAATATATTACCCGGCAGGCTGAACGGCTCCCCGCAAAGCTTGCAGATCGTAGCGCTGGGGTTGTCTTCTGAATCCATCTTTAATGTCTTTTTGTTTTAGGTTATTCTGCTTCTTCTCAAAATCAAAACGCGACGGTGCACGACGGTCTCCCGGGGGTGCCTTGGTCACGTGATCGCGCAGGTGCGTTCACTTGACCGAAGAGTTTGTCGTGAATGTGACATTTAGGTAAACCTTGAATAATGAAGAATAATGTGTTTTTAATTACTAAATCAATTATGTTATCCTTCTGATTTGAATAGGTTTTTAATAGGCTTTAAGAGCTTCATTTTGCCACCATGCTGATCACTGAGGGAAGTCACTTCACTGTATGGAGTCTAGTGTTTAATTATCCCCAAAAAGCTGTAACAATTAATATTTCACTGTAATATTTCACTGTGTATATCTGTAGTGTAGCTGAAGCCTAGTCTGCTGAACATTTCAGCTGCTTTCATTCAGTGGACGTCTTGCTGGCAGCTGAAATAACTCGTCCGTTATGAAGCTTTAATGTAATCGAGAGTGAAAACAGAGAATAGGTTCATGTGTGAACTCCTCTCTGTGGACACTTGGGGGCGCCAAAGACTGAGACACGCGGACACACAGGTGGTCTGTGAGGGTTGATTCCCGAGAGCTATTTACATTTATATTTAAATATGTTTTTGTTGATAGATAGATGATGTGAGGCAGTCTGAAAGACGGTAGATATGCATCTTTCTCATCACATGAACATCTCCACTCTGGATCTGTGGTTTACAGTTAATGGTGTTTCTATTTGTTATAAAGATGCTTTAAGAAGAGAGCCAGGTGTGTCTGCATGTCTGAAACAGTGTGATTCATCTGAACTCTTTGTCTTATTCTCTTTCTTATCTCTTTCATCACAACATACTTGTTTGTCGCGTTGTGAGATTTATTCTTTTGTTTTCTTTTGAACCAATTGCAAGACTCCAGAGCGGCCGGTCCTCTCCTCCTCCTCCTCCTCCTCCTCTCCTCCTCTCTTCCTCTCTTCCTCTCCTCCTCTTCTCTCCTCTCCTCTTCCTCCTCTTCCTCCTCTTCCTCCTCCTCCTTTTCTGATCTGAGCTGCAGCAGCTCCGCCCGAGGACAGTCCACCCAGTGGAGCAGCAGTGAGTGGAGGTGACAGCGTCACGGTGGTAAAGGTAAACCGTCTAGAGTGCAAAGAAGCTTTAACCTTCAGAGAGCGGTCCATCCAGAGCCCTGGAGGTCTCTCCTGATCCAGAGCCCTGGAGGTCTCTCCTGATCCAGAGCCCTGGAGGTCTCTCCTGATCCAGGTCCCTGGAGGACTACTTGACATGCATGTGTTTCAACAGAACGACTCCCACCTCTGCACAAGTGTCCGAATGAATCGGGCTCTTGGCGCTGAGCTGAAGTGAAAGCAGACCACCGTGGTGTGTGTGTGTGTGTGTGTGTGTGTGTGTGTGTGTGTGTGTGTGTGTGTGTGTGTGTGTGTGTGTGTGTGTGTGTATGTGTGTGGTGTCAAACACGCCTGCAGGTATAAAATACACCTGTGTACTAATGGGAGGAAAGGAAAAGCATTCCAGATCAGTTAACACGTTGGCCCTCAGGATGTTTAACACCTCTACTGTATACCTGACAAACACACTGCAGGACTAATGAGATGCAAAGAACTCACCTTGTGTTGATGTCCTCTGACTGAACATGAGACTCAACAAGACATTCAAATGATATTTTATTTCCCATTAAAGTCCACAAAGAGAATTTATAGAGCCCCAAAACCCTGTTCTGAGTCTTCATTAATTGGTTAATTGGGTGTTTGAGAGGCTTTGAGTTATATAGATCTATATATATAGATCTATATATATAGATCTATATATATATATAGATCTATATATATAGATCTATATATATATATAGATCTATATATATAGATCTATATATATATATAGATCTATATATATAGATCTATATATATATATAGATCTATATATATAGATCTATATAATCTGGTCTCTGGATGAGCGACTGGAGGAGGGTGTGTGTGTGTGTGTGTGTGTGTGTGTGTGCCAGGGTAGACATGTTTACTATGGGTAATGAACCAATCAGCAGGCCGCCCAGGGGGGGACGTGGGGGTGCCGGTTAGGGGAATGGGGGTCACCCCCCCCCACCTTCTTTCCTCTTCCCAAATGTGGGTCACTTCCCATCCTCGGGGGATTTCCTCTGTAGGAACAATAAACCCCCAAAAGCCCGTATCGAGTCACTTATCCACTAACGACGCTCTTAATTAGGCAGCGTGGTCTCGTCAGCTCCGTCCTGATGTCTCACACTGTCCGTCCGTCCGTCCTCTTCGTGGTCCTCATGCAGCTATTATCTCCATCACTTGCTGTGAGTGGTCTGTGGAGACGGAGGACGATGTCCACAGGAAAGCCTCTCATTCAAACAACAGACGTTGAGTCACTGATTGACACGTACTGTACTACTATCGATATTTGATTTGTTAAATTAGATATTTTCAATGCATATTTTTATTTTCATTTGATTTGTATTATTATTCTTTTTTATTGTATATTTATTTGTATGTTCTTTACTTTATTGTTGTTATTATTTTATTTGAATGTTATTTTTTTATTCATTTTTATTTTAATTTATATATCTTTTATATTTTCATTTTATTTTACTATACATTTTTATTTCAACGTTATTATTTATGCTCTTTTTATTTTGCTGTTGTTATTTCCATTTTAATGTTATTTCATATTTGTATTATTATTGCACTGTATTATATTGTAGGGTACACTTCAGTGGACAATCAGTGAGGGGCGGAGCTGGAGGGTTGTAGTGGTCTGGGTGGGGGTTGGGTGGGGGTCGTACCTTTCAACTGTAATAATGTGAATAATTCAGCCGTCCTTTACTTTCTAATATATGCTGCAAACAAATCTATATGGTGGGTTTAATAGAACAACAACAACAAAATAAAAACGGTTCCTTTTCCTTTGTCCTACAAGTATTACCGAGTCTATCAGACAGACAGGTGTTCCTTCAGATGAAGCACATAAGCTTCATTAATAACACATAATAACTCTAACACACAGACAGCGCTGCATGGATTACCCTCCGGTCGAGGAACCTTTCATCTTCCTCTGGATCTCGGAGGAAAGCGCTCTGACCTCCTCGTATCAGGAGCTCAGCAGGGCGGCAACCTCTTCAGGGTCCCGACCGTCTGCAGGAGAACAACGGGGAAAAAAAGGGTCAGGAGACATGCAGGACCCGGGAGACCCCCCCCCCCCCCCCCCCCCCCAGCATTAAGAGAGCAGAGGCGACGGTCGCTCTGTAGCTTCCACCATCTCTTTGTCCAAGAACAGACCTGCAGTCACACAAAGAGCAGAAAAGATTCCAGCCGTTAAAACGACATTCTGATCCACTTAACTTCACACACACTGGGTTTAAATGTTGTTTTTTCCACGTCTCTACAGTCATCTGTTCGCTTGTGATCGGGGGACACTGTGGCAGTGATTAGATCCAGGTCAGCTGACACAGGACTGCTCTTTTCCTACGTGACACATGTTGTTGTGTTGATGTCGGGGGGGGGGGGGGAGTAAAAGGTTACTGATTTCCTACCGATGGCCTCGGGGGGCTTTTAAGGCTGTTGGGGGCGTTTCACAGCAGCCTTTTCAGGTCCTGGTCTCTCTGACCTCCTGCGTGTCCCGACACACTCTGTCTTTCTTTTTCTACATACCAAAGCATTATTTTTAATGTTTTTCCTTCACTATTTAGGCTCCACAACCACACATATACACTGTGTGACCAGAAGAGTACAGACATGTGTGCTGTAACAATGGTGCTTTAATACATGCTTATATGTTAGCCTACAAGCTACTGGTTCAGCTGTTCTGCTCCAGTCTTGTACTGTATTTCCCTGTAAACACCAGTCCATTGATAAAGGCAGGTTTTGGGTTTGACAGGAGTCCAACCGCAGACGTCTGCGGTGCATGTTTTTAATTTGTCTTCATGTTACGAGCGGACGTTGACTCGTGTCGCTGGTTTTTTCGTAGGAAACTTTGCCTAAGATGATCATAACAATGGTAGACTTTACTTCAGGTACGTTGAAGTTCATCCCACCATAAATGAGGGCAGCAGGCCAACAAACCCTCATTAAAAACAAGCCGAAGTCAGGGATCCTGCCTGTGAACCCTTTGTGCCCTCGGTCACTCCCTCCTTTCCTTCCCTCCTTCCCTCCCCCACCACCACCACCTACACATTCACATGTGCTCCATCACTCGCACTCCTTCACGGTCACACTTCCTTGCACCCCTCAACTCTTCATCCCCTCAAAGGCATAGCTGGAGGGCGGAGGAGGCGGCGGCGGTTAGGAGGACGAGGCCCCCCCCCCCCCCCCCCCCATGGTCGACGATGGAGTGACATAAAAGAGACCAGCTCTGTGACCTAATGCCTAACGTCTCACGCACGCACATCAAGGGGACGGACCGGGGCGGATCAGACCAATCGGGCGGCAGCTCGTTAGCGGGAGTTGAACCCGTCGCTCTGTCGCGACCCGTCCGTCCTGCGGCTGATCAGCTCACCGCCAACGCCGCCGCTCCACAGAGCCGCTGCCTTTTCTGTTGAAGCTGGTTGTTTTGTGTGATGTGTGAGATGAAAAAGGGGGCGGAGTCTGGCTGGTGTTTTTTTGTTGGGGGGGGGGGGGGGTTGGGAGGTGTTTTAATAGTAAGCCGAGAGCAGTCTCTGTTGCAATTATCTCACTTTGCTGCACTTACAGAATGCTTGACCTGCTTCTCAGCATCGATACGGCACATTTCTCAGGGCGAGGCGGGGGTCGGCACGCAGGGTTCAGATCTATACGTGTGTGTGTGTGTGTGTGTGTGAGAAAGAACATGTGTAGGTGTGATAGTGTGTGTGTGTGTGTGTGTGTGTGTTTTGCTTACCTGTCAGCTGCCCTGCGGTGGGACGGAGGCCGTGAGAGCCTCGGCCGTCCTGGGTGGGCGATAGGAGGGGCGAGGAGGAGGAAAGAAGGAGAAGTTAGTGTTCATCACCAGACCCACATACAAAACAGCGCCTCACAAGCAGGGCATTGTTAAGAAACACATCTAAGATGCTGAATCACGTTCGGTCATTGCAGAGAACGAGACCAAATCCCTTCACTCGGCCCAAATGAAGGGATGAAATGTGGTTGTTTTACGTTGATCGGGATCGTTTTGACTCTAGGGGACGCTTGCTAGTTTTCCAAGATGAACACAACCTGAGCGTTGACGCAGCAGTGTGGAGGATTTAGAACTACGGTGGCCTGCAGGTAAACGTAAAAGGCGTGAAAGTCTCTCTCTGGAGTCAGCGCTCGATTTGTCCGCTCTGGGCTTCTGTAGGAACACGGTGGACTTGGTGAAGAGGACCGGCTCCCTAAATAACTGTCTGATTATGAGCTCAATAAAACACGATGAACTGATGAAAGCTTATGATGAAATGAGATCATATCGAGTCCCTTTGGCTCAGCTTTTACCATCAGTGTTTATTATCTCTGATTATTACTTTAAAAACAAACAAAGAACACAGATATTTTCAGTTATATATGTATTGGTATAGCTATGCAGATAGCTTTTTTGAAATCTGGTCAAAGAGAACACAAGCTAGCATCAAAGCTCCCACCAGTAGGTGAACCGGACCCATCTGGTCCTCTGGTCTGAGACTTAGTTTAGTCCTGGCTTTAGTTTTAATGAGAGTAAAGACAAACACAGCAGCGATCCGTTGGTCCTTTTTTCCCACTTTTTTTCTCTGCATGCTCAGAATTAGATGCACTATTCCAGCCAGCAAAGCAACAACTGAGGTTTTAATTACAGCAAAACGAGAATATTTTCAAAAGAAACGTATTCCAGCAGCGCTAAAAAGCTCAGAACCCTAAAGAACAAACCGCCTGTAGAGCAGAACGTGGTTCTGTGTCGTCTGGCGGTGAAACGCCCCGGTGACAGACTTCTGACGCGGTTCCACCATCAGCTCTTTCTGGCGTCTTAAACGCTCTCTCCCACCTTGGTTGTGAACACATGAATCAGAGGAACAGATGCTCGGCGACTCAACTGGGATCTGACAGTTTGGCAGAAGAAAGCTCCACAGTGGAGAGTCACCGTGGTGTGTCAGCCGAAACGTGATTCATGTGTGATATTATGGTGAAACGTGATTCATGTCCATGCTTCATTTGAAGATCTATAAGGAATCTGAATGGTTTATTAAATCCAGCAGTAAGAACAAGAATTCTTATGATTTCCTTTAATCTATTTAGTTTGCACATCTTCCATTTTGCACCAGATATTAATATCTTTAGGAGGTGAAACAGGTATTTATTTAAAGTGTCAGATATGAAATGAAGGAGCACCTCAACCCCGTCCAGTGTGTGCTGGAGCTGCTGGACTTTGATTACTGGAGTTCAAAAATGGAAATATGAAGAACCACACATTATAATCCTGATTCATTTTATGTTTTTTTTATTATTTTAGCTTAATATTAAATCTGATTTTCTAAGTCATATGTGTTTGTACGCTATTGTTTTAGTATTTATACAGATTCTGCAGTTCACCTTTCCGGTGAAGTGGTGCAGAAGACTCACACCTGTGCTTGTTGTCCTGAATCCACAGCTTCGATCTATTCCCCTGTAGAGTGACAGGTTCACTAGAAGACGCTGTTCTTTTCTCTGAACTACGAGCCCGTCACTCATCGGGCTGATGCTTCCTCCTCACACATGCTGTGCAGCGACACACTCAGTGTGGTTCCTTCAGCCAGGACAGAGGAGACGAATGGAAGGAAAGCTGGCGTCGTTCACGAGCAGCAAGTCCAAAAGCTCAGCTTTGTTTTATCCAAAACATTCACCAGCATTGATGAAACACTCAACATTATCAACCGGTGAACAGGAAGTGACCCCATCTGGACTGAGGAGGAGAGACGTAGAGACGCCGCTTGTTGTTTTCATTCAATCCCTCGTCAATACAGCGGACACAGCTGGTGGAGATCTGCACCTTCCTAGTTATGAAAACCAGTTTGTGCACAACTTTATGTTGACTCTGGGCGCTGGTCTACACTGTGAACTGAGCCTTTAGGGACACCTGAAGACCAGGTGTCACACAGACAATACATCAGCGTAACACACATAGCTGGAATTCTGTTGTTCTCCGTTGTCATCTCTAACATCCTTTTGTTTTTCATCTTCCCTCTTTTCTTTGGCAGACAGTAAGTCTCCATCATCACCCTCTCTCTCTACCCTCTCTCTCTCTCTCACTCTCTACCCTCTCTCTCTCTCTCTCTCTCTCTCTCGCTGTCTCTCTCTCTCTCTCTCTCTCTCTCTGTCTCTCTCTCTCTCTCTCTCTCTCTCGCTGTCTCTCTCTCTCTCTCTCTCTCTCTCGCTGTCTCTCTCTCTCTCTCTCTCTCTCTCTGTCTCCCTCTCTCGCTGTCTCTCTCTGTCTCTCTCTCTCTCTCTCTCTCTCTCTCTCTCTCTCTCTCTCTCTCTCTCTCTCTCTCTGTGTCTCTCTCTCTCTCTCTCTCTCTCTCTCTCTGTCTCCGTGCGTCACCTGCAGACAGACAATGACAGCGATGTCATCATCGTCGTGCCAAAGCCAACAGTCATAATTGCAGCCTTCACAGAGAGCCTCCCCTCTTGTCAGTCAGAGCCACAATAAAATCCTGTGACAGCGGCGGCGGAGGTAACACCTGGGCAGAGCGTCTCGGAGGTGACGAAAGGCTAATGCGGCGGTGAAGCGTGGCGACCCTGTAATCTGGAGGAAGCGGCTGACGGAACGACTTCCTGAACATGTCCGATTCACAGCCACACGTCCATGAATGAATGAATGTCTCCTCCGTGAGGACCGGACCGAGTGAGACGGCAGCTGCAGTCTGAGCAGCATTATCTAAGTAGTATAAGTAGAAAGCACAGGTGATACAATGACTGTGTGTCAAGTCCAACCTTTGTGCATTTTAGATTTCCAAATCTCTATTAACCTTCTAAACCCTAGGCCTAATTTTAGGCCTTCGCTCTAAAATAGCATACCCATACTAAAATGAGTGTAGCGTTGCAACTGTAAGGGCTATTTTAATAGTTCTGGTATTAAAATAACCCTAACACGTGTGAGATGTGTTCAGATGTGTAAATTTCAGTAGATATGTTACTGGTTAAGAGGACATTAAGATGGCACACAGCACAAATTGAAAATTGTAATTTTCGCCTAAAAAAAAAAGAAGCACTTTCAGGATATTTTTTTTTTATAAATGATGTAGCTGCAAGCTTTAAACCTCTCCCAGATCATAGAACAATATGTTGAGAGTCTCTAAACAAAACTTGACTTTGATAAAGTGAAGCATTCATAAGTTAGAGAGGATCTAGTGCAGAGATTTCAGGCGAGGATTCCAAAGTTTAAGTTCTAAAACAACAAAGATAAACAAGGTCTTTTTACGGCCTGTCATTCTCAGCTCTCGCTGTAGTTACAGAGGAACATGTACAGTAGCATGTACAGCATGTAAAGCATGTAAAGCATCCGGTGTGTCGTGTAGAAGTGTAGGTGTCACAAGCTCAGTTACATAAACATCACAGTGTGCTTTTCTGCTCTTCCTCCCATCCGTCTCTTTCTTTGTTGTTAACTTGTGACACAACTGTCCCGGCTGGTCTCGTTGCTCAAACCTAAGAAACATAACGAGCCGTACTTTGTAGAGATCCCACCAAAACCAAGAACGAGGAAGTAGACAGACTGCAAGAGCCCACACACACACACAGTCTCTGATCTTTCAGTCAGGAGGCCCAGAGGGTCTCAGAGGGTCCATGTAGGTCCACAGACAGACGTGAAGACAGCTTTACTGCACTCACCCTGTCTCCTTACTCACTATTCATATCTGTGAATACATGTTCTGCATCAGTAAGCTTTTAAAAGACGTTGTAGAAAGAGAGACCCTGAAATGTTTCTGTTGAGGCTTTCATGGAGTCTGAAGTGTCTTCCTTTTATTATCTCCGTGTGTTCCCTCTGTTGTCTCTCTTCTTCTATCGGTCCCTCTGTCCTC
The DNA here is from genome assembly GCF_023349555.1 of Cebidichthys violaceus. Lineage (NCBI taxonomy): Eukaryota > Metazoa > Chordata > Actinopteri > Perciformes > Stichaeidae > Cebidichthys > Cebidichthys violaceus. Next base: position 1,877,465 of record NW_027176274.1, on the reverse strand, counting down.
TCGTTTCTCCAGGCTCTCGGTTGACTCCCCCCCCCTGTCTGAGCTGCTGCTCTCTGCCAGTCACGTCTCATATGTTGGGGCGTGATCGCTAACACGGCTAGCATAGCATCACGTCCCCCCGCGTTAGTTTCAGAGTGCAGTTCTTGGGTTGCCAGCTTCGGGCTCTGCACTCATTCACTACGTTGACATTAGCTGCATTAGTGCTGAAGCACACACACACACACACACACACACACACACACACACACACACACACACACACGGTCAGGCATGTGTGTACTCAGAGGGATGGACGTCGGTAGAGGGAGAAGATACTTCACGGTGTAAACAGACAGACGTCCGGTCACAGGAGAGCATTAAAGGGCTGCTCTCACTGAACGTCTGGACGAACGTCCATTCAAAGCTGTCCATCACCTCCTGTTGCAGTATGAATCTCCTCCACACAAACAATCTTCAGTAACTGCACCTCCGTACTCATTTCAACTCAAACAACGCTCTGTTCCTGAAGCTGACTCAGACGTTTTGTGTCTTTGGTTTTTGTACTTCCTGGTTCACGATGACGTGGACAACATTCGATTTGATTCTGTGAGACATCTTTGAATTCCAGCTCCTTTTGTAGCTACGAACGCTGGATGAGAACATCCTGCTCCGATACACATCTCTTGTTCTTGTAAATTAAAGTTAACGGCGTCGTTTAGAAGGTGATTGACGTCATTTCCATTCCTTGTGATAATCCAACACTAGTGATTAAGTGTTAAACCATCACCATCTCATCTCTCATCTCATCTTCGTCTGCTTATCTGGGATCGGGTCTCGGGGGCAACAGCTCCAGCAGGTGGACCCCAAACTTCCCTTTCCCGGTGCCACATCAGCCAGCTCTGACTGGAGGGATCCCGAGGCGCTCCCAGGCCCAGTTTGGAGATATAGTCCCTCCATTTGTCCCGGGCCTCCCTCGGGGTCTCCTCCCAGCCGGTCGTGCCTGGAACACCTCCCTAGGGATGCGCCCGGGTGGCATCCTCACCAGATGCCCAAAACCACCTCAACTGGCTCCTTTCCACGCAAAAGGAGCAGCGGCTCTACTCCGAGTCCCTCACCATCACCTCCTGTAAAAAGCTCTAGTGTAACGTTACGCGGGCCTAATGCTACACAGACCGAAAAGAGAGAGTGTGAGGCCAAGGACAGCTCCGGAGAAACCTCAGCCGAGGACGACGTCGGTGCACGTGGTCCAGAAATAGGGTCGCTGTGTTTGACTTTTTGTTAAAAGCTTGTGTCAAAACGTGAGCGGTTGCAGATATCACCTTGCACCACGCGCCAGGAAACACTGTTTAGAGAAAGCTTTAATGAGCGCGAGGTACTGATGCGTAGTGAGGCTCATTCTTGTCAAACTAACATTGTGACATCGCTGGACTGGTTTAGTGTATTTACCCAGCAAAGTCAAAGAATTACTTTGTAAAAACACTGCGTGGTAGTTATCATAAAATCTCCTCAGCACTCTGTTTGAATCGGTCTGTAAATATTTGAGCGTACGTGGGTTTTTTTTTTTTTTTTCCTGGAGTGTCTTTGCTTTGCTTTACAGTGTGGAACGGATGGGGCCCACAATGTAACGTCACATATTCGTATCGTCTCGCTAAATCTAGGTCAGGGAATGAGCAGAACCCGTTTCACAGTCCAGTGGAATACAAACACTTTGCCCCACATTGAGCGCATTCCTCGATGCTCACGTTCCCGTAATCACGGACGGATTACGAGACAACGGTCCCTGGACACAGACACACAACCCGGCCACTGTAGGAGCAAGACACAGACTTTAAAGGTTGTTCAGCCTCTTTGTGTTGTTGTTTTGTGTCTCTTTGTAGTTGACACACATCTCTCTTGGGTCATTTTGTGTGTCTTTGTAGTTGTTTTGGTCTGTCTGTACTTTTTTCTCTGTGATTGATTTGCAACTTCTTGTAGTTGTTTTGCATATTTGTGTTGGTCTCTTTGTGGTTATATTAAATATCTTTGTAGTCAATGTAAGTCTTTTTCTAGTCATGTTGTGTCTCTTTGTCGTTGTTTTGCCCCTTTTCAGAGTCATTCTGAGTCACCTTGTGTTTCTTTGCAGCTGTTTAGCATCTCTTTGTCGTTGTTTTGCATCTCTTTGTGGTCATTTTGAGTATCTTTGGAGTTAATGAGTCTCTTTGTTGTTGCTTCATGCCTCTTTTTGTTGTCATGTTGTGTCTCTTTGTAGTTGTTTTGCCCTTTTTCATTGTACTTGCGAGTCTCTTTGTGTGTCCTTGCAGCTGTTCTGTATCTTTTTGTAGTCATTCTGTGACTCTTTGTAGTTTTTTTATGGTCATTTTAATTAAGTCTATTTGAGTTACATGTTATAGGTGAGGGCCAGGGGCCCCCCTGACACTTTGGGCCCCTGCGCCACGCCTGTACCCAGATGAATAAGACGACAATGAAACCCCAAATGCAAGTCTGGCATACTCACAATCCTTCTAATACGAAGACAGAACGTCTTTCACCCTCCATTGTTTGGAAGATCTTCGTACAGTGATGATGCAACCAGGACCAGCTCACTCTGCACAGTGAGGAATTCCACACGGAAGGAGTTGACTTTGGCTGTCAGTTCTGTTGATAACAAGCATCAAGAACGGGCTTACGACACGCCCGATACGACGGGAGCACAATAGGCATTCCTGAGCGGACCCGTTTAATGCTTAACTCCGCTGTAAACACAGAGACATAGATCGGCTCCAGCGGGGATTCCGCAGAGTCACGGCGCCGTGTCGGAGAAACAGTCCAGCCTCTTGACGGTGAGGTGAGTCGACGGTGGAGCAAACGCCACAGGATGTAGACCTCGAGATGAGGTGGAAACAGATTTCTGACATGGGGCGACTCATCCCTGGAGGGTCGGTTGGTACGGCTGCCCAGACTTTTTTTGGGGTGGGGGGGGGGATCAGTGGACCGGCACAGATTGCTTCCTGGGCCTTTCTGAGTGCCAGCATCCAGACGGATGATGATTAAGCGGGTATGACTGATGCTGGCTGGAACCTTGACTACCTTTTCCCTTCAGGTCTCTCCTCTTTGTCTCCTCCAAACCTCCTTTATCATCCCTTGAAACCCTTTCCTTCCTCCCTTCCTCTTTCTAGACTCTTTTCCTTCACTCGATTTGTCCTTTCCACAAGGCCCTCTTTCTATATCCATCTTACACAAAGAAAGACCCCGTTCTTCCATTTAAAAACACAACAACCACTGAGCCACTGCTGCTGTGCCTGACTTCCTATTTTAAAAACCAAACCGGACATTTCCCGGTGAGTCCCTGTTCTGTTACGCTCATGTGGTCGGCTCCAGCAGACTAAAAGACAAACTGGAGAAACAGTCTAGAGAGCTTCATAGTTTAACAATAAGTCCATTCATCGATTATTAGCCAACTAGCTCCAATTTTGGTAATTGATTAATCAAATTTATTAAGATTAATTCAAGCCTCTCGATGTGAGGATTTACTGCTTTTTTCTCGCGCTTTAAACAACGATTATTTCAATTAATTAAATGAATCGTTAGTGAGCATTAGTACCACACACATTGTTAGGACGGAGTGTGTCTACAGTCTTAATGAAGCTCTCCATGTTGGCTGAAATGGAATTCACATTAAGATGTTTAAAAGCTCTACAGGCTTAGAATAACATTTAACGTTGTATATCAGCTTTTATTGTATCTTATTAACAGTTTAACTGCAGTGGAGGTTTATAAAGCAGCGGGACGTTCAGAGCTGCAGACTCAAACTCCTCGGTGGTTGTTGTTTACATGGAGATGTGTTAGATGCTGATGTCAGCGTACTAGAATCACTGGACGATACTCGGTCGCTGGTCACAGGTTTGGACGAAGCACACACTCATAAACACACAGACACAAAGAACTACTGGTGGATTCCCCCTTCTACAAAATCATTATTTAAACGTTTCATTCATATTTTATTCAGCTTTGCTAACAAACAAAGACAAAGACCAATATAAAATAAACCACATTGTTTGTCATTATTTTACTATCAAATACTAATTACTTAGTACAATAAGTGGATTTAAAGGCTACTGCCAAGAATCAAACATAGTTTTAAATGAAAACAATGATTGTCCCTCGTTACGTTGTTATGTTGTTATGTTACATTGTAACGATATTATGTTATATTGTAACAGATGTTAAGTTACCTTGTAACATTGTTACGTTGTTACATTACCTTGTAATATTGTTACCTTGTAACATTGTTACGTTGTTACGTTACGTTGTTATGTTACCTTGTAACATTGTTACGTTACGTTGTTATCTTAGCACAAACCATGATCTTCTTTCTACCCTTAAGTAGTTTTGTTGCCTAAACTGTTAACTACGTGGCATTGTGTGTTTGTGAAAGTGTGATATATGATTCTGATATGAAACGTTGACATGCATTGTATCCCGTGGTCTGCAGAAATGTATGCCAACATTTGTTCCTGTGTTCCTCAACACCAGTCCTATTTTATTTGTTTCTGTGCACATGTTCTTGATAAGAAAGCACTAATAAATGCCACAGAAGCTCTGAATGTGTTAGTTCATACATCCAGGTAAGCATAAAAGATGAAGGACACTTCTCACAGCAGCCTTCATGAAACTGTAAGCCCCCCGTACCTTCTCACCATGAGGCCGGGTCTCCTTGTTTAACAACCTTGGCTTCCCCCTCAGGAGACGTTGGAGGAGATGAGGGTCAGGACGATCTCGTCCCAAAACAAACAAGCTCCCCCGACACCTCTGACCTCTCATCACAAGCAGTCATGAGACACTCAGACACCTGCGACGCACTCCCGTGACTCTTGTGTAACCGCTGCTCCATTAATTAGCATCAGTTTTCGTAACAGCTCACCTTTGACTCACGACGCTGTGATCAACCAGGGGAATGTGGAGCTGCAGGAAAAGGCAACTTTGGTTTCATAAAAGATAAAAAAGAATATGAATATGATGTTTGTATTTATTCCTCCAACTGTCACAGTTATGGTGTTTAATCGACCTTGCAGCAGATTTTCACCCTCTTTACCTCTTTACCTCCTTCTCCAACCCTTTGTTCTTCCTTCTCGCTCGCTGTCTCTTCAGCTTGTAAAAACCGTCAGTTCACAGAAACCAACATCTACACGACCTGATATTTCCCCTCCAGCCAGAGTCCTGTTGTTTTTGTCTTCACCGGCGCGTCCGACTTCATTTGGAAGCTGCGGAGTGTCAGGTCGAATCAAGTCGAGTAGATTTCTTCTACTGTCGGACGTCCACACAAACAGGGTCGTGTATTTCCGTCAGCGGTGCAACAATAACACAAATATTAGTGGGGAACACAGTGCAAAGAACATGAAGTACTAAACGTGCAGCCGAACAAGGACAGACGCTGGAAACAGAAACCGGTTACGTTGGGAGGCGTTATAAAGGTGAAGGGAGCTGTGCAGAGAATTAATGTAAGTCAATGCAACGTCCTCCTGAGTGTGTGTGTGTGTGTGTGTGTGTGTGTGTGTGCGTGCGTGTGTGTGTGTGTGATGAAATGTGGGCTGACAACATTTAGCGACAGACAGCCTGAAGTCGCTGTAGGGTGATTGTGGGAACACACAGTATGATGTCTTCATTAGAGCCATTTCACAGCCTGTCAGCACCTCTCAGTTCATCCACTATCATGACTTTGACTTTATATCTTTACTTTCATCCATCCATCTGTCCGTCCATCATCCATCCATCTATCCATCCAATAAATACGATAACTAACAACAGTATTTACACAGTCATTTTAAAGTTAATGTTCACAACGTACTTTGTACATACAACACTACACACAACTTTATCTGTATCAAACTGTTTCTTTCTGTCCGTGCACTTCCTGCTGTCCTTCCTCCCTCCCTTCATTCCCTCCCTTGCCTCTGAATCCTCCCTTCCTCCTCCCTCCGTCCTGTTTCTCTTTCAGATGCATGTCTTTATCTTTTACCAGTGATTACATACATCTGTCTGCAAACAGGGCTGCGTTCAGTGATCATCGCGTAACTCAAACACCTCCAGAAGATTGGACCGGGAGTCTGTCGGGCGGGAAGTGAAGCGTCTCAGGACCTTTATGGCACAGACACATTCAAAGTTAATTACAGGGATGCGTTTCAGAGTTTGACCTACATTCTACGGTAAACTGTGAGGCTACATTTCATGTTTTGCAGGTAATTACAGGAATACATTTCACAGTTTAAACCAAAATGCTGCAGTTAATAACAGGGATACATTTCATCATTCGCTTTAACAAGCAGAATATCCACTCAGCTGGTCCTCAAATGGCCTCCTGGGCATGCAAGTAACAACTATTACAAGAGAGAAAAGGCCACAACTGTTTCACTGTAGATCCCTGGAGGCCAGAAGACACGTGAGGAAAACGTCAAAGGCACAAGCGCTGTGGTCTCTGTTGTCCAAATGGTGGTCGACAAGATTATTCAGCTTGGATAGGAATGAAAACAAGATTTAATCATCCTAAAATAAGATGTTGTGACTATTGAATTCTCCTTTTCGCAGTAGTAAAGCATAACATGTATCTTCTTTGCAGGATACTAAATCAGACACTAAACATCTTCTTCACCTTTCTCTATCTTTTTAGTGAACACGTGTTCGTGTTTCACCGCTGAACACAACAGCTTCCTGTCAGTGCGCGGACTTTCCCAGCCAGTCTGGGGACTCTGAGGACTCAGAGGGACGCTTCTTTAACCTCTTGGACTACTGATTCCAAAATGAGGACTCCCAGGAGCCACTGAGAGCTCTACATGGAGGACTTTAATTTAACAGTGGCTGTTTGAAGAGGCCTCATTTGAAGAACCGGTGCAGCTCGATCCTAAAGGCTCACACCGTTCTGTCCCTGACCTGAATATTCTCAGAGATCATCGGATCTACCTGACCAAGACACCTGACCAAGACGTCTCCGCAGTGCTTTTGGCTCCACGTTACCATTACAGTGGATGAATGCGCGACAGTTGGCCGTCCAGTGTGTTGCCTTTATGGCTGTCGTCTCCAACACATTCCTGTCATGAGCTGGAAACCGGCACAACCTGAAAACTGAAAATCCAAAACACAGAGAGGCAGCTTCGTAAATATGTCCACCGTGGCAGAGATCGATGGATTTGTTATGGATTATTCGACAAAGGAACGAAGATATCCAAATCAGTAAGGAGAGTAAATTGTTCTGGAATAGGTTGTTGCACGCGGGCCATAGTTTGGGCACCCATGCTCAGAAACCCAGAGAACCACCAGTCCTGCAGTGGTTACAGGATGAACCAGATCCAATTTAAATAACAACAGTCAAGATGGCGCCGTTCTCTAGTCCTTTTTCTGCTTTTGTTTGTAGCAGTTCTGACTTTTCTTTTCCTTTATCTGTCAAACGTTGTTGTCCGTGTCCCTCGCTGCTCTTTCTATTTCTGTGTAAGAACGTCGAGAGGGGTGCAAAAAAATACAACGTCTAATTCCTTGTATGTGCACCGACACAAGGCCAGTAAGTCTGCCCACAAAACGAGCTCATGATGCAGGACCCACCATATTGGATTTGGTCGTGTTACCAAAACCTCCTGTGAAAGTGCAATCGTGTGTCGCTCATGGCCAGTTAGCGCTGACAGACATGTGCGGAAACGGAGCGAGCGGCCATGCCTTTCAAAGTAAAAGCGTCAGTCGTGACTTCCTTCCTGGTAAAAAACATATTTAAAAAAAAAAAACACTTCCTGTCCCGGGTTGGATACGTATTCATGTAACTTTGGGTTCTGGGGAGTCATATAACCATTTAAAATACTTTGTGTTGACAGCACACACCCTCACACACACACACTTTCTCTCACACACACACACACACACACACACACACACACACACACCAGCGCTGTGTTTATCAAACATGTGACTCCCCCTACAGAGGAGGTCTGGTCTTTGTGGATTCCTCACATCGCTGCAGGTGTTTTCACAAAGCTCTCCTTGAGAGGAGCCTCATGACTCTTCAGATAGAGATCTTCATAAATGAGTTTAATGGGGACTTCTGCTCCAAAATATCCAGCTGTGTTTATGTCCACGGTGAAGAATATTCCTTTGAATTCATCGTTCATGATTCATTTCTAGAGATGTTCTCATACTCCAAACATCTGTATATGTCAGCGTAAGATAGAGTCATTCTGAGCACTGAAATGAAGCAAGAATCCCATTAAAATAACAGATTCAACATTACAGTAAAGTCATTGGAAATAAAGCTAATGTTAATTATAGGGCGTTGAATAGGATTCTTAAATAGCCGTCATATTCAATCAATGATTTAACAATCGACATCTCGTCCGTCACGATCAGCTGGAGGTGTTTATCAAAGACGTGTTCCTCCATCACGATGAAGCTTCAGCACTCTCCGGTTTGTCCCAGAGTCTTGTTCTGTCCTCAGGGTCGTGACAGAGGCAGGTCTGCATCATCACTTTATACACAACACTAATAATCAGAGGGGGGGGTCTGCTGTCCTTTCTGCTCTGCATGCAAAGAACATGTGAGCTGAGAACAGCGTCGCATCGCTCCTCTTCCCACATTTATCTAAACGTACCCATATTGTCCCTGGTGGACAGCAGGGACTGGTTAAAACCGGTTCCGTGGTCCCTTTTACTGTGGACATTTAAGCCACTTGAACTCATTCTGCAACGGGCTCGCTTTCCTCTGCTGCTGCCGTAGGAAGGCTCATAAAGATTACGCGGCGTGTATTCAATGCCTTAAACTGCAGTCCTGACATCACTGTTGGTGCACATGAAGCGTGGCGTCTCTGCAGGTCGGACCGGAGGGACCGCTGAGTCCTGACGGTGCTGGAAGGACAGGTGTGTGTGTGTGTGTGTGTGTGTGTGTGTGTGTGTGTGTGTGTTCATTACTTTGCAGCACATCTAAGCTACATCTATACATCAAACGCAGAAGATGCAGAGATCAGTTAATGGGAACTGGGACAATTCAAACTGTGTCTCTTTCACTGTTACTGAAGCAGAGCGCTGCTTGTTGTGTGTGTGTGTGTGTGTGTGTGTGTGTGTGTGTGTGTGTGTGTGTGTTCTTAATGAAGTTGCGTAACAGAACACACAACATGTGGTGGACGAGCGTTAGGGTGCAGGTTGGCTGACGCTATCTGGTGCAGATATCTTTAAAGGGTCAGTTCACTCTAACTCATTAAAAAGATATCTTTTCAAGCAGTTCACTCGTGTTGTGTCTCTTGTCTTTGATTCGTCTCGTCGGAGTCAAAGGACCCCGATGTGTTGGAGCTGTGGTCCCGGTCTGGATTAGAGGACCTGGTGGGGACCCTGGTGTACATGAGGCAGTACAGTTCCAGACCACTTTGGACACTCGCCTCATGGATACATCCAGGACCCTCAAGGATATGTTCGTCTCTGTGCCCCTGAACTGTCCCCCCCCCCCCCCCCCACATCCATGTCAAGAGTCCGTTCAAGCACCCCGTCAGTGGGGCCATTGTTACTGCTGGCCTCTTCATCCACCCGCTCTTCATCAAGGCAATGCACAATCGTGCAGAAACCTACCCGGAGCACATGGAGGATGATCTGCCCATTTGGACTCAGGACTGAGCCGGTGCTTCTCTTTGTCGCCCAAGAGCTGCAGCCCGAGATGTCTTTATCCATCCAAAGCTGAAGGAGCTGTTCATCAACCACTCGGTTGTGCTGCCCTATAAGCTGGGTCCTGGTGGCACAAGGTGTTGGAGATCCAGGTGGGCTCGCTCAGGACCTTCTACACCAAGAAGGCCGGACTTTGGGGGTTATGAGCCCAGCTGGAGGGCGTTCCAGTACGAGCTCACACTGGAGGAGCTCCTCTATGGACAAGTGATGGACAATTGAGCACCAGCCTGAGTAGAAGCTCAGAGAATCCCAACAGTGTCCCCCATATGAGAGGCTTCACTGGACCTGCGCCACTGGATACGGGACCACTTTTAGAAGAGTTTATCATTAAAGAGATGTAAGGTATTCATTCATTTTTGGATATGTTTTGGGTTTTTGTGTGTACAGCTTCAACAAAGTGAGCTCTAGCAAAAAAACAGTGATCTCATCAAGCCTAGACCTTTTACAAATGTCTTGTTCTCGTGGTTCTAGTTCACCTCCCAACGTCATTCAACCTGCATCCACCCACAGAACACCAGCGTCTTCACCGACTCCTTAGTTAAACCCAAAGAATGCCTTTAGTAACAACGTTACACAACTTGAGAAACACATAACACATGCTGTTATGTGTTCGCTTCACAGGATCGTGAATGGATACATTCTCTTAATACGGACGGCCCCGGTGGGGAAATCTAACTTAACACTGGCCAATGTTATTGCAACAACTGACCCGACGATCTTCTCTCAAAATAACTTCAACGCAAACACATCAGAGCCACCGGGCTGCAGCTCAAACCCTCGTTTGATCCAGGATATCTCCTCTGTTGTGAAAACAGGCCGAACCAACAGTGTCTTCACCGCCAACTGATGCAATCACTACTTCAGTTTGCAGTTATGCACCAAGAGCTGCTGGCATCGTGACTGTAGAAGGTCCGAGTAGAGTTGTGTTCATGTCACAAATCAAAATGATAACAGTGTTTCATACTGAGCACATCAGTGTGGAAGGAGCCATCCAGGCTGATCTCATCCAGCGTTCGTAGCCACCTTCGGAAAGTAATACGCTTTTAATTCGTAGAAACCCCCAAAAAATCAATTTGTATGTGATCTATGAACCAAACCGCCAAAACCGACACACGGCGGAAGAGAAGGGGAAGTGGAGGCGTCAAACAAAAAATGAGGAGCCACTTTCCGTTGGATATTTCGTCGTTGTATGAAGATACGTTGATTTATTTGGTGTTTAAGGTGCAAAAATGCCACTTTTAGAAGAGTTAATATAGTTGTGAAAGCATAAAAGGATATTTTGTGTTTTGCGGACATGCCTCTGGTTGTGTGAAGTGTTTCAGTGTCCTGAATAAAGAAGCAAAGGGACATTTAAGGGTCCAATCGGGAGTTGTTGGCAACACACAGCCGCGGCAGTGATTGTTATTAAGGTGCAGAACGCTCCAGATCCTGCCTCAGTCAGTCACCTTTACGCCCTCAGAGAAAAGATAATACGCCACTTCTCATAAATGCATAAAGGGGGGAATGTGAAGACATGACGTGTGATCTGTAGTGTTGGGGGAAACACTGTGAGATGTGAGAGATAGGTGGAGGTTTAGCTGCTCGGCTGACTCCTCTCTCTCTCTCTCTCTCTCTCTGGGGGGCCTCGCCTCAGACGCTGAGCCCCGGCCTTCACATTTCATTTCGTGAGGGAAGGAAGAGTCTCTCGATAAGTCTGCCGCCGCCGAGCTGGACGGTTGTGTAACGTCAGGATGTTCGTCTGAGAGCGATCGTCACTCGGCCAACTATGGTAGGGATCTGTGCGGGGCACGGGGGTTTTGGTACAGAGGGCATGGGAGGATACTTTACCCTGTTGTCTTCAGTCTATCTTTGGCCGTGTGGATGCTCAGAGAAGACAAGAGGACGTACAGTGAGATATATGAGGAACATCTGCTGGTCTCCGTCCAACGAGGCTCAATGGGAAAAAGATAGCAGGGCTGGCTGTGTGTGTGTGTGTGTGTGTGTGTGTGTGTGTGTGTGTGCTGCTCTCTTTGGTAACTGTAAACACATGCACAAACATTCTGCACAGAGACGTTCTACTTGTCTATACAGTCTATGGTCACATGGACGTCGTGACGTCACCCATCGGTTGATGGACTGATGCTTTCAGCATTTTGGCCGTCGCCATCTTGTTCTTTTTGCAACTGGTGAACGGAAGTGACCATATTTGGACTGTAGAGGAGCGATGCCGTGGTGGAGACCGTGTAGCCCCGCCCCCTAAAGCATCCCCTGCTTTCTGGTGTGTTTGACTCTAAATGGAGCATAATGTACTAAATGAACATCATGCTGTATTGAAGAAGACTGTAAACTAGAGATTGAGACCATAAACTCATGTTTACAATGTTTACTGAGGGAATAAATCAAGAGAGAAGTAGAGTCATTTTAGACTAGACTTCTATACAACCAGAGGAGTCGCCCCCTGCTGGACACTAGAGAGAATGCAGCTCTAACACTTGAAGCTTTGGCTTCACTCTTCGGTGGTTGGTTGGTTTAAACAATAGGGAGCAGCACAGTGTTTGAGCTATAAACATGCAGAGAGGAATGCTTGGTCGTCACAGCTCTGCTAATGTTATGTTATACAATGCATGGGACGACATAAATAAAGTTGATGTTTTAAGTTAAACACACGGCTGCTACACAGTCACTGCCTTTGTTTTTACCGCCCCATCATTTCCAGCTCCAGTCTCTCCAGAAAAGAATCTTCTCAGCGTTTTTAAAACTGTATTTTTTGAACCATTAACGGACGCTTCAACTCTGATGAGTGAGTATAAACGCTCCGAGCACAGCCTGGTGGCACCGATGGACTCGGAGAGGATCCCGGCCCTCGACCGACCCCCTTTTTGCAGACCCCCCTCCAACGGTTGAATCCTCTTTGGTTGAATCATAGAGCAGAGTCCGTCCACCCGGCGGTCCGCTCTCCGTCACCGTGGCCGAAGGCAGAGCAGTGAGACGACCTAATGCTGCTGTGGTGCATAACATCATGACTTTATTCACCCCAAGATATGTGTCAATACTCCTCATTCAAGTATTGGAGATCTTTGCGTCAACTTACATTAAAGCCATCAGTGTCACTTTGAGAGATTCATGTTTTCACATGGCTGAAAGCTTTCTTCTGTTTTTTAATCCTGACTTGAACCCATAATGTTCCTCAGGAGATAGCTGCTGTAGCTCCTTCCAAAAGAACTTTCATTCCACCAATCTGAGGGGTATTTTTATGCTCTTTCAGCCAATCAGGGATCTCTTTGTACAGCTACCACATGCCAGGCTTCCTGGAGAAGTCTGGGATTGTGGTTATGTTGATTAGTGGCTTGGAGACGTATGCGGCTATATATATACACTACGGAAACACCCAAAATACAGACCATTCTGGAAAAGTGGTGGGGGAGGAGAGAGAGAGAGAGAGAGAGAGAGAGAGAAAGAGAGAGAGAGAGAGAGAGAGAGAGAGAGAGGATGAAGTCCCCAACATACCACAGATGTTTCTGCAAACCATTTGATCCACAGGGAACTGAGTGACTTCATCATGTGCTTGAATGAAACCGTATGTGATTTGTTCCTCTGCAGCCAAAGAACAAGAACAGAGCGTAAACATCTCTCGTCCTCTAGGGGTGCTGGTGTTCACTTTCAATTCAGTGCAGGGTGAAGCCAGGCGGCAACCGCCGGATCTGAAGAGTGAAGCCAAAGCTTCACGTGTTAAAGCTGCATTCTCTCTAGTGTCCACCAGGGGGCGACTCCTCTGGTTGTATAGAAGTCTAGTCTAAAATGACTCTACTTCTCTCTTGATTTATTCCCTCAGTAAACATTGTAAACATGAGTTTATGGTCTCAATCTCTAGTTTACAGTCTTCTTCAATACAGCATGATGTTCATTTAGTACATTATGGAACATTTAGAGTCAAACACACCATAAAGAGGGGATGCTTTAGGGGCGGGGCTACACAGTGATTGACAGGTCTCTACGTCACTCCTCCTCCTAATATGGTCACTTCCTGTTCACTGGTTGTTAGACGTCGATGTCCATCATTGTAAGATGTCTTGGACTGAGAACTCTCTGTTTGTGTTTGTTCTTACTGGGTTGATGTTTCCAGATATGCATTTATTGGCAAATTTACTCAATGAGTGAATCACTGACTGAAACTGGCAACAATGAAACACAGCAAGCATTTGATTGGTTCACAATTAAATGAATAAGATGAATAAGATATGCTTTTCAGTGCCAACTGGATCAGATCAAGTAAGATGAAGATTATTTTCCCCCACCATGAAAAGGTTTATATGACTTTCTCTCTGCGCCATCATAAATGTTATGCTTTCTATTTCACTCTCATTTCACAGGATATAATGGCGTCAGGCTACACTGTGAATGTAAATAGTCTGCGTTCATATGGAGGTGTAAACCAACACCGGGTGAAAGAGAAACGTTTGTCAAAGCTTACAATGAGTCACTTTTGTTGCGGGATCGAATCCCCCAAGGGGGTGATTTCCAAACATATCTGAAATGTGTTAGTCATCTTAGTTTTTAATTTTGTTATTATTTTCTCAGAGCTGAAGCCACCCTGAAATAGAAAACACATGGACGTGTTTTATTTTTCCATCTGTGAGGATCAACAACATCTCTGAGTGAATGGAGGGAGGAAGAAAGAGAGCGAGTGATGCACCAACATGAATTAATGAATGTTGGCTTATCGCACATAAACATAACAGATGCAGATTTCTTGATTTTTGGAAAATTAGAACGGCGTCAGGATAACGCAAACTAATTTCTTTTATAGGTTAGTTGGGGCGGAGCAATCGAATCTGCACTCGATCATATCAATGAGGCTGAAATATAGAAACACCTCTCTGTAACAACTCAACAGAACCACCTCTGTCCAGCTTTCATTTACGGTATTTATCGCTGACTCGTCTTCTTATCACTGCAGCCCATCCTTCCTGTTCATCGAACCACTCCCCTCCATTTAGCTGAATTCCATCTGCTTCATTTCACTCCTGTTTTTAACCTTCATTTAACCAGATTAGTCAGCTGTGAACAAATGTCTCATTTACAGCGACGACGTGTCCAACGACGGAAGACAAGTCCACACTTTAAAACACAGACACAAAGAATAAAACAACATCGGAGTGTCTGGGGAACATCGCACAAGAGAAGAAAAAAAGGTCTGCGTGACAAGACCGAGATTGATATTTGCAAAAGAACGTCATGTGATAACGTTCACCCACAGGGCTGAAAGGAGGAGGATAAAGCTGACGCAGCCTCTGGAGTCGCTCGGTGAATAACTGCATCTCTCGTAAATGTCACATTAAGCTGACGTCTCTCTCGTAAAGAACAGCGCCTACACACCTTAAACAGCGTGAATCAGGTCACGGACGGGTTTGTTCCTCTTCACCGAACTGCACTGAACATTCACCTTAAAGTGCTTTATGAGGTGAAGGTATATTTCTTGAGCATTAATAAGAAA
This sequence comes from Cebidichthys violaceus, assembly GCF_023349555.1. NCBI lineage: Eukaryota > Metazoa > Chordata > Actinopteri > Perciformes > Stichaeidae > Cebidichthys > Cebidichthys violaceus. Next base: position 1,862,351 of record NW_027176274.1, on the reverse strand, counting down.
CAGTTTTGTGTCCATCGCCAAAACCAAAACCAAAATATTGCACTTTGAGACTATTTCACTAGTTGCTGTGAGGCTGCGTTGGAATGAGAAGGTCCACCTCATTTCACCCGATGAGACAACTTCTTTAAAGGAACAAGGACTTCAAATACAAGTCCATCTTATTGTGAAGGCTCTGGAGGCGTTTCGTTCTGGGAGTTTCTTGGGCTCAGCTCGGTGCCAGTCACAGAGGGCTTCCAGCGTTGTTGCCCGGCGGGATCGTCCGTCGGTTCTGACCCTTCGTTCCTCCAAAAGCTCCATCCAGATCTGAGACTCCTGCTTTTCATTGCCTGTGTGTGAGGTTTGGGTTCTGGACGCTGCAAGTAAAGCAACACCGCCCTAATCTGGAGTGTGTGAGTCAGTGTGTACGTGTTTGTTCCAGGCATTCGTCCTGACGCAGATGCACAAGAAACTGTTGTTTACATGTGTCTATGTGTCTGTATTAATGAGATACAGAGCTACGGCTAAGATTAGACAGGTGACATGTTCAGAACCACATTCGGTTCAGGACGCGTCCTTCTCTTCCTTCAGTGTTCAGGACACAGCTGCATTGTCTTCGTCACATGTGTGAGGAGTTATTAGACAGCTCTCCCACCGAGCTCCCTCCCAGGAATGCAGTTTGTTTATCAGTTTTTACGCCACGTTTTATGATCAGCAAAGCTGACTAATATCAGGAATGTGGGACAAATGTAAGCGTTGTACTAACAGTATTGATCCATGAAGAGACATCCGTGAGTCAGGGGTCAGCTGCAGAGCAACACAGATGTCATGGGCCGGTTATGAGACAATGGACCTCGCCTACACTCACACTTTATAGAAATTACAAAAGTTTCACTTTGTGGTCATTACACATTTCTCTGTGATTCTGTGTCTCTTAGTGACACTTTGTGTCTCTTTGTAGTTGTTTTGTGTCTTTTTGCGTTCATTTTGCATTTCTTTTTAGTGGTTTTCCACCTCTTTGTTGTTGCTGTGTGTCTCTTTGTTGTCATGTTGTGTCTCTTTGCAGTTGTTTTGCATCTCTTTGTGTTCATTTTGAGTCTCTTTCTGGATGTTATGTCCTGTTCCCGGTAGACCTGTTCAGTAATCCACCCTGCAGCTTCGTGCCTGGCGGGAAGGAAAAGAAAGGTTGTGCTTAAGGGTACTTCAGCAGGTTGGAGCCAAGTCTTTCTAGAACCTGGAGTCCAGCTGCTGACATCCTGTTGACTTTATTCTTCTCTGATGAAATGTTTATCTCTGACTTAACAATCATCGCGTCCAAAGATGTCTTACTGCGGCATTGATTCTCTACAGATGGCGTTGGCTGATTATTTTTACAAGCTGATTTTAAACTGTAACAAATGTTTTGGCTTGGCCCGACAGGCTTTCTGTGAAGTTTGAGATTAAAACATTTCATCAGAGAGTTATTTTATCATAACACCAACATCAATATCCACGCCTAATTAGTCTCATCTCAGCGAGTCATGGGATTCCTGCGCAGAATCCAGTATAAATGAATGACAGAGTACCGTCACCGGTATACGACACATCATCGAGGCCACTGTTGGTTTTGGATGTGATGTCTGTTTCTAGATGCAGTACATCACTGGATACAGCACAGAGCTCTGTCTGCATCATTTCTCTTCAGAGGTGGAAAAGTTCACACGTTCCTCGTGAGGTAAAATCACCTGAGATCTAACCTCCACACGCGCCACAAAGTCCTCTGTTTTGACTGAGATCGGCTCTAAATCAGTCTCTCAACTCCGATGAGATCTCGGGGGAAGGGATCACTTTACCTCGCCTCCTCGCCTCTTGGGGGAATATTCTCCGCAGCCATATTTCACCGGGGTGTGTGACACACGCTGTGGGCTGTCGGCAGGATTTAAGAGCAGCTGGGCGCTTGGCTTCAAGTTGTGAGCGTATCAAACACAGTAACCTACATTTCAGCATCACTGCATATCTCACACGTCTGTTGCCGCCGGTGCCGAACACCGAACGGGACGGTCTGACAGAAAAAGTAGTCGTGGTGAAGCAGGAAGCAAGTGACTGGATTTAATATGCATTGATCGTAAATAGAATAGAATATCTCCTAAAAATGACTTTCTCTCACAGCTAAGCTGCATAGTCAATAACATTTCGAGGGGAAACATATTTTCTTCCAGATTACGGTCGCAATTTTAAACACGTGGCTAAGAAAAACGCAACAAAACTACTTGATTAGGGTCATTAAAAGATCATGGTGTGGCTTAACCTGCATACAAAGTCAGAAAGAAGGCATCTTGTGAGATCAGAAAACACACACACACACACACACACACACACACACACTCCTGTGCAGCTGAGCAGAGTGAAGGAGGTAAAGAAAAGAAAGAAGATAGTTACTGACAGTTAAGAGCTTCAGCAGAGTTGAGTCATCGGCTTCACGCCGCGCTGCAACTCAGAGCCACACACACACACACACACACACACACACACACACACACACACACACACACACACTGAACATGCATCGCCACAAATATGTGCACACACACACAAACCTGCACTTTGTGGAGCTCAGATCCAGGTGTGGGAGTGTGAGGTCAGTGCATAGATGAGATTCCTCTTTAATCAACAGTTTCTCCTTCACTGTTAATCATAAAGAGCGTGAACGTGGCTCCATGTTATCTATCAGATAACATGAGGCTGCTCTCTGCTTTGTGAGGAGACAAAGACAACGTGTGTGTGTGTGACCAGAGACGCAGGACTTCCTGCAGACGAACTGAAAGAGTTTGCTGGAGTTGAAAAACTAAAAATTAACCAACATGTATTTGGGTTTGAGAGGGTTTATGGGGTTTAGGGTCATGAATACGGCTTTACACAAGCTGGTTCCTTTTAACTGCGTCTCAATAAGTGAATGTCATACACCTCTCAAAATGATGACTTAGTATCTCATAATGATGACTTAGTATCTCATAATGATGACTTAGTATCTCATAATGATGACTTAGTATCTCATAATGATGACTAAGTATCTCAAAATGATGACTAAGTGTCTCAAAATGATGACTAAGTGTCTCAAAATAATGACTTAGTGTCTCAAAATGATGACTTAGTATCTCATAATAATGACTTAGTATCTCAAAATGATGACTAAGTGTCTCAAAATAATGACTTAGTGTCTCAAAATGATGACTTAGTATCTCATAATAATGACTTAGTATCTCATAATGATGACTTAGTATCTCAAAATGATGACTAAGTATCTCAAAATGATGACTTAGTATCTCAAAATGATGACTTAGTATCTCATAATAATGACTTAGTGTCTCAAAATGATGATTTAGTATCTCAAAATGATGACTTAGTATCTCATAATGATGATTTAGTATCTCAAAATGATGACTTAGTATCTTAAAACAATCTCTTAGCATTCCAAAGTAATGACTCGAGGAAGCTAACTTCTGAAGCTGGATGCAAAACGTCCCTTTAGGAGCCAAATAACTCTCTTATCTCTCAGAAATGAAGAACAGCGTCTAGAGATCCACTGTGAGTTGAGATTTGAACTTTAACAAAAGTGACTCGTTGTCCTGAACTCTACCAACATCGCATGAAAGACATCTTTTGAGTAACCTGTACATACCACAGGACTCACTCTTTTTATTGCATGCAGCTTCCTCCTCCGGCCGTCACTATGTAAAAGAAAGAGTTTTCATGCTGTTTGACTTCAAGTGAGGATATGATACAAGACAGATGCAGGATGGATGTCATAAGCTCACAGCTGTAATACTTGATTCGAGCCAAACCATTTTCTTGACATGTTAGGGGAAAATGTACGCTTCTTCTCACTCTGAAGCCGAACGTTTTACTGCTCTTGGAAGCGGACGGCCGAGAATGAAACAAGACGGAAAGCCTTTCCATGCTGTGACTCAGAAGAGGACTCTGCTCTGAAAACGTGACCTTTATGTTCCATTGTTTACTACGGTCCAGCAACACGGGGATGGGAATATCATCTGGGTTTGTTTTAGACAGTTACACAATACTTAAGTTACTCAGATAACAGGCTACACTAATGTCACTACTTTATCAGTAGAGTAGATGTAAGCTTTACAAGTTCTTTTTTTCTATTATGTTATTTACTGGTTGCAAAAAGGTGTGTTTGTATAGAAGTCTGGTCTAAAATGACTCTACTTCTCTCTTGATTTATTCCCTCAGTAAACATTGTAAACATGAGTTTATGGTCTCAATCTCTAGTTTACAGTCTTCTTCAATACAGCATGATGTTCATTTAGTACATTATGCTCCATTTAGAGTCAAACACACCATAAAGCTTTAGGGCGGGGCTACCTTGTGATTGACAGGTCTCTAACACAGCGTTGACAGGGTCTGGAAGTTGTCCGTGTTTCCGTCTTACAACTTTAACAGTGTTAAAAGTGTTTTAACTTCATGGAAGTTTACTATGAAATTTTGGTTCCTTAAAATATCGTTTTCAGCGTGCAGTTGTACTTAGCTCCACCCTCCCGTGTCACTTCTGATTGCAAAAAAACAAGATGGCAACGGCCAAAAAACTAAGATAAAGTCACCCTAAAACCAAGATTGCGTCGGCAAAAAATCAAGATGGCGACGGCCAAATACCAAGATGGAAACCCTCAAAAACCAAGATGGCGACGGCCAAATACCATGATGGAAACCCTCAAAAACCAAGATGGAAATGGTTAAAAACTAAAAAGCCAAAATTTAAGATGAAGAAGCTTTAAGACGGTAGTCCACATACCAATGGGTAACGTCAGTGTCTACCTCTTATTATCAGTCTTTGCTCTGTTCACATGTTGAATACACTGAATATATGACATGCACAGTAGGTTCGGCAGCTTGTAAGTTCTATGAGGTCATGTGAAAAAGTAATGTAACTACTTGTGTGTTATTAGTAAAGTAATAGCTCTTCAGTGAGTAATTACATTATATCTTATATTAATCCTATTAAAGCCACCCTGGATTGTTTTTTCTCATGGATCTCCTGCATGGTGTTTTGTTACGGAGTCTTCCTGACCTAATTTTAAGAGCAGCGGATTCATAGCTTTTGGCCACCGGGCTGCTACAGAGCTGCCACATGATCGAGAGTCTCATTAATGTAATTTACTACGGCCATCATCTCCCCGCAACTTAACTCTGGCTCTGTGAGCTTTAGTTATAGCTCTCTGGTTCACTGCCAGCGGAGTGTTAGCGATCCACGTTAGGAAACAGTTAGCTCAGAGCGCTAATGAGGCTCATTTGTTCTGCACTGGAGACAGACTAAATATTGTCTTTCATAACAGCTAAATGCTCAAAGTGCAAAGCTACTGAAGATCAGCCAAAGAAGAGGAACGGAGGCTGGCTCGTCTGAGGTCAGAGAGGCCGGATCAGGGCTCAAAAGGTTGTGAGTTTGAATCCAGGACTGGCAGGAAAATAGGTGAGGTAAAAGAAAATGTGCCTTTTCAAATTGCTGTTGACATGAAACAAGAATGTACCGAATCCCCAACTCAACTCTGGAGAAAATGCAATGGATCGAACTGGAAACTCAAGCAAATGTAACAAACGTTTTACTGATCCCAGCTTCTCAAATGTGAGGATTTCCTGCTTTTCTCTGTTCTGTTTAAAGGTTTAGGATTGAAAGCATCTTCATACCCTCTTTAAAACGGGGATTTCCAATGAAGTTCTAATTGTTTATAGACGGTAATCAGTAGATTAGCCGTTAAAAGTCATTGTTAGCTGCTGGCAGCCCTACTGAAAGTGTGTCTTTTCATCATCTGTATAATTATTGCGATGTAACTGTATTCTGGACACTAGGTCATTATGAAACCTCTGAATATTAAGAGATTCAAATGTTGTTGTCCTGTTTGTAAAGCTTTGTCCACCATGAGACAGATGTTATCATCTATTCCATTACACTGAACTTAACTCTGAGCTGAAGGCAAGAAGCAAGACTGAATTAAAACAAAACAATGAAAGGACAAAGAATGTAAAAGATAACAAAACATTATTTCACAGTAAAGCTCTGTTTAGCAGCTGGGAGGAGACGCAGTTGTTTTTGGCAGCGCCGCGGTAATCCGCCCACATCAGCCATTAATAAACAGCTGGTTTATCACTGAGCTGTGTCCAGAAAACTGCTGAAGCAAATTGGTCAGAAAATGACTTAGTTCTTATTATTCTGGGCAAAAGGCTTTATTAAAGACAGCAGATATATGAAGCTGTAGAAAAGATTCACAAAATTAAAAAAAAGACAGAAAAATGTAAAAATCCAGATGTGGCCAATGTTAAATGCCCTTTATTTTTTTTTAGAGTCAAGCATACAGAAGTAAAAGAAGCCATTAAACAATACGAATACAAACAGATCAATGTCTTACAAGAGAGTTATCATACCTGTAAGAGGAACAAGCAGTAGATGCAAATTAGTTTGCAATACCTTAAATAACTGCAAGTTCAGAGTAAAGATGTGTTTTATAAAATGGAACAGTATACAGCCTGATATGAACCCGGCCAAACCTCAGAAATGTGATCAGCTGCCGATAAGACGTGTGAAACACTTGGTTCTGCTTCAATCATCACTCTATCAACACCGCTGCGGATGGAGCGTCAGTCATGTGGATGAGCGAGGCCTTGTTACCTGGAAATATTTAGGGGTTATTCCCCAGCATTTGGAGCACAATACTGTGATTTTACTGGAACAATACGAACATGTAAATACATATCCCAGCAAACACTACGACGGAAACAATATCTGCCGGTTTTCTGTCATATGAAACTTGAGTTTCACAACTGACGGAGGTGAAATTATGCACAAAACATTGAGTCATCTGACGTGTTTGAACTGGTGGTGAGGTTGCAGAGTGCAGCCAACTGGAACTTCTCCCGTGTGCCAAGCGTGTAGGAGAACGTTATCTAATGTTATCCACGTAATCAGGAAGTATAAAGACCGCTAAAACTAACAACGGGTGGGCGGGCGTGAGTGAAGGTGTCCAATAAACAGCGATCTTTCAGTTTCCTCATGTGAAACGACAATCATTTCCTAAACCTAACTAAGTATTTAACGATCTTTTATTAAACCTAACTAAGTATTTAACGATCTTTTATTAAACCTAACTAAGTATTTAACGATCTTTTATTAAACCTAACTAAGTATTTAACGATCTTTTATTAAACTTAACTAAGTATTTAACGATCTTTTCTTAAACCTAACTAAGTATTTAATGATCTTTTCCTAAACATAACTAAGTATTTAATGATCTTTTCCTAAACCTAACTAAGTATTTAACGATCTTTTCTTAAACCTAACTAAGTATTTAACGATCTTTTCCTAAAGCTAACTAAGTATTTAACGATCTTTTCTTAAACTTAACTAAGTATTTAACGATCTTTTCTTAAACTTAACTAAGTATTTAATGATCTTTTCCTAAACTTAACTAAGTATTTAACGATCTTTTCTTAAACTTAACTAAGTATTTAACGATCTTTTCTTAAACCTAACTAAGTATTTAACGATCTTTTCCTAAAGCTAACTAAGTATTTAACGATCTTTTCCTAAAGCTAACTAAGTATTTAACGATCTTTTCTTAAACTTAACTAAGTATTTAACGATCTTTTCTTAAACTTAACTAAGTATTTAACGATCTTTTCCTAAAGCTAACTAAGTATTTAACGATCTTTTCTTAAACTTAACTAAGTATTTAACGATCTTTTCTTAAACCTAACTAAGTATTTAACGATCTTTTCCTAAAGCTAACTAAGTATTTAATGATCTTTTCTTAAACTTAACTAAGTATTTAACGATCTTTTCTTAAACTTAACTAAGTATTTAACGATCTTTTCCTAAACTTAACTAAGTATTTAACGATCTTTTCTTAAACTTAACTAAGTATTTAACGATCTTTTCTTAAACCTAACTAAGTATTTAACGATCTTTTCCTAAAGCTAACTAAGTATTTAACGATCTTTTCTTAAACTTAACTAAGTATTTAACGATCTTTTCTTAAACTTAACTAAGTATTTAACGATCTTTTCTTAAACCTAACTAAGTATTTAACGATCTTTTCCTAAAGCTAACTAAGTATTTAACGATCTTTTCTTAAACTTAACTAAGTATTTAACGATCTTTTCTTAAACTTAACTAAGTATTTAATGATCTTTTCCTAAACATAACTAAGTATTTAACGATCTTTTCCTAAACATAACTAAGTATTTAATGATCTTTTCCTAAACATAACCAAGTATTTAACGATCTTTTCTTAAACTTAACTAAGTATTTAACGATCTTTTCCTAAACATAACTAAGTATTTAACGATCTTTTCCTAAACATAACTAAGTATTTAACGATCTTTTCCTAAACATAACTAAGTATTTAACGATCTTTTATTAAACATAACTAAGTATTTAACGATCTTTTATTAAACATAACTAAGTATTTAACAATCTTTTATTAAACATAACTAAGTATTTAACGATCTTTTCCTAAACATAACTAAGTATTTAACGATCTTTTCCTAAACATAATTAAGTATTTAATGATCTTTTCCTAAACATAACTAAGTATTTAACGATCTTTTATTAAACATAACTAAGTATTTAACAATCTTTTATTAAACATAACTAAGTATTTAACGATCTTTTCCTAAACATAACTAAGTATTTAACGATCTTTTCCTAAACATAATTAAGTATTTAATGATCTTTTCCTAAACATAACTAAGTATTTAACGATCTTTTATTAAACATAACTAAGTATTTAACAATCTTTTATTAAACATAACTAAGTATTTAAAGATCTTTTCCTAAACATAACTAAGTATTTAAAGATCTTTTCCTGGCCCTTTCATTTTTTTGGACAGGACACAGAGAGACGTCAGTATGTATCATACATCTGTATCACTCTTTGAGTTGAAGAACCCCGTGTTTGAAAATGAAAGTACCTATTGTTACTGTGCCTGTGTCTCGCTCATAAAGACACCTGCAGGGAGTTCCATATTAAAAGCTTCCCCTCGGCTGCAGCTTTGTGACACTAACCTCAGAGCTGCTGTGGTTTCTGAAGCGCGCTCCGCCTCGGGCAGAAGGATTATCTGGTGTTTGTGAAGAGATTTGTGATAATGGTGGCTGGCATGAGACACACATTCTTCAGACATATCACCTGTGTGTTGGCTCACTTTTGTTAATTCTGAGCGTGTACTACAGGAAGCACATGTACGTGTTTGTTTTACTTACGTCATTATGTAGGAATCGTTGTCATTTTTAAGCCGTATACTCTAGTTGTTACATGTTATATTCTTTGTGTTTGTCGACTGTACTAATTCTATTTAACTGCTACTTTATTTGATCTTGTTTTAAGTTTATGTTGAGTTCAGCTGCACAGTGATGAAAACAGAAAAGTGATAAAATAATTTTAAAAAGAACTAAACTATGAACAGTATTGCTTATTTAAATGCCATATTAAAATAAAACCCAAAACACATATAATAGTCCAGCATAAAATACACAAGACATGACGTACTGTGTTTGATTACACTTCATCAACTTGATAGTTAACAATACAAATATAAAATAGATGTATTTCCTTCAGCTGTTACATACATTATATTATTTTCTATATACAACAGCATGTATTATTATGATATTTGTGTATATGTTTTCTTTTGTTTTCTTTTCAAAATAAACTTCAATCTTCACAGGAAACAACTTAGTTAGGTTTATGAAAATATCGTCACAAGGGATAAAATAACTACAGAAGTGTCGTTACTGAAGCACGCAAGTTACGTGACAACTAAATCAACATTGACTGTTGAGCTGTTGAATGTTAAATCATTTTCAAAATAAATGAACAAAAAAAAAAAGTTTTATTTCTGCACTTTCCCATTGTACCGCACCGTGACCCAAAACCGAGGTATGTACCGAGCCGTACATTTTGTGTACCTGTACCGTTACCCCCTTAGTCTTCATACTTGGTGGACTTACGTGGATAACGTACAACATGTTTGAGAGTTTTCGTGAGTGAATGCCAGAGTTGGAGCTGTTTCTGTCACATCTGCTGCTTTCACCTACATCAACTATAGATACGATCAAGCTGAGCCCCTTCAGGGTCATGGTTCCCTGTGATTGACAGCATACATACTTGTCTGGATGAATTCTTGTGGACTGTTTCTGGACCCCTGTAGCAAGACGGCAATGCCAGTCCTACATCTTATTGATTGGAACTGAAAAAACAATGATGGTGCACCTGATTTCTAGCAAAAATTAAATCGTTCTCAAATTTCTCTAAAGCAGTGTTGACCATACCGCATCACCATGGGAGCCATCCAAATATGAACATCATGACTTTCTGTACTATGTGCATGCAAATGTGAAGAAAACGCCGCACCCACGGTGGTGCAAAATGCTCTCTTTGTCTTCCCATATTTGCATGTTTTCAGCTTTTATCTTTCTGGAGTCAGCGTGTAGTGCCCGATGTTTTGTGTTTTCTTCTCACGTTGCTTTGCGGCTCTGCAGGTCTGGTGCACAGCGAGGTCAGCCAAACTGATCCACACCAAACAACGAATAAACACTGACTATATTCTGCTGCCAGCTTGTAAGCCTTAGCAGGAGGAACTGATGAGAGCACAGCAGCTGAAGCCAGGAAGGGGGGATTGAAAGGTACTTTAAAAGGTATAAGGTACGTTTACTGGAATATTTCACCGCACAAGATGATCATTCGTATATCAGTTAGTACCATCTTGAATTCTTGAACGGTGAACGAAGAATCAAAAAACAGAAAAGTCTTGATGAATTGAACCGTACAAAACAAACAAAATAAAACCGTACTATTTAAAACAATTCCTCACTGACAGTCTCACACTGTCACACTCTCTTTTTAACACTATTTGGTTTGTCACATCTCTTCCCTTCTCTATGATGGCCAGTGTTTTACCTCGCCTTCCAGTGAAGCTGTTTAGATCAGGTTTAAAGAGTTTTGATTACTAGTTCTTCACACCTGAGGTTAAACACTATTGTGCACCTTATTTTATTCCCGATAATGCTACATTGTGAACAACAAATCTGTTGACTTATTTTAATATTCATGGTAAACTAACATACACGACAGTTTTAACTCTGGCTTGTTCATAAAATGTCACAGTGCACCGTGGATGTGAAATTAAAACTGCATACCCGAGTTGTCGCTAACGTGAACTTCACCTCACCTGGTCTCCTCTGTAAAAGGGGGTCAAAGTGAAGGTGCTGTAAAATCATGTAAGCACTGCGCTCAGGTGATATTAAGTTAAGTAAACCATCACCACCAAGACCACACGGACGATTTGTTCTAGCTGATGTTGGTCGACCCACCCGACCATTTTGTCAACTAAAACCCCAATTTCTTTGTTTTTTCCCCTCACTGTCCTTCTTTGAGGCTGCACATAACGTTAGCTTGCTGCTAAGCTAGGGCCGCGGACTAAGCTAGCATGACCGAGCATTATTACCGGACATTTTGACAGACAAGTTTTTTAATTTGTAATTTTTTAAATACATTTTTGCCAGTTAAAACCTGGCAAATACTGAAAGTCTACCTGTGCTTCTTCTTTATAGTCACCATAATGTCATACAGTTGTATTAATACTGTGTATATTTAATCAGAGAGGCAGAAAAAGAGAACATTTATTTGACTATTAATAATTAGATTTTTATTTATTTACTTTACATATTTGAGGATTTTTTGTTTTATTTACTTTACATATTTGAGGATTTTTTGTTTTATTTACTTATTTTTTATTTGTATATTTATTTGGGAGGGTGTAGAGGTGAAGGGAGGAGGAAGAGCTGAAGAACCAGCCTCCTCCACCTTTTAGTCGCCGTCACGCGTCGTCCTCTTGAACTGCCGTCTGAAAAAACCTGGCTCCTTCTTCTCCAGCATTTTTCTTTTAATTTTCTCCAACTTGGTCTGTCTGTCCTCCATCTTCTTGTCTCTACTCTTCTTCTTCATTTCCAGACAGACATCCTCCAGGACCTTGTTTTCGTCCGTCACCTGTTGGACTTGAGTCTCCCAGCTCAGCTTTCTGTTGGCCAGGTCGTCCTCCATTTGCTTGACTCTTGTGAGCATCAGTTGGACTTCCGTCTGCAGGCTTCCCTCTAATAATACCACGTAACACATTCGATCCAATGGTCGTTTCCGCAAGACCTGACACAACTAACATTGGCACAGTTAATTATTCTCTTCCAATGAGTCCACCTTTCAGTGGGCTTTGACCCAGCCGGTTACTTGCTCAAGTGGGACATCAGCTGCATGAAATGAATTGATGCTTGGCCGCTCTATAACTCCTCCATGGGTCTGACATCATTTGGAAGATGTTTTTGTTCCCATTCAGCTTTTATACTCAAAGCTACAGATCCAGAATCTAATACTGCTTCTGTTTCGATCCTATTTATTTTACAGTCAACTGAATACTTTTGATCTATCCCAGTGAAACCTTACACCATGTTTTTGGTAAAAGCGTGAGCAAGGTAGCGAATTGCACCTCCCCCAATGATGGGTAGTCCCGTGATGTTACCTTCCACAACACGTATATTTATCACAGGGTGTGTGTAGAAATGTGGCTCTGGGTAATCGGAAACAGAGCCTGGTCTTACCGATAACCTCCACATTTCTTCCATTTATCAACCTGGGGAGTTTTGCGCTTTGCACATGTTGTCGCCAACATTCTTTACTTATAAAAGAATGTGTTGAGCCAGAGTCCCACACTACTGATGTCAGTACACTTCCTAAAAAACATCGTAGTTGATACGGTGGTACATCTGGTGGGATTGAGATTTCCTCTTTTAATTTATTTAGTTTACATATTTTTAATTAGTTTTATTTTTTAATTGGTTTATATTTGTTTTGTTTATTTGAGATGGTGGACATGTAACGGGTGTAGTAAGGACCCAGGAGCAGTACGACAAACACCAGGGATGATTTGAATCAAAGCTTTATTCTCTTCAGAACACACAACAGGTTGAATCTTCACAGGAATACAGCGGCAGGCTCTCGCGGTCGGGGACAGAAGACTGAGTGAATTACCGGGGAAGAGACAAGGCGGGGTAGTCCAACAAACAGGGTCGGTAACGGGGAACCAGTCCAAAGGGAAACGCTGGAAGGTCTTGCATGGAAGCGGAGAACGATCTGGCAGTGAGTGTGTGTGTGAGAGACTGGGGTCTAGATAATAGGTGCAGCAGAGAGAGCAGGTGAGAGTGATTGGGCTGATGAGGAGGGTGAGACTAACAGGTGCACTGAATGAGCTGATGAGGTGAGTGAGAGATAGAGTGACAGGAGAGAAGGGGCAGAGCTGTGACAGGATAGAGGGAGGGTGTAGAGGTGGAGGAAGGGAGGAGGAAGAGCTGATGGACCAGCCTCCTCCACCTCTTCATCACTGCCACGCATCATCCTCTTGAACAGCCACTCCTTCTTCTACAGCATTTTTCTTTTAATTTTCTCCAACTTGGTCTGTCTGTCCTCCATCTTCTTGTCTCTACTCTTCTTCTTCATTTCCAGACAGACGTCCTCCAGGACCTTGTTGTCGTCCGTCACCTGTTGGACTTGAGTCTCCCAGCTCAGCTTTCTGTTGCCCAGGTCGTCCTCCATCTGTTTGACTCTTGTGAGCATCAGTTGGACTTCCGTCTGCCGGCTCTGTTTTTTCTCAATCAGGACCTTCTTCTCGTCCTCCGGGACCTTCTACTAGTCCTCCGGGACCTTCTTCTAGTTCTCCGGGACCTTCTTCTAGTCCTCCGGGACCTTCTTCTCGTCCTCCACACGGATCATCTCGTCGTAGCCAACAGCAAGATCCATTGGACGTTTGGGGGAGGTCCTCGGTGGCCCTGAGGACCGCCAGCCCCATCTCCCTGGTTGTAGCTTTGATCCATGACACTGTCTGTGGTCGTCTGTAAAAGACTGTGTTTTTTGTGCAGTATTACATAATTATTTTTGTATTACTCCTATTACCCTTCAAAAGTTTTATTTTTGAAGCCTTGAGTTCGGTCTTTTGGCCGGCGCCATCTTGGATTTTTGCAACAAACGAGTAATGAGTAAAGTAATGTATCAGGACTGAGGAGGAGTGACGTAGAGACGCCGTATACGTCTCTGGTAGAGACCTGTCAATCACTGTGTAGCCCCGCCCCTAAAGCATCGTGTCATTTTCAACCCACAGAAAGTCAAACTTCAGTCACTTCCATTTTGTTTTTTGTCAGTGAGGATCAGCAGAGTGATCTCCTGGTGGACGAGTCGGTAACCGAAGCCTGATAATCCCTCACCTGCTCTGGGTTTTATTCTACCTCTGTTACGGTTTCTCACGTTGTTCATCCCGTCTCTCTCTCTCTCTCTCTCTCCCCTCAGACCAGACTGGAGCCATTAAAACCAGCTCACACTGGAGGCTGTAATCCCTTGGACTGTGTCTCATGGCCTCAGAAGGGATTCCCTCGTGTTTTGGTTTCCATGCACCAGAAGCTGTGTTGTAACTAGCCATGGCTGAACGGTGACGGTGATCCTGCTCTGACTTACACAGACTCGGTGGCTTCGATAGTCCATGTGAGTTGTACGGTGAACGCAACGGACTCAGAAGAAAAACAAATCCTTACACACTCTAGCATGATGCTGATGTGAAATATAAAACAGAACAGAATAACACTGTTGTCATGTTCTGTGCTCAGTGTGACTGTCGTGTTTTAGACAGAAATACCCCTAATAACTACTTATTAATGCCTCAGATTAGTAGAAAAGACTCCTACTTTTCTCTTATCTTAACTCTCTCAAACTAAACCTTTATTTTTTAACACAAACCCTGAAACCGACTCTTATTGACAGTCTGTATATAAGAAGAGGACGTAGTCGTCGTGACGGCACTCGTTGGTTTGTCGACATTTTGAAGCTTTGAGTTCAGCGTTTTGGCCGTCGCCATGTTTTTTTTTTTTTTGCAACCAGTGAACAGGAAGTGACCAAATCTGGACTGTGGAGGAGTGATGTAGAGACGCCGTATACGTCTCTGGTAGAGACCTGTCAATCACTGTGTAGCCCCGCCCCTAAATCATCCCCTGCTTTCTGGTCTGTTTGACTCTAAATGTTCCATAATGTACTAAATGAACATCATGCTGTATTGAAGAAGACTGTAAACTAGAGATTGAGTAGAGTAGATATAGTAGAGACTAGAGAGAGCGACACAGGAACACAGTGGATGCAACTATACATACAAACAACCTCTCTCTGTTCAAACCTGTCTCTGTGTGTGTGTGTGTGTGTGTGTGTGTGTGTGTGTGTGTGTGTCTCCACACATGGCTCAACACAATGCTGTCTATTCTCAGCACAGTGCATTTGAATAGCAACAGCAGTGTGGTATGTTATCTGTCTGCATGACACACACACGCACACACACGCACACACACACACACACACACACACACTGATCTCAGTTATTCAGGCTTATTAGCTGATATGGTTCCTCTTGTTTTTCTTTTTTCTTTCTCATTTCAGTTTGGAGGATCCCCCCCCCTCGGATCCTGCAACAATTCTCTTGATGTCGTGTTTCTGTTGCCTCTCTTGTTCTCAACTCAACCTTGGGACAGCAGAGAGGAGGAGGAGGAGGAGGAGGAGGTACATTGTGAGGAGAAAACAAATAGTATTCAAGCAGAAAAATGTTCCTGCAAACTGTAAATTCAACTTTTTTTTCTTCACGGATGAGTAGATTAATCACCCCCCCCCCCACACACACACACACACACACACACACACACACACACACACACACACACACTCATTTACCCTCCCCCTTTTGGCCTCAGACCCTCCCCCTGTTTGCCCCCTTCCACCTGACTAGCCAATAGGACCGGACGGGTTGTCCGGGCACGGAATGACTGGAGACTGGGTGGGGGGGGTTAGGGGGTTAGGGATGACCTACTGGACCAAACACCTTGGCGTCCAGACCGGCAGGAGCTCAGAGGCTGAGAGTATATAAGAGCTTCAGCTGCAGGGAAAAACAAATCTGCCTTTTCTTGCTTGTTGACAGTTAACGGGTGAATGAAACCTTCTCAGCCTGCTGCATCTTCACAATGGATCTTTATAGCCGCTGGTGTGACGGAGGTTTCTGGACCTGACACCTGATAGGAGGACCAGAAGAAGAAGAGCAGGATACACACAGGAAGGAAGACTGTGATATTAAAGAGGGAGGAGGACGTAAACCAGGAGTGTCAACTGTCAGCACACACACACACACACACACACACACACACACACACACACACACACACACACACACACACACTCTCTCCTGCACGATGCCAGCAGGGAGGCAGAGGTTTTCGGACTTGGAGATGTTAGTAGGGATGGAGGACGAGCGGGTGGCGAGGAGCAGAGCTGGGAGCTGTGTGGAGTTTCACAGTGTCAAAGTAAGTCTTCTTCTGCTCGTTATCATGAAAGTCAGAGACATCAGCGTCTCAGCTTATGAATCAAATCTGTGCTTTGTTTTTGGGAAGGTGCATGTCGGACCCGGTGATGCATATTTTGTGTGGGAACGTCAGAGAATATGAGGGAATTTCACAGGAATACACCAAAGTGTGTTTTCCCACTTGTTGCACACACTTGTTGCATTTCTGAGTGTAAAAACCGAGGAATGACGTACGATCTATACTAAACCATCTATACTATACCATCTATACTATACTATACCATCTATACTAAACTATACCATCTATACTATACTATACCATCTATACTATACTATACCATCTATACTAAACCATCTATACTAAACCATCTATACTATACCATCTATACTAAACCATCTATACTAAACCATCTATACTAAACCATCTATACTAAACCATCTATACTATACCATCTATACTATACCATCTATACTAAACCATCTATACTATACCATCTATACTATACCATCTATACTATACCATCTATACTAAACCATCTATACTAAACCATCTATACTATACCATCTATACTATACCATCTATACTAAACCATCTATACTATACCATCTATACTATACCATCTATACTAAACCATCCATACTAAACCATCTATACTAAACCATCCATACTAAACCATCTATACTAAACCATCTATACTATACTAAACCATCTATACTATACCATCTATACTAAACCATCTATACTATACTAAACCATCTATACTATACCTTCTATACTAAACCATCTATACTATACCATCTATACTAAACCATCCATACTAAACCATCTATACTAAACCATCTATACTAAACCATCTATACTATACCATCTATACTAAACCATCCATACTAAACCATCCATACTAAACCATCTATACTAAACCATCTATACTATACCTTCTATACTAAACCATCTATACTATACCATCTATACTAAACCATCTATACTATACTAAACCATCTATACTATACCTTCTATACTAAACCATCTATACTATACCATCTATACTAAACCATCCATACTAAACCATCTATACTAAACCATCTATACTAAACCATCTATACTATACTATACATTTGTGATCTGTGGTTTTAGGATATACAAAATAAAATGAAATGTGACGGTTTGTATTTGCAAGGAAGTGTTTGCATTCAAGGCGTGCAGCGATAATCAGTTGCAGATTACGTCGATTACATAAAAAGGCTGGAGGATATGAAATAAATATAATATCTATATCACAACGTGGCAGATCCATGCAGAAGCTCTGGTGTAAGTGCAGTGAACTGAGTGCCACTGATATGCATTACATAATCCTGGAGCACAGGTTATAACAATAAGTGTGCTTAGGCGTTGTTTCGTAACCGCGTGTGCTTTTTAATGCCGATACAAATCTCCACCACACAATACAGCAGGCGTAAAGTCGCCTGTGTGCAGAAGGATAAGTCCAGCCGTTATTACAGCCACTTCTCTGTGCTCCTGTTAAAGCCGGCAGACCACAACAGATTTGTGTGTGATTGCAAAGAGCTGAGCTGTTTTCCAGGAGGTCGCTGAGCCGACGCTGCCAGATGCTCAAAACGAGCTGAAGCCCAACACAGTGTGTGTTACTGGTCACATCTTCTTCTGTGGTGGAGGAAGGTCCTTAAGACTCGGATCTGAAATGAAAAGCAAACACAGGACTTTCTTCTCATCCTATCACACAATAAACCCAACTTTATATTCAATATGTGATGCTAACGCACCGTGCTGTGCCGAGTTTAAGGCCGTCTGACTTTGTGTCTGCCCTCAGAGTCTGCTATAAAAACAGCGTTTTGGACACAAACAGAGGAGTGTGTCTCTTTGTGAAGCTGTTGACAGTCTACAAACGTCTGCCAATAGAGAACTGAGCAGGTGTTCTAAAAACACTGAAACACGACGGTCATCTGGAGACGGAGCGAGGAAGAGGTACCGAGCGGAGAAGAGGCCTGTCTATGATCAGATAAACAACACCGGGCGGCCGACCAACTTTATTTGCATTCGGCAATCTGAAGCAAGCAATGCTGGCTATCCAAAAGGTTGTGTTTCATCGTCGTATTTAAACGTTATTTATGGCTGGAACACCTCCAAGCTTTCTACCTCTGATGTAAATATTTATCAACTCAGCCACACAGTTATCCAACTGCATGAGGGCGTCTGACCTGATTTGCTCAAACCTTCTCTTCAGCGGATGAACTGTGGGGCGCTAACTGACGGTTCGTATGATATCCAAAAGTCACTCCTCATTTTTCATGCGTTTTTCAACAAAAGTCCAGCAACGCGAGTCAGTTTCTGCTTGTGACGTACACATGGTCATTTCAAACTAAACTCCCGTATTCACAGGGAACAACTTAGTTAGGTTTAGGAAAAGATCGTCGTTTGGGGAAAAATAACTACGAAATTGGCGTTACTGAAATACCCAAGTTATGTGACAAATACATAACTTCTCGTTTCACAGCGGTCTCCTGAAAGATGGCTGTTTGTTGGACCCATCGCGGAGGACATTACGTGGATTACATACAAGTTTATTTTGAGGGATATCTAGAAACTACCGTTGTGTACCGTTAAGGTGATGGCTCCCCGTTGTGACGAAAGAGAGCTGAGCCGCAAGGCAAAGCTCTCTATCTACCGGGCAATCTTCGTTCCTACCCTCACCTGTGGTCATGTGGACTGGGTCATGACCCAAAGAATTAGATCGCGGGTACAAGCGGCCGAAATATGTTTCCTCAGGAGGGTGGCGGGCGTCTCCCTCAGAGATAGGGTGAGAAGTTCGGTCGTCCGTGAGGGACTCGGAGTAGAGCCGCTGCTCCTTTTGCGTGGAAAGGAGCCAGTTGAGGTGGTTCGGGCATCTGGTGAGGATGCCACCTGGGCGCCTCCCTAGGGAGGTGTTCCAGGCACGACCAGCTGGAAGGAGACCCCGAGGGAGGCCCAGGACCAGGTGGAGGGACTATATCTCCAAACTGGCCTGGGAGCGCCTCGGGATCCCCCAGTCAGAGCTGGCTGATGTGGCTCGGGAAAGGGAAGTTTGGGGTCCATTACATTACATTACAGTCATTTAGCTTTTAGAACTACTAGTCACCAGAAGTCATAAGTACATTTCCTTTAAATAAGCATCTAAGAGCCTGAAGCAGAGCATAACTCAGAGCCAAAGTACAGAAACAAGAGAAACAGTTAGTGCTATAAGTAATACCAATACAATAAGTGCAACAAGCTAGTATGAATACAATAAGTGCAACAAGCTAGTATGAAAACAATAAGTGGTGAGTGGAAGGCTCAGGGTAGCACTTCCTGAAGAGGTGGGAAGAGGGTCCACCTGCTGGAGCTGTTGCCCCAGAGACCCGATCCCGGATAAGCGGTTGAAGATGAGATGAGATCTAGAAACTACGGTGCTTTAGGTGTAGCTACGAATGCTGGAGGAGAACATCCTGATCCGGTGTATTAAATGGTCCGGTGGTGCAGTGTTTCAACAGGACCATGACGTGTCTCTTTTTTCCTCTTGGTCTCTCTTTTCGGTCGTTCTCTGGCTGTGTTGTGTGCACACACATTCAAACATTTAGCTGTAAGGGATTACGGAGGTGTGAGTGTGGCTCGGTGTGTACAGTTGGAAGTCAGGAGGCGTCACGTGAGGCCTGCAGACAGACAGACTCAGAGGAATGCTGTTTTTGTGTGGAGCGAGACCGCCGGCTCTTTGTTCCTAAAAGCTGGCTGAGAGGCTGCTGCTGGACAGAGAACCCCCTGAAGCTGGGAGCACGAAACACAATGAAAACATACATGGATATGGTCTTACACATGTAAAATGTAAAAGTAATTACTCATTAGCGTTGCAGAAAAAAAGATATATTTATAAAAGCGTGTAGCCTATAATTGATTTTCTGGGTACGGCATTACTTTCCTTTCTACTAAGATAAGATAAAATATGATATGATAACATATGATAAACCTTTATTGAACCACAGATTCATTCAGGTGTTACAGCAGCACAAGACAGACTAAGTGAAATAAATAGAGAAGTAAAAACAAAAACAAGCATAAACTAAATAAAAGTGGAGGAATATGAACTAAACACAACTATACACGAATTAACAAATTCACGATGTAGTAAAAAGTTAAAATGACAAGTTATAAGATAAAGTGACACGGTAAAACTAATAGCATAATAGTCTTATTACAGTTTAATATAAAGTTTTATTGCAGTTTATTATAAAGTCTTATTACAGTTTAATATAAAGTTTTATTGCAGTTTATTATAAAGTCTTATTGCAGTTTATTACAAAGTCTTATTGCAGTTTATTATAAAGTCTTATTACAGTTTAATATAAAGTCTTATTGCAGTTTATTATAAAGTCTTATTGCAGTTTATTATAAAGTCTTATTGCAGTTTATTATAAAGTCTTATTGCAGTTTATTATAAAGTCTTATTGCAGTTTATTATAAAGTCTTATTACAGTTTATTATAAAGTCTTATTGCAGTTTATTATAAAGTCTTATTGCAGTTTATTATAAAGTCTTATTGCAGTTTATTATAAAGTCTTATTACAGTTTAATATAAAGTCTTATTGCAGTTTATTATAAAGTCTTATTGCAGTTTATTATAAAGTCTTATTGCAGTTTATTATGGTGGACAGGAATGTTCTCCTGTATCTGAGACAAGAGCCGCTCCATCAGAGCTGAGCTGTATTCTGAAAATGACACACACCCTCTGGTTAATCATAACCCATCGTTCTTGACAGCGATGATAAAATATGATAATAAACCACAATGAAAACAAAACAATCAGCAGACTCTTGAGTTGTGTAAACCGTCACAGTGAACATCTAGTCTGCAGCGGTCAATTCAGAGTTTTGATCCATTTTTCTTCCATCATTCTTTCAAACTAGTGAGAAGAAAACATCCAAACATTCAGGTGTTTCATTTACTACTTTGTCTATGTAGGTCTGTAGATTTTCCCTAAATTAACCATAAACCATTAGATAATCGTTCATTTGCATATTTAAACATAACATGTCAGCAAACTTCTAATACAAAAAAAGAATTGTCTTTATGTGAATAATCAACTGGGGAAGTTTCATGGTGATATCTATTAGTTATATTTGTTACCCTATTCACCTGTAGTGTCTCCCCTTAAACAGCATTAGCATGCTAACGACAATGTGAGAGAAGTGAATCACACATTCAATTTGCATTGTGATGGAATACATTGACAGTGCAGAAATGACTCAACCCTTTGCTCCCTGTTCCTGTTGAAAAACAATGTGTCGAAAAACAGATAAAGTATGCATGTTGTGTAGTTAACGTGCTAGAACTTGCAGAACACGTGGTCCTTAACGGGGTCTCGAACTCCAACACATCAGCACATTTGAGCAGGTAGAGGATGAAAACCATGACGAAGACTGTGACTCAGAGGTCAGTGTGTGTGTGTGTGTGTGTGTGTGTGTGTGTGTGTGTGTGTGTGTGTGTGTGTGTGTGTGTGTGTGTGTGTGTGTGTGTGTGTGTGTGTGTATGTGTGTGTAATGACGGTCTGTTTGTAGTCAACACAGCCCAGTGATACTACAAGCCTCGTGTCTGATGCTACATCAGTAATATGGCCACAAACGTGCACACACACACACACACACACACACACACACACACACACACACACACACACACGCATTGAGAGTTCAGAAGCCATGAAGCTCGGTGTATTATTAAAGTTCTCTCCCGGTATATCATTACTGCCCCAAAGCCATAACAAACCAGGCCATACTGATGCACTGTATATGTATTTAGACATGTATAGTGCCTGTGTATATATTCAACCTGTGTGTGTGTGTGTGTGTGTGTGTGTGTGCGTGTGTGTGAGAGTTCACGGGGTTAACAATCAAGCTATATGAAGGTATGCGATTGTTCTCATGTGATTGGTTTAATGCATGTACCGTATGTATGTGTGTGTGTGTGTGTGTGTGTGTGTGTGTGTGTGTGTGTGTGTGTGTGTTTGTGTGTGTGAAAGATTCCTTGAGAGATTTTGTACTTTATCTCCTCAGAGTCTTTGGAGCACTAAAACATTTTAAACATCTTTGGAAACGGAGACCTTCAGATCTTTAAGAGAAATAGCTCGGCTCGGATGTTTCGTTGAGGGTGTTTGTGTTTTGGGGCATTCAGTGAGTTCAAACGTGTCGGGGGGTTGGAAGTGTGTTTACCTGAGACTCGAGTCACAAAAATGAACACTTGAAGACTTGACTCCTTAAAGAGCAAACAATATTCAAGTGGAAGTTTTGATTTGGTGAAATCCAAACAACAGTTGACTGAAGTTGACTTTCAGTTTGCTTATTGACGTGGACCTGCACTTCAGGACTTGAGACCTGACTTGGACTTGTCTTGTCTGACTTAAGATATGACTTGAGACTTGCTTTACACTTGCCATTGAAGATGTTGAACTTGACTGGTCCATAAGGACTTTAGACTTGACTTGGACTTCTCTCAAATTACTCCAGACTTGCTTTGGCAAGACTGGAGACTTGTCTTGGACTTGTCCTTGGAGACCTGAGACTTGGCTTGAGACTTGTTTAGACAACATTTGAGACTTGACATTAACCTGTCTTTAAGGACTTGAGATGTGACTTGGACTTGGCTTGTCTGACTTTAGATTTGAATTAAAACTTGCCCTTGAAGATGTCAGACTTGACTGGCCCACAAGGACTTGATACTTGATTTAGACTTGCGCTTAGAACTTAAGATGATTTGGATTTGCCATTGAAGACTTTAAACTTGACCGAGTCTTTAGACTTAAATTTGACTTACCCTTAAGGACTTGAGACTTGCTTTTCAAAGACGTAAGGCTTGTCTTGGACTTGTCATGTTTGATTTGAGACTTCACTGGGATTTGAGACTTGTTTTGACAAGACGTAAGACTTGACTTAGACATGCCATTAAGTACTTGAGACCTGACTTGGACTTGCCATTGAAGACTTGAGACTTGCTTTTCCAAGATGCAAGACTTGACCTGGAGTTGTCATGTTGGATTTGAGACTTGTTTTTACAAGACATAAGACTTGACATGGACTTGTCCTTAAGGGCTTGAGACTTTACTTGACCTGGACTTGTCCTTAAGGGTTTGAGACTTTACTTGACTCGGACATGCTTTGACAAGAGGTGAGACTTGATTTGCTCCAAAAAAACAACTGGTTTAATACAATTTAGGATCCATTTCAGGTCCAAGGACTTGTTTCCAGATCAACTAGTATTTCTTACTTGAACTTCTCTCAGCTTCCTCCTCAGGGGTGGCCATCATGAGGCCTCCTTACACGCCATCATCGGAGCTTTGCTTCATCCAAGGAAAGCAAGAGCAAGGGGTTCAACGTCAGGCCGCATTACGTCTCCTCGGCTTCAGACGGTGGTCGTGACACGGGAGGTTGTGAAGTCTGAGACGTCGGGGTGGCGGCAGGTGGTATTAGGCCAACTGTAAGAGGAGGGATTATGTCCCAGGTTAAAGAGCAGGAGGAGGAGGGGAGCTGAAGGAAAAATGAGGATCAGGGACAGAAATAGAGGAAGGAGGGAGGTAAGGAAAGGAAGGAGAGGATACAAGGAGGAAAAGGGGATAAAGTTTTTGATGAGATGACATCTGACAGGCCTTGGCCGCCCAGCCGATAACTTTACAACCACAGTGAGAAAGGTAGCTCCCTCTGCTGCTGCACCTCTGAATGGACACAGCTACGTTGACGGACTGCACCTTTAATTACTGAAAACTGACCTCCTACCACAAGATTTCACTTAACAGTAATGTTACACTCTCAAAAGTGAAGCGTGTGTAATGCAAATAATTATAAAGTTAGACGAAGGCGGACGTTAGCTCCCTGGCTACATACAAAGCAACCAGTGATCTATGTGTGTGTGTTGGAGGAGTAACGTGTCTATTTCAGATGCCGACTGACATGTTTAAGGAATGAATCACTTAAATATCTTGTCCTACAAAGCAGCACAATGAATTTGGTGCAAAGGGGAGATCTGCATCTTGAGTGCATGTGTGATTTCACAACGTACATGGCTATTTGAACAAGAACCACTTGGTTGGTTTCCTGCGTCGCCCAATTTTGCTAACATTAAAATAAAACGTTATTCATTTGGGTGGGTAAAAATGTACACTAATAAGTCATTTTTTGGTAAGACACGCAACATTTAGAGGTGTTTAGCCTCATGCTCTAGTTGTTCTATGTCTCATTGAAGGCTTTTTGTATCTCTCTGCGGTAGTTTCGCCCATTTTTTTAGTTGTTTTGAGTCTTTTTGTTGTTGCTTTGTCACTTTGTTGTTGTTTTATGTCTCTTTGTAGTTTCTTTATGTCTCTTTGTAGTTGTTTCGTGTTTCTTTGTAGCTGAATTGTGTCTCTTTTTAGTCATATTGAGTTACTTTATAGTTGTTTTGTGTCTCTTTGTAGTCATTTTCTGTCTCCTTGAGTGATATTTTGTAGGTGAAGGCCAGGGAGGCCCACTAACACTTTGGGCCCCTGTGCCTGTAAGGCCCCTATAATAAAATCCATCCATTGCATGTCACAAGTATGTTTCATGTGAGCATTTGCCAGAGGCTCTCCAGATTCAAACAATTGTAAAAATGTCAGTGTTGCTAAAGACAGGGTAGTGACTAAAAAACGTGTGCATGTGCTCAAACAACATGGCATTTCTATAGCAACACCACCAAACACAAATGTTATCCTATCAGCAGTTGATCTTCAGAGAGAGAGAGAGCGAGAGAGAGAGAGAGAGAGAGAGAGAGAGAGAGAGAGAGAGAGAGAGAGAGAGAGAGAGACTCTGGGAGCTCTGCAGTGGATGAGCTCGTCCAGATTGTTTCCAGACCGTTAGAGGAGATGGAGGAACAGATTGGGCTTTCGCTTTGTTGTTGTAGTGTGTGAGTAATTGTGTGCATGTGTGTGTGTGTGTGTGTGTGTGTGTGGAGAAGTGGTGTGCACTCCTAAGCCATCCATGAAGTGATTTGGTCATTAGGTCGGGTTAATATTATGGGTCTTTGAGATAGACCGAGTTAAGAAACATGTACGGGTCTATTTTCATCCACAGTATGTGCATATAGTGTGTGAAAAATAAATACAATGCACCAACGTGTCTGTGAATTGTCTCCATGGGAAGTAGGAAAGAGTCGACTCCAGACGCAGAGATGGAAGTGATGTAGAGGAGGGAGAAAGATGAGAGGGATTCATCAGAAAGCCTGTACGTGATCTGGAATAGGAAACCTCTGGATTACAACAGAGGGGAAACAAAGAAGTGGAAGGGTGGATGGTAATATGTGTTATTGTGCACAGGAAAATGTGGCAAGAGAGATTGTTTTTTGTTTTACAGCATGGGAGGTTTTTAGGTCAAACACAGTAGTAAGGTTTTGGAAACTTCTTAACATTTCCCTGTTGCTACACTGTCCATGAGTACTTTGACGTTTGCCTCGTAAACATTACAAACTGGACAGACAACAAGCTGCAAAAGCTGTGTTATAGTGGCAATGTGTGGAGTTAAAGCAGCTGATGTGTAATGTTCAGTGGACCCATTGAGTGAATCATTTTGTTTCCCCTGTTAAATGAAAAGCCTACCGTTCATGTTTTGTTTGGAGTACCTGGCCGTTATTGCTTCACATTTCTGGCTTTCAGATCTCACTCTTCAGCCCAGAAAGCAAATTATACATGTAATATTGTTCCAGTATTTAGAAAGGTGATACATACCATCTTAACCTTTTCTGTTAGTGAACAATGGTGATGCATTTTTGTGGGTGTAGGTGGAGGCCAGAATTATTCTTTCAACACGCTAGTTAGCGTTGGCTAGCATGTTTTGTTGGCTTGTTTTTTTTTTATAATGACTTAAGAAAACATTAGCTTCTACGTGACCGCATTAGCCGACCCCGATATTTCACGGGGAGGAGATCAAACAGAAGCTCAAGAGAAGGATGGCTGGCTAGCTAGCTAACATTAGCTTGTCCAATTTCCAAGGCTGGCTAGTAAGCCGCCTGCTCCCCTCCCGGCAAAGCAGTCACCAAGCGGTGGAAGCAGAGGGTCCGTTAGACCCTCTATCCAGCTATTGGGCTCATTTCTGTAACAAGTGTAGAATGAAAGAACGGTGAAAATAGCAAGGTAGCTAGCTAGCTAGCCAGCCAGCCGCTAAATGAGTCAAATTTAACAACTTGATGCTTCATCGACACATTGGAAAGCACATTGCTATCACCAGATACGTGACAACTTTGTTTTGGTTGCTTTTCCGTAACCAGTGTTGCGTTGATGCATAGCGTACTGAGCAAACTAGCTAGGTAGCTAGCAGTACGCTAGTTAGCTTGCTAATTCTTGATTGCTAATAATCAATCTATTCGCAACATTTTCTCTCCACTTCTGAAATGCTTTGTCAAAGCTCACTGGAGCCTAGAATCACATTTCATCATCTCCAAAATGAGATATCGATTCTGGCGTGACGTAAACATGAAGCTGGCTGTAAAATGATCTATTAGCTTTGTAATATCTCTGTCGTTCGCCTTTCAAATGTCTACGGATTCATTATAGGACAAAACTCTACAACCAGCTCAACATACGTTCATTTGCTCAAGAGGGTAAAACATCAGCATGTTGGTGAGATGATGATGTCTGATACCACTTACAGCTTCCTGTCTCATACTGGTTTTGAGGAAACCAAAATGGCAACAAGCAATCTCTGTGGTGCCAGTTGAATCTCCTCCAGCTGACGCTCTCTTGGTCTCGATCGGACAGATAGGGGCTCGATCGCCTCAGTAAGCATCGACTTGACACCGTCTGCTGATATGAGTTGTGGCTGACAGTTAGAGCCTGCAGATACATCGTGTGGTTAATTGTTCTGCTGACAGGAAGTCTTTTAGAGAACACCAGTATCACTTTGGTGCAAAAAGTTGCCGCAGAAAGGACAAAGAGGGGAAATAAATTGACCCTTTCTCCACTTTTGTTTGTTCAAGGGGAGGTTTGTGGACCGTGCCTGCTCTTTCACACTCTCCTCCGCATCATCCTCTCGCATGCAGCTTCCCAGTGCAACCAGTGTCACGTGGGTGGCTGCAGGGTGTATCGGCTGTAATACCAGACTGCTGACTGTTTCAAAACCAATCAATCAAACCTCCCAAACCCTGTTTTTTCTCAGAGATAAGCCAGCTGTCTTTCTCTTTCACTTCTGTCGAAGCTGCGCTCTCTGAAAACAAGCTATGTTGTATGGAAGTTAATTATTCTTCATCGCTAATCTAGTTATCATAAATTCAGTCTCAACACCAAATCATTATTCTGCTGTCTCACTGTATGTACGTGGTTCAGTTTTTTGCAAAGAAATATGCCAATGTTGAATGCATCACAAATGCATCACGTATTTTGCAAATCAAAGCAAATCACAATCTGCTTTTATCCAGTTTTGGAGGAATTAGATAAAAGTGAGGTTTATCTACGTGAGCGCTTCTCAGCAGATGAGAGGTTTTCAGATGTGGAGACGGAGCGACAGACGATGGCGGCTCTCCACTTGTTGATTGAGAAAGATGAAGGGCTGCTTGGGGGGGGGGGGGGGGGGGGGGGGGGGGGGGGGGACAGAGAAAAAGACAAGCCCGTCAGAGCTATTTTTAGTCCTTGTTAGACGACGCCACTGTTTCTCCTCCACAGTAGCTGGAGGTCTGCTATGGCAACACAGGCTGTAATGACTTATGAGAATGCTTACGTTAGCCTCTGAGTGTGTGTGTGTGTGTGTGTGTGTGTGTGCGTGTCCTTTTGCCCCTTTATGGCGCACAGCCAAGAAATGGCCTTGAATGTCCATTAGCCTGCTCCATATGACCGTCTTCAAAGAACCACACACACACACACACACACACACACACACACACACACACACAAACTGTCGCTCTCGCTCTCCGACTCAAAGAAAGACAAAATGCACACAAGCAAATCAATGGCATGACGTACTTTTTCTATTTCCTGTTCAATTTGATTATAAAAATAATAGAAAGTATAAGAAAGACAAGTCTTGATGACTTCCTGGCAGCAAAGATGGTCAACTGTGTAGAAGCACTATCTGGATTTGGAAACCCAAAGCAGGTGATCCACAAGTTCTGTCCATATGAAAGGGATTGGCTGATTTGTTTCAGTAAATAAAAAAAGATGTATATATATTTAACTTGGACTTTTGCCTTGAGTGAAATTGATGGAGCTCAGCTCTCATCCTGAGGAATCTGGGAGTAAAAGCTCTTCGACTGATCGTGTCACCTTGTCGGGAGATTTAAAAATGGAAAAAGCTACATCATCAGCAAATCGTGTGACTTCTTCCCGCTGCTGCTTCTTTGACTGGGATGCATTTATAACCCTGCAGCTGAAAGTTGTCTCTTGTTTGTTTCGTTTGCACTGTCCACTCTGCTGCCGTGATCCTGCAAACTAATAATAGATGATCTTATCTCCAGCTGAGAGAAGACATGTGTCAGACAGTTTTAAGGGAAGTGAGAAACGTTTCTCGACCCACTTAAGTAACTGCAGACGTCTCCAGTCGGCTGAAAATAATGCCAGATGGAACCGCAAACTATCGAATTGTATCGTATCGGATCGCAATGTATCGAATCATATGGTATGATATTGAATCGTAACGTATCAAATCAAATTGTATAGTATTGAAACGTAGAGCATCATACTAGTGTAGCGTAGCGTATTGTAGCTTATCATAGCACATTGTATTGCATCGTAGCACATCTAACGTAACGAATTGTATTGCATTGCATCGTTATCATCATCATTAACTGTCTCGAATCACGTCGTTCCGGAATTTCTAACCCCAATTTGTTTGATATTCTTTTTAAATGTTCCCTTCTATTGCCTCCACATGGCTCTCAAGATGGCGACCGATGAGCTAGCGGCTCGTGCGTGACTAGTGCAAAACAACGTAATGCATTCCCGAACCTGGGAATCATAGACGTTATTTGAGGTGTCAAAAGCACAATGTCAGCCATGAAGAATGGTTTGATTTTTCAGCACATCCCACAAGTTCTCATGAGTAAAAGTTAACCGTTTTACAGGAGCACAGCACATTTAGTGGTAGCCTACTGGTCTGTACGAGAATCTGAAAGATAATGTGCAGTTATTTAGGTGATTTGAGGTCGGGGATCTTTAATTCTAGGGTGATTTTGTTGAAACATTAGGACTCTGCTCCGTACTTGATGCTCCGTACTTGATGCTCCGTACTTGATGCTGGATGCTGTTTAATGTTCCTGCTCATGTACGATTAGGAGGACGGGGACATTTTGCACCCTGTGTCGTTGAAATCTGTTTAACCAATGATGGTTGTGCTTCTGTTATCTGCTGCTGCTGCTGCTGAACGCTTCTCTGCCGCTGTGTTTTGACAGGACGCATGACTGAATATGCAGCAAAAAAACTCCCCTAAAAACGATTTACAGCCCTCCACGGCGGTTCTACGGCGGTTCTACGGCGGTTCTACGGCGCGTTTTAAAAATAGAAACAGGCGTTCCCTGGAAGTGTGTTTCTGTGTGCGACCAACACAATTTTTTGTGAGTGTGTATAAGTTAGCATATGATTACTGGGTTTTTTGAGTCAGTGTGTGGAGCCAAGTGTTCACGGTTCATGTGTGTGTGTGTGTGTGTGTGTGTGTGTGTGTGTGTTCTTAAATGAAGGCGGGTTAATTGTGGCTAGGAAATGGAAAAAATAAAAGAGTTCAGCATTGCAATTCTGGTCCAGATCCTGGTTTATTTCTGGCGCTGTACAGCCAAGACGTGCCTCCTAGTCTCATTACGACACACACACACACACACACACACACACACACACACACACACACACACACACACACACAACATCAGGCCTTCTAATAAAACCCAGACCGTGCCTTCCCTGCTCTTGCCGGGTTGGTGAGGCCACAGTGGAACAGGATCCCGTCAAATTACAAC
Organism: Cebidichthys violaceus; assembly: GCF_023349555.1. Lineage (NCBI taxonomy): Eukaryota > Metazoa > Chordata > Actinopteri > Perciformes > Stichaeidae > Cebidichthys > Cebidichthys violaceus. The sequence continues at coordinate 1,832,008 of NW_027176274.1, read as the reverse complement.
TTAAGTGAGCCGCTCCCTCGACCTCGGATCAGCTTTTCTCTCTCTGTAGTCAGAGCCTCCATCACCATTCAATGTCAATGTATCAACTGGTTTTCATCATGAAAACAATCAAAACGGTCATAAAACTTGATAAAGAATAGTAGATGAATCCCATGATATATAATATTAATAGGCCTATATGATAGATACAACATTATGAGTATGCTTTCTTTACATTTTGCTGCTCTAGTAGTTTTATTTAAGGTTCATGTCCCCTCAAACGTCTAAACCTCGACTGTACTGACTTGTATCTGTGCAAAGCTTCTCACTCGAGATGTTTGTCACGTTCCGCCACTGAAGAGAGAGATCTGAGATCCAGATGTTTATAAGAAGTGGACATAGTCATCGTGACGTTGCTCATTGGTTTGGGGTTGTTTTAAAGCCTTGAGTTTGGCGATTTCGCCGTCGCCATCTTGGATTATGGCCGTCGCCATGTTGGTTTCTTTGCAACCAGTGAACAGGAAGTGACTATATTTGGACTGAGGAGGAGTGAAGTAGAGACGCCGTATACGTCTCTGGTAGAGACCTGTCAATCACTGTGTAGCCCCGCCCCTAAATCATCCCCTGCTTTATGGTTTGTTTGACTCTAAATGGAGCATAATGTACTAAATGAACATCATGCTGTATTGAAGAAGACTGTAAACTAGAGATTGAGACCATAAACTCATGTTTACAATGTTTACTGAGGGAATAAATCAAGAGAGAAGTAGAGTCATTTTAGACTAGACTTCTATACAACCAGAGGAGTCGCCCCCTGGTGGACACTAGAGAGAATGCAGGCAGATGTCTCCTACTGTTGGCCTTGACCTCTTGATTTGTTGGGATGCTCGTGAGGAAGCTCGTTCTGCTGAAACACATCGGAGAAATCTGAACCATGAACCGTAGAACCCGACCCTGCTCTCATCGTGGTGGCTACTGGCTGAGTTCACCCTCCACTAATGATCCTGACCTCCGCTGGAATGCAGGCTTTGGACCGCTTCACCTCCGACCTCCGGCGTTGCTGATAGGAGACGGTGGATAACGACGGGGCTCTGCCGCGTCGACGCCGCTATTGTTGCCGCCACTCTTCCTCTGCTCCACCTCGTCAAGCTGTCAGACTGCAGGTCTGATGAGGTCAGAGGGCTCAGCGGAGGGACCGGATATGAGAGTAAATCACGTGGTGTTCTCTGGTTAGAGACGTTGTAGCCGGCTGTTAGCAGGGCGGCGCTTTGATTGACCGGATGTTAATGAATTATCAAACGGCAACAACTGTCAGCGGTGGAAACAAATGAGTTGTGATGCTCAAATCAAAGTGTAGTTTGAGTAAATAGCTTTTTGGTGGTTACTCTGTGCTTCACTGGCAGGTCTTCATCATTCAGAGGTTTTTAAGGAAACAAAAGACAAAACTGACAAAAATGCTCGGACGAGCTCCGGCACGCCGTCTCTAACTCGCCGGCTGATCCGCTGCACGAAGGCCAAACCGCTCTGAGAGTCCTTCATGGTGTTCTTCTCTCACAAACATCTAGGCAAGCAAAGATTTGGGAGAGACCAACTGTTGGACTAACTCATCGAAACCATTTTGCTTTCTGATGGCTGAAACAATACAGACTTTAGCTGCAACATTGCAAGCATTGCAAACCTTTCTGGAGTTCAAACGTGACTCCTTCCTGTTTTGGGGAAAGATGATCCGGAGATGACCTCTTCGTCCGGACACGTCGGGGTTAAGCTGATGGGGTCTCGAGGGTCGGCCCTGCAGCAGAGTCAACCTGTAGGTCCAGCATCTGCTTCAGAAGAAGGCCGCCGAGTGAGTGACGTTCACACACTGTTCGTAGTTATACCTACAAAAAGTAACGCACTGCAATCAGTTCATATGTAATTCAGTTAATAGTGAAGCAGGAAGTATAAAGAGATATTTGAATTTCCTTTAAGGTTACATTTTTTTCATTTTACTCACACTTTAAGCAAACTTCAACCTGCTGGAGGCACCAGTTCATGTGTGAAGTGCGACATCACAGGAAGCGTCAGGTAAGATGTGCATCTCGCTCATTTGCATATCCAGAACAGCTCACTTCACTCAGCACACCCTTGAGGCGTTGAGACCAGAAAGTGGTGGAGCCAGGACACAGGACGCATCCCAACACTTCCTGGCTCACAGATCAACATGTACGGAAACGTGCAGATATTAAACATCGCTCTAACTTCTCAAACACTAATAATCCCGGTAATGGATCGTTCGCCGCCTGATTGGTCGACTCCCATGTCTCACACGGGGCCCCTGCTGCTCTCACATGGAAACCCTGTTCGGTTGAACCTGCAGCTGACACCGGCACGACCCCTCCACTGAAACCAACCGGTCCCGTCGGGCCCTGAGGGGGAATAACTTAACCTGTCCCGCTGCATCCTCTCACACTCACACACACACACACACACACACACACACACACACTGCTGCATGTGTGACACAGCGACATCCAGTCAGGTTAACACAGTCGCAACAACAAGCATCATGAAGTCACACACAGGCTCGCTGCCGTGTGTCAATAGCATCCCTCAGTCCGCAGGGAGGCTGTGCTAATCAGATTAGCGGGGTTAGAGGGTCTGGAAGGTGGAGGAGGGGTCTGTGCATGTGTGTGTGTGTGTGTGTGTGTGTGTGTGTGTGTGTGTGTGTGTGAATAACAAGAGAGCAGATGTAACCGGCCAACAGCAGGGCTCAGACCGTCTGTTTCTCTGATTTCTGTCTCGGTATCTGTCCGTCTGTCTGAGGCGGTTCAGGACAACACGAGAGGTTTCACAAACTGTTGGACAAGTGGCAACTTTAAAGGGTCACAGACAACGACCTACTTTAACTTTTGCTTCTTCCCTCTAGCTGTGGACATAGTTTAGATTTCTATCTGCAAAGAATTTGAGATATCTGTCTCTGGGATGTCTTCCTCCAGCCCCAATACAACAGAGGTGATGAGAACAAATAGTCCCTATAATAAACTTTAAACAGTGAGATGGATTTGTATTGGAAGAGCTATAACCCTGCATTCTCTCTAGTGTCCATCAGGGGGCGACTCCTCTGGTTGTATAGAAGTCTAGTCTAAAATGACTCTACTTCTCTCTTGATTTATTCCCTCAGTAAACATTGTAAACATGAGTTTATGGTCTCAATCTCTAGTTTACAGTCTTCTTCAATACAGCATGATGTTCATTTAGTACATTATGCTCCATTTAGAGTCAAACAGACCATAAAGCAGGGGATGCTTTAGGGGCGGGGCTACACGCTGATTGACAGGTCTCTACCAGAGACGTGTACAGCGTCTCTACGTCACTCCTCCTCAGTCCAGATATGGTCACTTCCTGTTCACCGGTTGTAAAAAAACAAGATGGTGACGTCACAACGACTACGTGCAAATCTAAGCAAATAACAGTGAATCTGCTGTTTTTTTAATTCTTATATTCAAACAAGTCATTTCAGTTGAGGACATTTATTCACACTCTAATATACTGTTTCATCCTCCGGTTTTTCTCATTTTATTCCAGAACAATGTTTGAAAGAAGGGTTCAGAATTACGTCTTTGTCCTGTATTTTACAGTCCCTTCCTTCCACGTTTACCTCACTACTACTTCGTCAGTAGAAGCGATCCAATCATGCTTCCTCCAAAAGAATTCTGGCGACGCAAAGTAGCAGTTTTTCAAGAAACACCTCAGTTAATTACAGAAAATGTAAAACAACTTTGGTGAAACCGATGACGGTTAGTGCTAAACTACCTGCTGTCAAGTCACAAGACTGTAATCAACGAGTTGTAAAGTAGATAGAAGATCTAAAAGAGTGAAACTTTCCCAATTTGGCTTAAAACAAAGAAAACAAGGACATCATTTTCTGCAAACCCGTCTGTTGGGTTCTAAAAACAAGCCCTGAAAGCGTCATTCCACCGGAGCCCAGACTGGTGGCCGGCTAACCCACAATTTCCATCTCCAACACAATGTTGTTTAGATGTCCTCCTCCACCTGAGTCACTCCCTCTCACCGCAGGCTTTTGTCTCAGTCTGGTTCCCCCTAAGCTTTTTGTCTCCGTCCGTCCGTCCCCCCTCCACATGTCTCCACGGCCTGATCCGCCTCGTGCCGCAGTGTTTGGACAAACTGGCGGAGACGGAGACGGCGCTGGCTGTGGAGGAGATGTGAGAGAAGTTCCGCCTTCTCATTCTGTTTAAATGCCCCCCTGATGTTTGTCTCAGAGGGTTTAAAGGCTGGATCCGTAAATCCCTGAGGAGTAAACAGATGATGGAGACGGACTAAAAACAGTGGACACAAGGGAAGTCAAAGTGCTCCTCGTTAACGCAGCATTTAACTAATTAAAATGTATTTTGAAAAGAGTGTATGAACGCGTCGAACTGACACGTGTTGTTGAAATATCGTATGAACCGCTGTGTGAGGGTATGTTGATGTTCTTTATACTTTGACATTTTGGGGGTCTTGTCTGACTTGATGGGGGGGGGGTGATGGAAGTGAGAGAAGTTATTACTACCTGCTGTATATATATATTGCTTTGAGTGACTAGAAACTACTCTTAACGTGTCAGTATGGTTAGAAAAACACCTCCAAAAAACCCATGATTTCACACCCACTTGTCATCTTTTCCAGAATTTGTGGAAATTTGTGGAGCCGTACCTCAAACAGAAACCTCTGCCCTTCAGGGTGAAACGGAAAGGGAAACAGTACTTCTTTATTTTTGGCAGACAACGTGGAAGTCTGGCTTCTTAAAGTAGCAGCAGCAGCGGCGGTGGATGCTGTTTTGAGTCACAGCGACTCCCTGTCTGCATCTCATCTCTGTCGTCCGTCACACGTCCGTCTGTCCGTCCAGCATCTCAAACTGCGCATCGTGTCCTTGCGGCCTCTTGTTGCACATGTGTGTTTGTTTTCACCGGAGGGAGGGAGGGAGGGAAGGCTGGACTGCTCTCTAAATAGATATTCAGCTATTTGTAGTGTGTGTGAAGGTGCATTCATGCATGTGTTTACAGTGCAAAGTGCAACCATGAACAGACAAGACTGCAGCTCAGTCTCTTTCTCTCTGTCTCTCTCTCTCTCTCTCTCTCTCTCTCTCTCTCTCTCTCTCTCTCTCTCTCTCTCTCTCTCTCTCTCTCTCTCTGGAATTGACTGTCGGTCTTCCAGGTCGATACTGTCCCCGGCTTCAGGTTTTCGATACAGCCGTGGCTCTCCAGGCGTGACCGAGACATTCCCTTTCAGACACGCTTAAAAGGAAATGTCAGATGGTATTCACGTGGACGCGTATTTCATTCTCTGTCTTTCTATCAGCACAGATGTGTCTCCCATTCCTCTCTAAGCTGAAGCCCCTCTGCCGGGCTCGGTTCTTTGTCTCACAGCGATGTGTTTGACCCACTTTGAGGGGTTTTTTGGGGGGGCTGAATAAACTTATCGGGGAGAGATGTCTTGTTGTTGTTGTTTTTTTTGCCATGGATACCGAAAGAAGTGCTTTGTTTTGTCGCACCCCGGCGTCTTCCAGAGTGGAACAAAGAGGAGGTAGAAGCAGCTCGGCGGCAGTCGTGGTCAAACCAGCGGCGTTTCCAACCGCAAGTTCTGACACACCCTCAATTTAGTCTGGCTTCTTCTGCTTTGGGTCCCTCCAGACGAAGAGCATGAAAACAAAAGACGCCATTTAACCCTGAAACCTTAAGGGTTGTGCAGTTGGAAGTTCAGCCACAAATTGATGACGGGATGATTTCAGTCGCAGAGAGAAAGAATGTGCATGAAGAATCGAAGGTGTCCTTCCAGACAGAAGTATTCGTGATCAAAGGAGATGGCCGAGTCCTATCAATGCCCTTATCATCCTGCGAGGGACACTTTTCAGGAGGACAGATAAGATGGAACAATTGTGGCATACCTTTGTGTTAGTCGTGCAGAGGAGATAACGGCCCTCAATGGGCTGCTGTGGGGAGACAATACGGTCAGGTAGACACTTTTTAAAGACATGGGACATTTTAGCAGACAGACAACCAGCTGCATCGTGTCTCTGCAAAAAAAAGAATTCAGAAACTCAAATGGATTTTTTCAAAGAAACCGTTGATTTTAAAGCCAGTCACCAGAAAAATGTTGCTGTTGTACGTTTGTGTAAAACCACGAGATTCATAAGTTTCATATCAGTCTCATATTAGGCTTGCAGAAACGCACAATGAACAATGTAACGTAACAATGTAACGTAACACTGTAACGTAACACTGTAATGTAACACTGTAACGTAACAATGTAACATAACACTGTAACGTAACAATGTAACGTAACACTGTAACGTAACACTGTAACGTAACACTGTAACGTAACACTGTAACGTAACACTGTAACGTAACAATGTAACGTAACAATGTAACGTAACAATGTAACGTAACACTGTACCGTAACACTGTAACGTAACACTGTAACGTAACACTGTAACGTAACACTGTAACGTAACAATGTACCGTTCGGCAGATTTTTGAGCGCATTGTACCACGTAAAATCGATCAATAAGCACAACAAGTGACCATACATAAGGCGCGCTGGATTATAAGGCGCACTGTCAATTTTTGAGAAAATGTAAGGATTTTAAGTGCGCCTTATAGTCCGAAAAATACGGTAACAGCGGTTTGTGTCCCCAAAGTCCTGTGTTTGTTTGTCTCGCACGCCCTTGCTGGACTTTCTCACTTGTTATTCTCGTTTTCAAACCACGTAATACTATGTGTTTTACACTACGTCAATTGCTCCGACCGAATGCAAAGACGTAGACA
>NW_027176274.1:1767726-1817726 GCF_023349555.1 Cebidichthys violaceus | reverse complement strand
GGAGCCGCTGGCTGCTCGTCCGTCAGCGGCAGAGGCTGTCAGTCTCACATTCAGGAGGCCGGGATGTGAGCTGAATACGGAGGACGTCGATGATGAAAAGAGGCTTTACAGGAACATTTGTACTAGTGTGTGTGTGTGTGTGTGTGTGTGTGTGTGTGTGTGTGTGTGTGTGTGTGTGTGTGTGCTCTTCTAACAGCAGCATTTCCCGAAATCTGTGTGGACAATAGGAACAGAGGAGGATGTGTTGAGACTTTCTCTCCGCGGTGATCTCAGTGCAACTTAATCAAGGAGCCTGAAAGCGATCCTCTGTGGTGGTTCACTGGTGTTCTGCAGCGGCATGTGACCTGAAAGGAACACTTCACCCCGGAGTGACCATTCATATCTCTCCTCCTCTCTCCTCCTCTCCTCTCCTCTCTCCTCTCTCCTCTCCTCTCTCCTCTCCTCTCCTCTCAACATGTAGAATAAAATGTTTTTAATGTTTCTGAGCTTCGTTCTGGTCCCTTTTTCTGACGTGATGTGTTCACGGGCCGTCGGACAGATGAAAATCTGACAAAAGATGGCGTTTTTTTTACAGCGTGTGACTGTGATAAACTGTGATCGTTTATAGAAAACGTGCTTTTCAATCACGTCGGCGGACTTCTCTCTGGTTTCTGACTTTCCGTTCTCCGTGGAGACGTGAGAGAGAAACACGTCTTCTTCAGGAATTCGACACAGGACGAGTCGTCCACACGCAAAATCAAAAGACACTTTGTGAGCTCTTTTGGTGACATTTAGTCAAAAGGAAGGAGGAGAAACACTGAAGCTCGTCTCAGAAGGACTCCATGTCTTTGCTGAAGTGACGTGTAAATGTCTTCAGAGGCGGAGAAATCATTTCAAAGTATTCTCTCTCTCTCAGAAACAACAGATGATTGTGTTGCAACTGTTGATTGTCCTCACAGCGACACGATGCCACGTCCTCTGTCCAGTACGCCCTTCTGTCCTCCTGTCCTCCTGTCCTTCACCTCTCTTCTCTTCACTCTCTTCCGTGAGTCTTCGGTCTCGTTCATCGCTTCTTGTTCTCTCAGTCCCTCGCTAGGAATTCACTTTTGGATGACGCTCAAAGACAAACCGAGAGAAAGAGTCACTCCGGCGCGGCCGTCTGTTCTTCCTTCATTAATTACGAGAGAATCCAAGCGTCTCTGAGCTCCAGAGAGACAGACCTGGACTACTCCAGGACGTGCACGTGGACAAGAAGTGTGTGTGTGTGTGTGTGTGTGTGTGTGTGTGTGTGTGCACAGAAAGGTGGAGACACAGATAGAGAACATGTCCATGTGCGTGTGGACGAGGAGATTGAGGTCTTTTATCTGTTGCTGGAGGGTAAACAGGAAAAGATGGAGCCCTCAAACTATTTCCTCTTCCTCCAGACGTTCCCTCTCTCGTCTACATCAGTGGCTGTCAGGACTCCAGTGGAAACACCACCTTCTTATTTCTGTCTGTAGCAAACAAACAGGTTTTATAAAACATCACAGAGAGCAAAGAGGAGACAGAAAAGAGACGAGACAGTTATCCAGAGGTTCTATTCATCTGTGTTTAAGCTCCAAAGACATGCAGCTCATAATTAATATGTAGCAAAACTATTTCACCATCTCTCGCTGCTGCGTCGTTATGTGAAGACGAGGTGTGAAGCTTCTTAGTTTTGGCTTTTAGCCACTAAATAATAAAGTTCTTCAATGTTTCCTCCTAAAGAGCACGCCTCGGTGACGGGTCCTTACTCTGTCAAAGTTAATGAAAGAAGAACATGAAGACATCGTAGTCTGAACATAGACGGCAAACTTTATCACTCTTTTCTGCAGACCAGATCCTTCTCTTCTTACCTTTCACAATAAAAACCCTAGACATGTGGCATTCTAAGAATCGGACGCAGGTCGTTCCGACACAAAGCTGCTTTTGATTGGAATGATCTCCCTCGTTCCTCTGCTTCAGGACCTAAATCAACCTGTTGATGCTTTTACCCCCCCCCACAGGGAAAGCTTCCTGACCCCAGTCAGCCCAGAGTCCTGTCCCCTGGTCCAGGCCTTCCTGGCCGAGAGTCCTCGCCGCCTGTTCCTGGGTCACGCCCAAACGCAGCTGAAGACGGGCCTCCAGACTCAGGAGAGACACCTCTTCCTCTTCACCGACACGCTGCTCGTCGCCAAGGCCAAGTGAGAGTCCTCCTGTGTGTCCTCTTGTGTGTCCTCCTATGTGTCCTCCTGTGTATCCTCCTGTGTGTCCTCCTGTGTGTGTCCTTCTATGTGTCCTCCTGTGTGTGTTCTCCTGTGTCCTCCTGTGTGTCCTCCTGTGTGTCCCGATGAAGTGACAGACGATGAAGGAGTGTGTGGTTGTGTGGTCCTGCTGTCTTTCCCTAAATTCTCCTTCAATCTCTCGCTCTCTTCTCTCTCTCTCTCTCTCTCTCTCTCTCTTCTCTCTCTTTTCTCTCTCTCTCTCTCTCTCTCTCTCTCTCTCTGTCTCTGTCTCTCTCTCTTCTCTCTCTCTCTCTCTCTCTCTCTCTCTCTCTCTTTTCTCTCTCTCTCTCTCTCTTCTCTCTCTCTCTCTCTCTCTCTCTCTCTCTGTCTCTCTCTTTTCTCTCTCTCTCTCTCTCTCTCTCTCTCTCTCTCTCTCTCTCTCTCTCTCTCTGTCTCTGTCTCTCTCTCTCTCTCTCTCTCTCTCTCTCTCTCTCTCTCTCTCTCTCTCTCTCTCTCTCTCCAGTATATAATTATTTCCCGGCCAATTAAATCCATATGAAGCCCGGCTCAGATCAAAGCCACACTGGCCTGCTTCAGGCCTTCAGTACGGGGCTCCCCCCCCCCCGCCCACAGCGCCCACACACACACACACACACACACACACACACACACACACACACACACACACACACACACATGCCCGTGTTCAAAAATAGAACCTTAAAGAGCACATTTATGTTTTTTGAAGTCCACACACACACACACACACACACACACACACACACACACACACACACACACACACACACACACTTCTGCTGTGTGTACTTGTACTTACGGTACTCACAGCAGGACCTCGGTGGTCCGTCCTATAGGAGCAATGGGCCAGTGGGCGGAGCTGACCCTTCCCGCACAGACGCTATTATTGGCCGCTTCATTGTGGTTTGAACACCGGGCGAGTCTGAGGAATGTGTGTTGGTATGTGTGTGTGTGTGTGTGTGTGTGTGTGTGTGTGGACTTTTCCTTCTGTATGATCACAGATGTAGCAGTGGATGAATACACTTCTACTCAGCGTCTTAAAATAATGAAAGAAGAAAATTTAAAAGTTAGATTGCAAAAGTAGGGGATCCCAGTTGGTTCCTTGTAGAACCTCTTTTATTGCAAAAGTAGAGGATCCCAGTTGGTTCCTTGTGGAACCTCTTTTATTGCAAAAGTAGAGGATCCCAGTTGGTTCCTTGTGGAACCCCTTTTATTGCAAAGGTAGAGGATCCCAGTTGGTTCCTTGAGGAACCTCTTTTTATAAGGGACCTTTGGGTTTTAATGTAATCTTGGTAGAGTTGTTCCGATACTGATACGAGTATCAGAAAGGCCTCTGATACAGCCTGAAATACTGGAGCGGGTATCAGCGAGTAGTCTAGTCTAACGTGGACTACGCTGCGTCTCCTGCAGGTCTCCCACCCACTTCAAGGTGAAGGCTCAGGTCCGAGTGTGTGAGATGTGGACGGCCGGCTGCATGGACGAGGTGTGCGAGGGCAGCACCAACCCAGAGAGGAGCTTCGTCATGGGCTGGCCCACCTGCAACTGCGTGGCCACCTTCAGGTACACCTTCATACACACACACACACACACACACACACACACACAACGCTGGATATGACCACATGTGACTCATCTTATATAACTTCATTCTGCACGTCTGCTTGCATTACATGACAGTTATTCATGCCCAACATATTTTCTAAAACGCTTCCCTGAGAGAGGACACGATGTTCTGAGATGCACGATATAGACTCAATCCATCCGCAGTAGATAACCACACACACACACACACACACACACACACACACACTCACACACATGCAGCGCTGCATGTTTGCACCTTTCTCGATGATGCACTCATTCACACGTTACATTCTGCATCAGAAGGAATCGGTCATAGCCGGAGGCAAAGTCTGCGGTTCAAACGTTACGTAACGGATTACAGACAGTTGCTCTGATTATGTTTCATCTCTCTCTCTCTCTCTCTCTCTCTCTCTCTCTCTCTCTCTCTCTCTCTCTCTCTCTCTCTCTCCTCCTCTTCAGCTCTGAGGAGCACAAGGACAAGTGGTTGGCGCTCATCAAAAGGTAAATGTGTGGTTTGGCTAGATGTGACTCGGATGGAACAGAAGGGCTTTAAATAGAAGATGTGAATGAATGCATGCTTTACAACTAATGCACACATTGTCTTCACGGCTCAGATGAAGTCATATTGAACATGCATTAACATGAGCTTTTATTCATTTTGTTTTCATTGTGTTTTCTCTGCACACAGTCGGATAGCTGCGGGCAAAGGCAAGGACGACCCCAAGACCATTCCTCTGAAGATATTCGCAAAGGATATTGGAAACTGTGCATATGTAAGATCCTCCTCTGTGATTTGCTTCAGTGACGTCGCCCACAGTGCTGCCATTTATGCGACACGCAACTAACTAGTAACTTTTCCATAATGTTGGTGAAACGCGTCCACCAGGCCAAGACGCTCGCGGTCAACAACACCGACAGCACCGCCGACGTCATCCGCACGGCTCTGCTGCAGTTCGGCATATCGGTGAGTGAAAGTGTTCAAAGCGAGGAGGAACCAGAACCAGGACTGAGATTCATTTAAAATGTACGAAAAGGAAACTGTTGAACCTCTGTTCTCTGTCTCTCTGTGTCCAGGGCTGCGTTAAAGACCACCGGTTGTGGGTGAACTCCAGTAAGGAGGAGCCTCCGTACCCTCTCATTGGTGAGCTCCTCTCTCACACACCGTGGTGTGAAACGTCCCTCCCGACTCCAGACGGGACGAGTTCTGCTCCTCGCTCTCGTATCGTATCACATACCGGACCTCTAACCTCTGACCTCCCATTCAGGCCACGAGTTCCCCTTCAGCATTAAGATGAGCCACATCCGGGACGGCGGGAGCTCAGGACCGGCGTGGGATTCGACGAGTCCCACGGACTGTCCTGGGGTGCTGCTGCTGGACCAGTGTCTCCCTCCAGACACCCAGTGCCAGTTCATCCTCAAGCCCAGCAAGGCCTCCCCGGGACAGGCTCCGCTCACAGGTGAGACAGCCGGTCTGGACTGTAGTCCCCGTTCTGGGGGGGGTCCGACCCCCCTTTTTGTAATGAGGTCACATGAACGGTTCAGTAATTCACCAGAAGTTTGCTTCTTTTATCCGTTGTGACATCAAATGTGGAGTATTAATGCAGGGAAATCAAAAGCACTTCCTCAGAACTGTTGTGAGAATGAGTCAGGAGGTGAGGAGGAATCGGAGTTGCTGGGAAAGGAGTTAGCGGACGAGGGGTCACGGCGAGGGGTCAGGAGAGACACAGAGTCGGGAAATAAGAAAAACATCCGACTGACAAAGAGGAAGAAACCCCAGAAGAGATGGAGAGAGAGAGAGAGAGAGAGAGAGAGAGAGAGAGAGAGAGAGAGAGAGAGAGAGAGCGAGAGAGAGAGAGCGAGAGAGAAAGACAGAGAGAGAGAGAGAGAGAGAGACAGAGAGGGAGAGAGACAGAGAGAGAGAGAGAGAGGAGGAAGATGGAAAGTGAAAAGTGATGACACGGCTGTTGAGAACGCCTGAAGGCCAGCGGAGGTGAAGGAAAGAGAAACAACAGACTGAGAGAGATAGAGGAAGGAGAAGGGGACTTTAAAAGAGAGAGGGACAGAAAGAATGAGGAGGAGGACGAAAGAAAAACAAGAGGATGGAGGACGAGGGAGGAGGAGGGAGGAGGAGGGAGGAGGAGGGAGGAGGGAGGGGGGGGGGATGGAAAGAAGGAGGAGGGGATGAGGTTCAGAGGAAAACAAGTTGAGGGTAGAAATGTTTTCCAGTCGAGGAGGCTGCAGTCTGCCAACCACAAGCTTCAGATTCATTCGCCTCCAGCACAACAGCGTCGTACCAGCTGAGAGTGTGTGTGTGTGTGTGTGTGTGTGTGTGTGTGTGTGTGTGTGTGTGTGTGTGTGTGTGTGTGTGCTAATTACAGGTAAAATAAAACGTATTCTTGTCTATTTTTCCACATCGCTCCGGGAGTTTTCCTTTTGCAGCGTTCTGCTCCAGAGACGGATTATTCCTCCGTCCTCCTCCGTGAGCGGGAACACTCAATGTCCTGACACGCTGACTCAGCACATATCTCTGGAAATGTGTGCATTTGTGGCGACTCGAGGAAATACTATCGCAGTACTTCTTTCAATACTTACTTCATAGTACCGAGTTTGAGACACTAGCAGGCGGTACATGGCGGTTTCCCAGGTGTGCATCGGGCACATCTGTCCTGTGGAGAGTCAAAGTAAAGATGGCGTCTGCTCCTCTGCAGGAGGAGGTCCAGACCTGCTGTTAAAGTTGCTTTGACCCATGAAGGCAACTCTCTCTAACATGCTGAGCTGCTAACATCGACATGTCAGACCTGCAGACACACACACACACACACACACACACACACACACACACACACACACACATGCAAACCTCAAACTAAACGGTGCTGTTGAGCGTGAAGGCGGTTCTGTCCTCCTGTCTCCGTCTCCTCGGTGTCTTTCTCCTTCACAAAGCTTCTCTTTAGAGCCGTCTCACCTAAAACATTTTTTTCGGACAGACAAAGCATTCATGCGCGCTGAATAAACACTCCGCAGCCTGAAAAATAAATATTACAACACCGGCGGTGAGTCATCCAGCATTGCCGTGTTTACGTCTGAAACCACAGCTCACCTCTTCCTCTTCTCCCCCCCCCCCCCCCCCCCCACCACCACAGAGCCTGGTCAGCAGAAGTCCTTCAAGAGGAAGAGGTCTCTGATCAACTGGCCCTTCTGGAGAGGCTCCAGCTCTCAGCTGGACGGCCTGCCCCTGTCCCCGACCTCGCCGTCCCCCACGCAGGGACGGCTGTTCGGACGACCCCTGAGCTCCGTCTGCTCTCCGGACCACGGGCTGCCCAAGCCCGTCATGGTGAGCCGAGCGGCGGGGTCACGTAGGCCAGCTGGGGGGGGTGGGGGGGGTGGGGGGGTATTTTGGGGGAAGGGGAGATGTAGTGGCAGCAGACTGTGCTGCTGTTAGATTGCTGCTCGGTGGCTAAATGACAGAATGGTGGATTAAAGAAACACTGGAGGTGGAAGTGAAATCTCAATGTGATGAATAAGCAACCCGCAGAGCTTCCTGTCTGATCTCGTGGTGCTCCACAGAACCCTTTTAGGAAGTCCAAACCGGATCTACATTGACAAGTTAACCTGCTAGTTTTGTTCTTACGATTCTATGAACCCTAATCCTTGAAAAACCCAAATCATTGTTTGATGTCTCTTCTTTTTCCTCACTTAAAGCTGCAGATGCGTGAATGTTTTTTGGTTTAAAACCTGACTGAGCGTATTAGAACGAGGTCTTTGGAGCTGTGGGTGGTGCTAACGGGTCCCGTGTTCCCTCCAGGACATGCTGGTGTTCCTGTACCTGGAGGGGCCGTACACCAGGGGCGTCTTCAGGCGCTCCGCCGGGGCCAAAGCCTGCCGGGAGCTCCGGGACAGACTGGACCACGGAGCCGAGGACCCAGAGATCACACACCAGTCCGTGTTCGTCATCGCCGCTGTGCTCAAGGTAACACACGCACACACACACACACACACACACACACACACCACACACACACGCGCGCACACACACACACACACACACACAAGCTGCCTCGTCTCACCGGTTTGAAACCCAGACGATCAGAAAGCGACTGATGTGCGTCCAAAGTCCCGTTAGGTCCAGACGGGATAATCTGTCTCTGCACAGCCAGGCGGGCTGCCGGTCTCTCTCACACACACACACACACACACACACACACACACACACACACACACACACACACACAAGGTGCTGCTTTGTTCAGCCTGCAGCGCCGGGCCTCCGGGGACCAGTTCCAGGTTTTATACCCGAGCCGGTTCATCTCCCGTCTCCATTGAGGACCGAGTCTCACCGGAGACAAAGACAATGTTGTTGAGGACTTGATGTTATTATGTCAAAACGAGTGTTTTCAGGTAAAACCACAGTGAGATGGATGCAGTCATTAGATGATGAATATTGGTCTTTTGCATCCAGGACTTCCTGCGCAGCATCCCGGGCAGCTTGCTGAGTGCGGATCTGTACGAGCAGTGGATGGAGGTGATGGAGGGGGAGGGAGGAGACGAGAGGACGCGAGCTGTGCAGAGGTAGGATCCTCTCATTTAATGCCCAAATCCTCCTAAATCCTGCGGCTCATTTTACAGCAATAACATGTTACTCAGCACACACACACACACACACACACACACACACACACACACACACACACACACACACAGACACAAGGAAGAGACCTGACGTGTTGTGAAGGCTTGTGGTGGTTCCACGTCGTACTGTGGCGTTAGTGGAGAACACACACTGAGAGAACGAGTGTTCTCATGTTCTCATGTTCGCATGTTCTCAGGTTGCTCCGCCTCCTGCCTGGCGACAACCTGCTCCTACTGCGTCACGTGGTCGCCGTGCTGCACTGCATCCGAGGCAACGCCCACGACAACCAGATGAACGCCTTCAACCTGTCCGTCTGCATCGCTCCCAGCATGCTTTGGGCTCCGGCGCCGGGCACCCCGGAGATGGAGGGGGAGGGCACCAAAAAGGTGAGGAGGAACCCACGACGGACACGGGACACGAGGGCTGAGACTAAAATACTATCGTTAACGTAAACCTTGAGGGGAGATCATGCGTCCGGTTGTGTGTGAGCGTGCATCTGTCTGTCCGTCCACTGCTAATATCCCATAATCTTCTGGTTGTATAGAAGTCTAGTCTAAAATGACTCTACTTCTCTCTTGATTTATTCCCTCAGTAAACATTGTAAACATGAGTTTATGGTCTCAATCTCTAGTTTACAGTCTTCTTCAATACAGCATGATGTTCATTTAGTACATTATGCTCCATTTAGAGTCAGTCAGCCAGTCCTAAGAACAGGACTTAAATATAAGAACAGGACTCAAATAGTCCATCAGGCCACATTTTGACCTTTCCGTCGAGGCTAAAAGAAGAAGGTTTGGCCTCGTGTTGAACCGGAGTGTCTCCATGTTGAATTCCAGACTGTCAGGCTCTGTTTGACTGACGGATGAGTCTCTGTCTCTGTTGTCTTCACCACCTGTGAGAGGTTCAGTGAGATTCAACTCGTCTTTGTTTGGGAGTGAAGAGGAAGACGCATACTTCTCTAGTTTTCATTATTGATTCTGCTGATTATTTTTCCAAATTAATTAATATATGTGAATATATATATATATATATATATATATATATATATATATATATATATATATATATATATATACTGTATATATAGTTTTTAGGGATGCTAGTTATTTAGTCAGCTTTGGATGGAGGCTAACTGTTTTCAGTCTTTATGCTAAGCTAGCTACACTAAGCTAAGCTTAAAGTATAGATATGAGAGCGGTAGCAAAATGTCAAACTGAACAAAACCACAAACACACTGGGGGTGTAGTGCTAAAAGTGTGTGTGTGAGTGTGTGTGTGTGTGTGTGTGTGTGTGTGTGTGTGTGTGTGTGTGTGTGTGTGTGTGCAAACTCTGAGGATTTTAACATTTCAGTGGAATAGTGGAAGCAAACTGTCTCCTCATGAGTGTGTACGTGTCTCTGTGCATGGTGTCTGAAACACATGTGACCAGACAGACAGACAGACAGACAGACACAGAGACAGACAGACAGAGAGAGAGACAGACAGACAGACAGAGAGACAGAGTTTGACAGACAGGTAAGAAATTGAGATTGCGTGCACACATGTTCACATGAACACAAAGCCGTTTGTCAGCAGACAGTTTCCCTGCGGATGTGTGTTGTTGACCCACTAACACACACACACACTAAACCAGTCACACACACACACACACACACACACACACATTAAACCAGTCTCACACACTCAGTCACGTTCGCATGTCATCGCTGACAAACTAAGATCACAACATTCTTACTCTGCTGAGCTAATCTGCGCTCAGAGCGAGACGTGAGGAAGGCTTCACACCTTCAGGCTGACCTACTGCCAACATATCTGTGTCTGTTTCACCACTTACAGGATCAATAGGAACAATAATAACAATATCTCAGAGGTGTAGCCGTGCATTCAGCTTCATGTGTCTGAGGAGTCCTGATGAAGGAGTGGAGATAGTGAAGCAACATTACTCGCTAGTCGACTAACACTCACTTAAATCTGGTGCTTACCAGAGAAGTGTTCAGAGGCTTCTTGGAAATAAGTCATTCAGCTGGAAAAACATGAAACATGAAACATGAAACACGACGACCGGATTAAAGGAAGCGTAGTGGACTGAGACCAGAAACACAGACTAGTGGACTGAGAGGAGGACTCTCTCTCCTGTCCATCACAACCTGGCCAGTTAACCTGAAGTGACCTCATCCCACAGTGGAAGCCCCCTTCAGCCCACCACCACCTCCTCCACCACCACCTCCACCACCTACCCACTGACACACACAAAGCCTTCTGAGCTGTGTGTCCGTTTGGACGGTTACAGTGTGTGAGCTGCACACAGTCTCTGTGGGTGGCTGCTTTGCTTATCTTCTCCTGTGTGTGTGTGTCTGTGTGTGTGTGTGTGTGTGTGTGTGCGTGTGTGTGCGTGTGTGTGTGTGTGTGTGTGTGTGTGTGTGTGTGTGTGTGTGTCTGTGTGTGTGCGTGCGTGTGTGTGTGTGTGTGCGTGTGTGTGTGTGTGTGTGTGTGTGTCTGTGTGTGTGTGTGTGTGTGTGTGTGTGTGTGTGCGTGTGTGTGTGTGTGTGTGTGTGTGTGTGTGTGTGTGTGTGTGTGTGCGTGTGTGTGTGTGTGTGTGCGTGTGTGTGTGTGTGTGTGTGTGTGTGTGTCTGTGTGTGTGTGTGTGTGTGTCTGTGTGTGTGTGTGTGTGTGTGCGTGTGTGTGTGTGTGTGTGTGTGTGTGTGTGTGTGTGTGTGTGTGTGTGTGTATGTGTGTGTGTGTGTGTGTGTGTGTGTGTGTGTGTGTGCTCGAGGTGGTTGAGGTTCACTGAGAAAACATGCAAAGAATTTCCTACAGAATCCTGAGGCCAAGTGTGTGTTTTAGCAGGAAAAAGTGTGTCGCCGAAACAGCCCTCTCTTTCACACACACACACACACACACACACACACACACACACACACACACACACACGTCAGCACAAATAGCCACAAATACCTAAATCTCTCTTTGGCAAACACTCCCCTGATTGCTCTCCCTCTCACACACACACACACACACACACACACACACACTGCTTGTTTGTGTGTGCAGACGGTGTTTTTTTCTGGGAAGAAAACTTTGAGAAAATAACAAAGTGTGATTTCGACATTTCCCTCTCTGCGGTCAGGGCGGTTTAAACTGAGCGTGGGTTCCCGGCTGTGTTCCTGGCTGGTTTCCAAGCTTATCTGGAGAACTTGTACGTGAAAGCGTGAACGTTTCAGACTCCACATCTTGAGATGGAGACAGAGGAACCGAACTCCTGCTTTGTGTTTTTGATCACATGCAGCTCGATGGTCTTTCCTCTGCAGCCCGCTGGACGCACGTGTTGCATGAAGACCTTAAAAATACTCAGGAGTGACCCACTAACACACACGGCCGTGACTTTACCTCCGTGCAAAAGAAGTCCGCTCAGATTGAGGGCGAGTTGAACACATCCTACTGAGCGGGAGGAGGAGGGAGGAGGAGGGAGGAGGAGGTGAACGTCTCCTGGACGCCCGAAGGCTCTTTGTAGCCGAGCCCTGAGTCACGTAGTGACTCCTCTCTGAGTGGAATGCTGACTGAGTGATTGAAGGAGGACAGGGAGGCTAACTGAAAGAGAGAGAGTGGTAGAGAAGGAGGAGGAAAGGAAGGAGGAGGAGGGAAGGAAGAGGTAACAAGGGTAGCGACGAGGAGCGAGCCGGTGTAGCGTGAAAGTGTGGTTAATTAGCAAGGTAGCTAGCCGCTAAATTTAGTAAAATATTTAACTTTAATGCCGTCAGAGTGTAGGAAAGCACATCTCTATCTACAGTAACATACTCTGTTTGTTTATCATATTTCATACTTCGTAGGTTCTCTTCATCAGGAGTGAATGGACGCCCTGCAGCCAATCAGCATCGAGTGTTCCCCTCGCTCATGACGTGATTTATTAACTCGTGAACATGTCAGACGTGCCGTTCTTCAGGAATGAGGCCGTCAGAATGTCCTTCGTGCACCGATAGCAGCCGGGTGTCTCTGAAGGGGAACGTGTGTCACAAACGGGTTCCATCGGGTTCCTTCACCCCGCAGGCTGTAGTGGCGTCGGCCATGTTGGAACCAACGAGGACAGACGAGACGTTTGTGCGTTCGTTGTTTGCTTATGTAAGCGTAACCGTCGCTGCGGGTTGCGGGGTGGAAGAGCTCGATATTACCCATAATCCCAGCAGAGCGTGGCCTCGGGACTCTCATCGTTAGAGCATATCTGAGGAGAGGAGGTGAAGGTTAATGTTGCCGTCGCTCTCCGGTGACACTTACTGAGGGATTATCTGAGTTATGCAACAGCTCTCATCTCCCGTCGTCTGTCAGGTGAAACAGTTTGTCTCTCGTGTTTTTAATCCGTTTTTTATTCATCCAAACACGGGACAGAGGACATCACAGTGCTTGTCCTAGAAACACTGTCCTCAGTGCAGCCCGGTGGTGTGCTGTCAGTCATCTGACGCACATGGACGCCATGCAGACGTACCAACATCTGGCCCCACAAACAAACAAACAAACATGGCGGCCCCACAGAGCGCGTTTGTCTCTGCCGTGTTTTTCCAAAAGTGTCGCAGCAAAAGTCATTTATAAACCCGACAGACGGAAACTTTCCACAAGTCGAGGACGTGTGTGTGTGTGTGTGTGTGTGTGTGTGTGTGTTTAGTAAATCCAGTGTGTTTAGTTTAAATAGTCCTTTGAGGACAGATTCCCGCTGCGCTGTGAAAGACTTCTTAGAAGCGTTTCAAACAGCTCGTATTTGAAAACTGTCAGAAAACTCCCGTTTCTCTGTGTTGGTCTTCCAACAGAACATTTGAGTGAGTGAGAATGGAAGCCAGCGCATGATGTCATACGTTATCATCAGGACGATATCCAGAACCCGGAGTTTGACGTTTTCTTGGAATGCAAACGCTCGAGTAGTTGGAGGGCAAACAAAACGAACCGAAATGAAGATGCGGGACTCGCAGCGTTGGACCCTGAGGGTTCAGGGCTTTAAGGCCTTAGGCCAGAACATCTGCACAACCATGAGCTCAGCAAGCTGTGAACCAGGCGGTGTTCTGTTCCCCTCCCTGCAGGTGTGCGAGCTGGTTCACTTCCTCATCGAGAACTGCAGCGGCGTCCTGGGAGAAGACGTCCCGTCGCTGTTCAGGAGCTTCAGCCAGAAGAGCAGCAGCAGCGACCACGGATCAGGTGAGAGGAAGGAGTCTGAGAGGCGTTTGAAAAAGACGTCCGAATACATCGGTGAATGTGCAGAACTCACTCTGTAACGCACAACATCTGCTTTGTGGTTGAACACGTCAGGTTAGGAAGTAGAGGAGAAGCAGGAGTTAAACACTGATGATTGGTCCAACAGCTCCTTAACTCAACAACCTTACAACCAGCCTTCAGAGAGACTCTCTCTCCGTGCGCGATTAGACGACCTCGGCTGCTTCAGGCCCGTTGATTGGGGTCAGCAGTCGTTCCGCTGATTGCCGGGGTCACGGCTCCTCGTTCATAAATAACCTCCCGGAGGTGAAAGGAGTGCGCGGCGAGGACGACGCTCTGTCCTCTGTGCTCCTCTCGCGGCTGTGTGCTTTCAGTGTAAATAAATGTTTGGTCTGTCTCAGCTTGGATTGCTAATTTTGGTAGCTAGTAGGCGGAAAAATTGCAGGATGCATGCATGAGAGAAGACGTCCGCAAACGCTGTATAATTTGAGGACTTTACAGGAAGTGTGACGGTAAAGTTAGACTGGAAGTAAAGACTTTGTGTATCTTTGGATTGAATTCTCTGGATCTTGATTTGTCTGTTTCTCCGTCTGTCCCCCTCTCGTGTCTTTCCTGTCCCAGATGTGTCGTCCTTCCAGATGAACGACTCGTCCTACGACAGTCTGGAGAACGAGCTGAACGACGACCCCGAGTCTCCCTTCCAGGAGCAGCTGCCGCTGCGCGACAAGGACAAGCCGGACAGCCGCAGCCGCGACTCCGTCATCACCCTCAGCGACTGCGACCCGGACCCGGACCACGACGGCGACCTCCTGCTGCAGCTCCCCCCGCTGGCCAGACCGCGGAGGTTCAACCCGGTGGTGCGACAGGTGCGCGCCCGCCAGGCCAACGGGCCGTCGCAGGGTCCCCGGAGGCTGAGGAGGAGCTCGGAGCCCGCCTTGGCCCTGGCGAGCGCTCCGTCCTCGGGCGCGGCGGCGACGGCTCACGCCGATAAACACCGCCTCCCGGTGAGGAAGGCGAGCTACGACGACGCCATGGAGGCGGGCGGGGGCGACGAGGTGTTCCTGGAGCAGAGGCTGAGCGGGCTGCAGCTGAAGGAGGAGGAGGAGGACGGATGCGAGAAGGGAGGAGCCAAAGTCCAGAACGGCGGGCGGAGGAAGACGAAGCACGCCCCTCTGCCTCCGCTGCGGCTGGACGCCAGCTGCTCCAGTCTGTCGTCACCGGCGACCTCACCCACAGGCTCCTCCCTCAGCTCTTTAGACTCCGCCTTCTCGCAGTACTCCACTGACTACGCCACCAACGGGGCGCTTCCATTGGCCGAGCCCGCTCCTCTCTCCCCTCTCTTCCTCGGACGGCCCCAGCTGTCGCCCAGAGACTCCCCCCCTCAGAGGGAAGCCCCGCCTCATTGGCCTCCGCCCTCCCAGGCGCCGCGGACCAACCAAACCCCCCCACACCAACACGGTCTCCACCCGAACACGTGGTTCAAGAAGGACCGCCGCCTGTCCCTGAGGCACTCAGAGGAGGACTTGCCGGTGGTAAACGGGAAAACCCTCCCGACCAGTAACGGCTACCAGGACGCCGCGGCGCCGAACCAAGACTTCCGACGGAGATCCAGCAGCCCTCCGTCCTACCAGCAGGCTCTGAAGCAGCTGCAGCGCAACCGCTCTCCGTTCTACCGGGGCACAGAGAAACCCCTGACCATCAGAGAGCTGAGGCAGCTCCACGACCAGACCTGCCCCCACGGAGCCCCGAACCCAGACTCCCAGACAGGAAGTGAGGCCAGAAACGAGTGCGTTCAGCCCCCGCAGGGTGTTTTCTTCGGACAGAACGCCACCACCCTGGTCCTCCGGAGGCAAAAGTCTCACCCTCTAACTCCGTCCGCGGAGGGACACAAAGGGAGCCAGACCCTCCCCCGCCGAGCGTCCGAACCCGCCGAGGTCACCGCGAGCTCCAGCCTCACGCTGGGCAGACCTTGCGCCTCCAAAGGTCAGCCCCACGACGGCGGCCTGCGAGTGTCCGAGGTGGAGCCCAACGGCGGCGAGCCACGCTTCTGCCTGTCTCCCTCCGCCACCCGGGCCGTGCGGGACTACTTCTCCTCCCAGGGGCAGGAGGATGCGGACTCCTGCCTGCGGAGGAGTCAGGAGGTGGCGCTGGCCATCGTGCAGGGGAAGAGGGAGTGGCAGAGCAGGAGGTGCAGCGACCCGCGAGTGGACGACTTCGACCAGCTGTTTTTTGCAGAAGAGTCGTACGTGTAAATAAGAAGAAGAGTGACTGAACCGTCTTCATCTGGTGTGATAATTTTCCTCATAAACGCAGTTTAGGTTTTAGATTTAAAATCTTGCTTCCGTCTCTTGTGACATTGTGACAAACATTTAGATTGATCGGTTCTTATTTGTCTTTGTATTTTAAGTTTGAAAGCAGTTCGGGATCCTCCGATAATCATTTGCTGATTCTGTGAATTTGTTGCAGAGAAGATGTGAAGAAACGGTTTCATTGCACATCTGTCACGGGTCAGAGTCGCAGCTCTTGTGCCAAAATCTGGTTCCTTTGACAAATATGTTTCTCTGGCAAAATGAAGGAAGAGGAGTTCTTCAGCAATGAAAGTAAAAAGGACAAAGAAGCCTTTTCTTTCATCCTCTGGAAGCTTGTTAAAATGATTTATTTTAAGACTGGTGGGAAATCGAGGCCATGACACGCGTTAAATTATGCATTTAACTTTACTACATCTCGTTGTTCTTGTGCAGAAAGAAACTCCTGGATGTCCCACACGGACGTTTAGTAATCTCTGTTAGATCCGGTCACGCCGGCTGTTGTGACCTCATGCAAACACTACGAACACGACTGTTTGCTCTCTGTGATGTGACGAGCCAGAGGAGGACAGAAAACATGTGAGACGTCTTCTGTGAAGCGTTCGTCTGAGTCGGTGAATCGACACGAGCCGAGTGTGTGTTCACAAGAGCCGAGTGTGTGTTCACAAGAGCCGAGTGTGTGTTCACATGAGCCGAGTGTGTGTTCACAAGAGCCGAGTGTGTGTTCACAAGAGCCGAGTGTGTGTTCACAAGAGCCGAGTGTGTGTTCACACGAGCCGAGTGTGTGTTCACACGAGCCGAGTGTGTGTTCACACGAGCCGAGTGTGTGTTCACAAGAGCCGAGTGTGTGTTCACACGAGCCGAGTGTGTGTTCACACGAGCCGAGTGTCCAGACACGGTGGACAGGGTCGTCCTCTGTGTCTCTGGTTTAAGTCGCCACGTGTCCTCAGCAGGAATGTGAGAGAACGTGCCGCTGAGGGAGAAATCTCCTTCTATTCTCGCTAGTACAGCGCTTCAAACAAGGACACTGTGTGTGTGTGTGTGTGTGTGTGTGTGTGTGTGTGTGTTTTGTCCATCATGTTATGATATTTCTTGCTCCGGTGCAGATGTTTCTGAGGCGACGCTTCACAGTAAACGACCGTATTTCACTGTTCATCCATTCTCTGATAGTGTATGTGTGTGTGTGTGTGTGTGTGTGAACACACTCTTGTAGATGATGTATTCTGAGCACAGATGTTTTCACGAGTATTAACATGAACACGCTGTTATTATGAAGCAGGCGAGGTCGTCGTCGTCTCGTTTCAGCGTTTTAAACGGTGTCAAAATGTCCTTTCATCCTGTGTTATTAATATTATAATTGTTATCTCCATTACAGTGAATTGTGTGTATAGTTCTGCATATTTATGATACAGAAATATATATATAAATATATATATAAATATATTACCTTTGTTACTTCGGTATGTTGTGTTTGTGTGAGAAAATCAAAAGTGTATTTTTCTACATTCTGCTGCTGCTGTCTCTATAGAAAGTATATTTGCTACGAAACGCACCATTTGTATATTGTGTACATTTGATGTCCGACGCTCACGAGACCAAAATGTCGTTGATTTTAATAAATGTTGCTCTTGGGAAACGACTGCAGTTCAAACTGAATTCATTTTCTAGTGTTTAATAAAGAAGTGTTTCTGCATGACGGGGATCAAAGGTGTAGTTCAGGCAGAGACACTTGAACATTCATATCATAAACTGTTAGAAGCTCGATGAGGCTCTTAAAGGGACAGCGTAGGGTTAGACGGCATCTCGCCGTCGTAGATGACGACCATAGAAATAGAATATTTGACTTGGAGGTCAGAGGGACACGAGAGCCTCGTTATCTGTAACCAGTGTAGCATTAAAAGACAAGCTAGCTAACTATAATACTGTAATATGATAAACATAATGCGATGTGATGTCAGCCCATGTTGTGTTTGCAACATTTGAGGTATTTGATACATACTAGAATTAAAAATGAGATTCAACATCAGCTGGAGAGGCTGAAGAAGTGAGAGGACTTCACGGTCCAGGTTCAGGTCCAGGTTCAGGTTCAGGTCCCAGAGAGGTTTGTAAACCTGACGTTAAACCTAAGTTAACACAAGAAGCCTTTGCCTTTGTTTCTCTAACCTTAGTTTATAATCCTGTTTGAAAACCACAGTCCAACGAGACTCATGTATCTTCAGAGAACACCTTGTTGGAATGAGATACAGACACAGTCAGATTTATACAGCGGTGTGTCTTCTTCTGCTCATACTTTCCACCAGACGTTAAGATCTACATGTTGTTTTGCTGGCCTGGTGCTCCTCAGAGGAGGGGGTCGGGTTGCTCAGCAGTCTAGGTGATGTAATCCAAACACAGCCTCTGTTGCATCATGGGAATGTCTCCCACGTAAAACATTCCCGGTTCACGGGTTTTCCTTTTTTACGAGGCCATCTCGTGGTGCTTGTGCTCCGTCGGACTGGAGGGACTCAGTGGAGGAACCGGACCCCCCAACACCCCCAACACCCCCTGTCTCCACTGGGTTACACCATGCAATCAATGTTTAGAGAAACAGTTCTTTGTGTTCACTTGTCTTCTAGCCACGTCCACCTGCTCATCACCTGTCCTTCCACTGTCACCTGTTTCCACTTCCCCTCGTCAGCCCTGCAGGACATAAGCTGGTCACTTGTCTTGTTAATTCCACTTTGACACACAGAACACGTTCCTGCAGTATTTGGTTGTTTGTGTTTGTTGCTGCTGGCGCTGCAGGTGCCCCTCAGACCCTCAGACCCTCAAACCCTCAGACCCTCAGACCCTCAGACCCTCAAACCCTCAGACCCTCAGACCCTCAGACCCTCACGGTAACAGTAAAGTCTGCTTTACTTTAAAGGGCGATAAGGGAGAATCCCCACGCCGGCTCCTAGCTCTCTGTGCGATGAGGTCACGCCTGGAACGTCCATCCCTCTCGTGAATTTATGTCAAAAACAGCAGTCGGCCGTGTTTTCCTCCCTAACGCTTCACCGTTGACCCACTCCGAAAAGCATGCAACTCCCTGCAGCACAGGAGCCCTGGAAACATTCCCTCCTAACACAGAGTCGTGTGGTAAATGTATGGGACTCTAGAGGTTCAGACTCATTTAAAAGAGAAACATGTCAGGTTTTTTGTTCGACGTGTTTCACATCTAAATACCCGTAAATTTGCAGAAGAATTTAGGACCTCCAGCAACTTGAGTGTGTGTGTGTGTGTGTGTCTGTTTGCGACCATGAAAACATGTGTTTGTGCACGTCCATCCGTGCACACGTCTCTATGTGTCCCTGTGTGAACTTCACTGTGCGTTCACATGAAACCTTCAGGCTGCGTTGGCAAAGAGACGTGAACTCACAGCTGGTCCTGCTGGTGAAGCAGTGAGGTCGGCGCTACGGGTGACCGGCTTAATGTGACTGCTGATTATCAGAGGCGGCCGACGCTGATTAGCTGACAGTTTGCATGACTTCATCGCTTCATTGAGAGTCCAGAGAACCAGACGCAGCGGGGAATTAACGCACACTGAAATGAGAGGAGAGTCGTTCTTTCTCACGTGTTTCTGGGCGTCGCTCTGCTGCTGGAGAGACGACGACGTCCGTGGACCAAGTATGAGACAACGGGTCCCTGGGCAGAGACACGTTACGGGCCCCCCACGCCTCCTACATACTAAGAGCCACAGATTCAAAGAGACACATCTTTACCTCATACCTTTGTAGCCGTGTTGCGGCTTTGTAGTCCTTTTGCATCTCTTTTTGGCTGTTGTACATCTCTCTGTAGTCGTTTTGGGTCTCTTATTAGTCGTTTTGAGTCTCTCTTTGGTCATTTTGAGTCTCTTTGTAGTCGTTTTGAGTCTATTAGTCGTTTTGAGTCTCTTATTGGATGTTTTACATCTTTCAATAGTCGTTTAAAGTCTCTTTGGTCGTTTAAAGTCTCTTTGTAGTCATTTTGAGTCTCTTATTGGACATTCTGTCTCTTTTTAGTCTTTTTTTGACTTCAACCAGAAGCTCTGGCCCCTTGTGTCAAGTAGTGATCTATCCATGACTGCCTGTTCAAGTCCTTACATGATCAGGTAGACGTGCAGGGATGCACACACAGGAACACGTTCTCTCACTCATTGACTCAGTGCTTTTGTATTGGTGTCCCTTTCATGTGTGCGTCGGTGAGGGTGGGTGGGAGGACACAAGAGTCTGACCTTTGCTGGCATTAAACAAAACGGATGAGGTCTAACTTTCATCCAGCTCTTTGTCCTCCACCACCAACGCTCTCATCCACGTTAAAGTCCTGCTTTGAAGATCCTCTTTTTTCCTGCTCCAACCGGGGAACCCCCCGGATGTTCCTCGGGGAATCCCTTCATACGGGGACCGTACATCTCGAGGCTACCTTTAAAGCTCTCTGCTGCAGATCAAGATGAGGAGCACAGAGAGGAGCACAGAGAGGAGCACAGTGAGGAGCACAGAGAGGAGCACAGTGAGGAGCACAGAGAGGAGCACAGCGAGGAGCATATTGATAACGTTACATCCGCAGCCTTCTTTACATAACGTCACGTAAACAGTGTTCAGATGAGACGATGAAGGAGTTCATTGGTGTGGATCAATAAAGAACCAGATCCAGGGTCAGACAGTGAAACATGGAAGCACACATGAGAGGAGGAGGAGGAGGAGGAGGAGGCTCTGACCTATGAGTAAAGCCAAAGTTACCCCCCTTTATTAAAAGCACATCGCCCCCCCCATCAACACCTCCACCCAGGTCCCTGTTGAA
Organism: Cebidichthys violaceus; assembly: GCF_023349555.1. Taxonomy (NCBI): domain Eukaryota; kingdom Metazoa; phylum Chordata; class Actinopteri; order Perciformes; family Stichaeidae; genus Cebidichthys; species Cebidichthys violaceus. Next base: position 1,796,977 of record NW_027176274.1, on the reverse strand, counting down.
GGGGTCGAGTGCTTCACTTCTTTAGATCACTGCACGTGTTCCTGAGGCCATGTTGACCGTTAAGCAACAGACTGAGGACTTCTTCTTCTTTATAAAGGTCCTGAACATCAACCCCTCTGTTCACAATCACATGTGTGTGAATATATCTGTGTGCAAGAATGTTTGTTTGTCTGTCAGCAACATCTGGTGAGGTTTAATGTAATATCTACAAGAGTGCTCCAGAGAGAGAGAGAGAGAGACAGAGAGAGAGAGACAGAGAGAGAGACAGAGACAGAGGGAGAGAGAGAGAGAGAGAGAGAGAGAGAGAGAGACAGAGAGAGACAGAGAGAGACAGAGACAGAAAGAGACAGAGAGAGACAGAGAGAGACAGAGACAGAAAGAGACAGAGAGAGACAGAGAGAGACAGAGAGAGACAGAGACAGAAAGAGACAGAGAGAGACAGAGACAGAGAGAGACAGAGAGAGAGAGAGTCTGTCCTGTTCAGTCAGTGTGTAATTTACACCACAGAAACCATCCGTCTCTCTTATTACCCCTTATTACCAGCTCAAGCTTTTGATGTGACACAGACACACACACACACACACACACACACACACACACACACACACACACACACACACACACACACAATGTTATACAACCCACCAAAACCCCAATGAACCTGTTTTACAGTGAAAACTAAAGTCAACACTTGAGGGTGAGAAAGAGCATGAACAGCATCAATAACAAATAAATACAACATAAATACTATCATATAACAAACTTTTAGCACAGGAAACATTAGGAGACCGGTCTCTGGGATAAGTGTGTTTTGAATCATGGCCTGAGGGGGGACCTGAGGGGGGACCTGAGGGGGGGCCTGAGGTTGGGCCTGAGGGGGGCCTGGGGGGGGGCCTGGGGGGGGGCCTGGGGGGGGGCCTGGGGGGGGCCTGGGGCCACTATCTGGGTAAAGGTGTTGGATGTATGAAGCTTTATTTTCAATATGCTGTGTTGGCTATTGTTTTAGTCCGAGGGATGTGATTCAACAGCATGACCTCAGAGGAAGAGCTTGGCAGGCATGTGAAACCGCAGTGTGTGTGTGTGTGTGTGTGTTTTCCCTCTTATTACCTGGTCATGGGTGGCCATTATATTCATGACCTCCGACCCTGTTACATAAGCTCCCTTGTTAACTACGCTCAGGCCTTTTATTACAGTCACTGCATGGGTATCCACAACTTTCTGTTCGGCCAAAATGTTCAGTGTGCGTTTTATTCTGCTGCCCAAGAAGTGACTCAGTTCTGGCTCTCAGGTTGTACAGCGCCTGGAAGCCATGTTGGAGGTCCAAAGCTCTTTGTGCAACAGAGACTGTGTGCAGCTATTTGAGTTTTACAATGCAAAACTAAAGCTGCCCTAACACAGTTAATCCCTGTGTTTGAATCCTCAATAATCCGCCTCTCTGATTTTGCGTTTCGAAAAATATTTACTGAATTTAAAGCTGCTCCTACAAACCTTCATGTTCTGTTGGTTTTGTTGGTCCCTGTGGACTAAAGCTGTAGTGTCTCTGAGCACCAGAGTCCCTTTAGAAAACCTCTCATTCTACTGCAGCAGGGTCTGACAGTCTGACCCTCTCAGTCCTGGTTCTGGTTCTCCCGTTGCCTCCCTTCCCTCCAGTGGGTCCAGCAATACGTCCTGGGTCTCCAGCAGAGAGGAGAAGCTCTGCTCCTGGAGGAGGAGGAGGAGGAGGAGGAGGAGGAGGAGGAGGAGGAGGAGGAGGAGACGCTGCTGCTGCTGCTGCCGCCGGGAGCTGAGCTCTCCTCCTCCTTCCAGAGCTCTGACTGCAGGTCCAAGGCTGCAGGTGAAGCCGGATCTGGGTCTGTCCACGGTGGACCAGGTCTCTGCCGGAGGATCTGGGTCTGTCCACGGTGGCGCCGATGACGAGCATTAAGAACAACTCTGTAGAAACAGACCATCTTCTCTCTGATGGTCTCTCTACTGATGGAGGTCTGATAGAGGATCAGGACTACACTGAGACTGGTTCATATAGAGGATCAGGACTAAACTGACACTGGTCCATATAGAGGATCAGGACTACACTGAGACTGGTTCATATAGAGGATCAGGACTAAACTGACACTGGTCCATATAGAGGATCAGGACTAAACTGAGACTGGTTCATATAGAGGATCAGGACTAAAATGACACTGGTTCACATAGGATCAGGTCTAAACTGACACTGGTTCAGAACCAGATAAAAGTTCCTCACTGTCACTTTAAAGTAGGGTCACATGTTACATAATAGCGTGGGTGGCACAGTTAGTCACGTGTTGATCATTGAGTTCCGATTCACACTCAGAGCAGTGAGTGTGATGTATTGTCTGGTTCATCATTGCCTGGATCTGTCCCCATGATCCTCTGCCAGGATTTCATCGACACTCTGGAACAACCAGACGCTCTGTGTAGCCTGAAGGGAGCTGTGGTTCAAGTGTACCGTATGTTATGTAAGCGGTGATGTAGCCCGCTGGATGGAACATCAAGACCTCCACGTCAGGTCCCTCAGCTGGCTCCTAAAGTCAGCGTTGTGATGACATCATGGGTACGTAACACCAGTCAGGGTTTGGTTAGATGGTGACAACGGGGGGGAGGGGGTTGGTTCACCAACATCTCCAGGTCTGCTTCTTTAGGAGTCTTGATATGGACAGAACACTAAGACTAAGACAATCTAAAACCTGTTTCATGCTTCTGGTGAACGCTTGGTTTGTTTGTGTCGGTTGCGGTCAAAGTCGCTTCCAAGAAAGGGTCTCATCAGACTACTCGTTGTAGACTACTCATTGTAGACTACCTGTTGTAGACTACTTGTTGTAGACTGCTCGTTGTAGACTACTCGTTGTAGACTGCTCGTTGTAGACTACTTGTTGTAGACTGCTCGTTGTAGACTACCCGTTGTAGACTGCTTGTTGTAGACTACTCGTAGACTACTCGTTGCAGACTGCTCGTTGTAGACTACTTGTTGTAGACTGCTCGTTGTAGACTGCTCGTTGTAGACTACTCGTAGACTACTCGTAGACTACTCGTTGTAGACTACTCGTTGCAGACTGCTCGTTGTAGACTGCTCATTGTAAAGTGCACGTTGTAGACTGCTCGTTGTAGACTACTCGTTGTAAACTGCTTGTTGTAGACTACTTGTTGTAGACTTCTTGTTGTAGACTACTCGTTGTAAACTGCTCGTTGTAGACTGCTCATTGTAAAGTGCACGTTGTAGACTGCTTGTTGTAGACTACTTGTTGTAGACTTCTTGTTGTAGACTACTCGTTGTAAACTGCTCGTTGTAGACTGCTCGTTGTAGACTGCTTGTTGTAGACTACTCGTTGTAGACTACCCGTTGTAGACTATCGCAGAATCTTTGAAAGCTGATGTGCAGCGATGATTGACAGCTGCATTGAGCCAATCACTGCACACTGTTTGTGTGTTATTACAAATGTTGGAGGAGTGTAAAACAGCTTTAATACTTTCAATATTGAGGCGTAGACGAGATTTGGACTGATCCTCCTTTTTGTTCATTTGATCATTTTCTTCATGAACTGTGACTGTGTGTTCCAGCTTGTTCTGGTCCAGTGCAGTGGTGACGTGAGTCAGCGGTCTTCAGCATCATGAGATTCTCTTTGAACCGTGAATCATCATCATTATCAATCCTAAAAGCAGTCAGCGATGGGTCTCGGGGGGTTCTAGACCCTTTGATTTACACTTCAGACCCCTTAAGAGCCTCAAAAGCAAAATGTCTTGCAGTTGTCACTAAAATGTCTTTTAAACGGGCTGAACTTCAGCCGGCGGATCCACTGAGAAGGGTTCTGAAGACACAGAAGAGGATCTTTAGTTTAGTTTTGGTGGATAATAACGTGTGTGATGCTCAGTCTAGCAGCCACATTAATAAGGGCAACAATTCCCAGTTTTTATCCGCTCAATAAACCTCAATAAATCTCTTCAGAAGGATTTCATTTACAAATTCCCTCAAATCTGATTATTCTAATAATCATAAGTGGCTCTGAGAGGCTTTGGCCCGGTTTGATTCCTATCTGACCAACTGAACAATAGAAGGAAAACTAATATTCATGCATGTCACTGATTAATGATGGAGCAGAACCCACCGCGATGACCCACTTTCTGCATTTCTATTGGCTCACGGCCCAGACGGAGTTCACCAGCTGTCATTCAGCCTGTTTGATGGGATGCAACTCAGATTATCAGCATGTTTATCCCTCTGTGTGTGTGTGTGTGTGTGTGTGTGTGTGTGTCCAACATGTCCAGCCCACTAACACCGTGTCCCGTCATGTTTCAGTATCAGAGACAGGATGTACAAAACTCATTAAGAAAAGCTCCTGAGGATGGTTTACATCTTTGTTTATGATTATAAATAGATTCATAAGACAAAAGAAGGAACGATGATGAATTTTAAGCAAATTAGAGCTTAAAAAAATAACACAACAAGGAGTTTTCATTTAGTTTTTACTGTTTTGTGGAAGCCTGACTTTGTTTTTTGGAGTCTGAATGAAGCCATACACAAGTTGAAGCCGACTCAGAGTCTGTTTTGAACCACCAGCGACATTCAGCGCCGCAAACTCTGCACTGCACTCTTATGAGTGTGATCCTAACATGCTGCCACTGACTGGTCTGATCCCAGGCCCTGATGCTGACTCACTTCAGTCCTCAAGGTCTCACCAACACGTTGCTGTTTGTTGATGTTTATTTCAGGTTCCTTACCCATGGATGGAGTACTGAACGGGCCTACAGAGCACAAGCCCAGGGGCCCAAAGTGTCCCCCTCTGGCCTTCAACCTCAACATGTCACTCAAAGAGACATGTGTGGACCACAAAGAGACAAAAACAGACCACAAAGAGACAAAAATAGACCACAAAGAGACACAAAGAGACACAAATAGACCACAAAGAGACTGAAAGAGATGCAAAACATGTACAAAGAGAAAAAGAAAGTCAAAATAACAACAAAGAGATACTAAATATCTGCAAGGACATAAAACTACTGCATGGATATGCAAAACAGCTGCAAAGAGACAAAGAGACTCAAAACGACCATAAAAATGGGTAAAACAACCACTAAGAGACACTACATGTCTACAAAGACACACAAAGCAACTACAAAAAGACACTAAATGATTGTTTATGCGACACAAAACAACTACAAAGAGACACAAAACAACTACAAAGAGACACAAAACAACTACAAACAGACACAAAACAACTACAAAAAGGAGGAAAACAACCACAGACAAGAATTTACTACAAAAGTATTTTGAGGATGCAGATGTGTCTGGAAGTGAAACACCATTTGAAACAGATGAATAACTGAGGTCAGTGATCTCAGCAGGTGTTGAAGATGAACTCTGTGTTTGGACAGTTTGGCATCAGAAGCAGCTAAACTCTCTTCTGGTTCCTGAACTCTGCACGAAGATGGAAGCCAAGAATCCAGACATGCGTCCAGGGAGGTCATCCAGAGACCAAGTCCACCACTTCCCTGACCAGAGTGCTCCCAACATTCCTCACACCACGTCCTCCCGTCGTCTGACAAAAACAAGACAAGTCCTTTCTGAATGTGGTGACGGTCAAGAGAAGAGAAGGACATTTAAATTATTCCAACCATTCTACTTTATTGGACGCCAAAATGTCTATTACTCTATCATTGTGCTGGCAAAATATTACCAATGTTCAAACTGGGAATTCACTTTTCTCCAGAAAAGCAACGTTTTACATCACAGGAAGTCATTAGAGTCGGTCTCAAAGTAAAACATTTGATCAGTGAGGTTTCACTCACAGATTTTCAGTCACGTTTAGTCCTGAAACTCTCTGCTCGGCTGCTTTGCTGCCACTAAGGACTGGATGGCCTCCAGCTTCCTGAGATCCTGCTTATTGGTCCTCATCATATTCCTACTAAAAACCAAACACCCACTTTCTTGTTTGTCCGTTCTGGGTTGCCGTAGGAACATGTGACATGCTGTTCCTTCACAGCCTCTCTTAATGAACTGAAGTGAGATCCACGTTATGCAAATCTGTATATGAAGTGTTTTAATTGGACAAGCCGTAGAGACTAACAGAGACCGGAGTAGTGTGTTATTTAACAGGCCTGTTGAACCACCTGTTCAGCCTCAGTGGTGAGCGCCGTGGATCCGGTGAAGTTCTTCCTGCAGCAGCTAAACAAATGTAGACTTTTGGCTGACAAGCTTTTCACACTTCCAACGTCGGCTTTCATTTAAATGTGTGGAAGCAGGTGTAGCCGGAGAACAGGTGTGTGCATGCATGTGCATCGGAGCGGAGACCTGGCAGCGAGCCTAGATTCATACACAGACGTGTGTATATATATATATATATATATATATATATATATATATATATATAGATGTAGACAGCGCAGTATGGAGTCTATAGACAAACGCAAACACAAAGGCGCGGCAGGGCCAGAACGCCGTTGCCAAGTCAAATATAGACGTGACATTTAGAGAACAAACCCCCTCGTCCAAAAGCGTGATCCGATGAAGCGGATATCGAGGTCGCCTGGAGAGAGCAGTGAAAGGTCATGAAGTCCGTTTGTCTGTGACGGTTTAGACTACTATCACACCGCTGGACCCATCAAGCCTAATGTTTGTTTCAGCTCATTTCTGACTATTTTCACATTGGACTTCTTTGTGGTTGCGGTGATTCACACTTTATTGCTGACTCATCACTTCTCTTATGGGGCCGCCAGTGATCGACAGCTGCTTCGGTTCTTTTTGGACTCTTTGCTGTTACGACTTATGGAACCACAGGAGAAACAGGATATGCAGGATCCAGACCATAAGATGAGGTGGAAGTAAAACAAGTCTTTACTCGTCAGCAGAGGTTCAGTACCAAAGAAACCAGGAACGTAACAATAGGGTCAAGTCTTCTTCACTACAGCATGATGTTCATTTAGTACATTATGCTCCATTTAGAGTCAAACACACCATAAAGCGGGGGATGCTTTAGGGGCGGGGCTACACACTGATTGACAGGTCTCTACGTCACTCTTCCTCAGTCAAGATATGGTCGCTTCCTGTTCACTGGTTTCGAAAAAACAAGATGGCGACGACCAAAACGCCAAACTGTAGGCTTCAAACCGCCGGTCTAAAAACCAAAGTGTAAACCTAAATGCTTTAGATTGAGAAATCAATGCGAGACATTTTTTGCCTCCAGAGATTGACATTCTTAATTAAGTCTTAATTAAGCCACATGAAGAAGAACACAACGTGACGCCTCCTCTCAGACTCCAGGGTGACGTTTATACAGATGATCTCAATATGAAACGATGTTCCTTCATAAGACACACACACACACACACACACACACACACACACACACACACACACACACACACACACACACACACACACACACACGTGTAACCCTCTGATTCAGATACCGTTATAATGCGTATTGAAGCACAAATTGCGCAACCAATTGCGGACTGCGCGCCGCCCGTACAAATATCCGGGTTAGAAAGGTCACTTCCTGTTTACATTCTGTTCCTCCGGACAGCAACGGAAGAGCAGCGACCGAACGTTCTGCGCCGCAACCAAACCGTATTTATCGAGCAGCGGTCAGCGGTGAGTAGTAGCAAGACTGAATCTAGTTTAACTTAACTTCCAGCGGGCCTAGCATTTAGCTAGCTCCCGCTAACTTAGCGGTTAGCCGTTAGCCGTTAGCCGTTAGCGTAGCTGGGTTGAATAAATTATTTGATTGTGTATATTTTTTCTTTTAGCCCTGTAATTATTGTGGGTTGTTTCTTTGTGTCTGAGCGGTTCATTCTATGCAGTGTTAAAACTATTTTTTTTTAATTTTATTAAATTTTACTATTTAATATTTGTTTTGCATGTAAAGGAATTTGCTTGCTTAGACTTACCCGTGACTCTCGGTGGTTCCTTCATGAAACGTGGGCTCCGTAGATGAGCCTAGAATCTAAACCTTTACAACTGGTCCTTTAAAATCCCTTTTAATCTAATTAAAAGAAGTTCAAATTAAAAGATCGCACAGGTTACAGAAGTGGCGAGCTAGCCAGGAGCCCAATATGTGTGGAACCATAGTTAAGTTTTAATACGTTTATGCTGAGAGATTACCAAGATGATCACATTCAGCAGTCAGGGGTGGATGTAAGAAGTCTGTGATTATTAGAGGTGTTACCAATGCAGACAAAGATGAGGAAATTGTTGAGTGTCTAAAAACGATATGGGCCTATTAAGAAAATGATTATTATTATGATTCCAATAGTACATATGACAAAAACCTGATGGTTGACTCTTCAACTAGTTCTGCTTTAGATGAATTAAACATACAGAAAGTTGTGGTTGAGCATCTTGTGAGACAGGAAGACAGAAGCGCTCACTCACTGTCTCCACTCTCTCTGGGAGATGTCCTAACCCCAGGGATGAATTGAATTACTTCTTGCTGATCCTAGTCTGTCTCCTCTGCGTGTCTCCAGAAGGGTTTTTGGAGAGCTCGTTGTCTCCTGCAGCTGATGTCGTCGAAGGCCTTGGTCCGGATGCCTTGCCGACCGTCTACCTACAGCTTCTTGATTCAGCCGTTGCTACTGTCCAAGATGGAGAGGAGCTTTTTTTTTTTTTTTGCTCGATTCCTAAATACGTGAATGAACCGTGTCAAGAGCAGGAGTCAAAGGCTAGAGCTGCAAGAACTGTCGAACCACAACAGCTAGCCAAACTGAAGCCGTGGTGCTGTGTTTGAAGAGTGGCGAGGATGCTCACGTCTCCACACGGTGCACTAATGCAGCCAACCCAGCTCTGGTGATGTCAAAAAACGGAAGGAGCTGCAAGAAACGCAACACATGTGGAACGTGGAGAACGTGTCCCTCAACCCATCAAACTAAGAGACTGACAGACGAGGGCTGCAGTGACTCAATGTCCCAGGAAGTCAAACGGACCATAAAGCAGGGGATGCTTTAGGGGCGGGGCTACACGGTGATTGACAGGTCTCTACGTCACTCCTCCTCAGTCCAGATGTGGTCACTTCCTGTTCACTGGTTGCAAAAATCCAAGATGGCGACGACCAAAACGCCGAACTGTAGGCTTCAAACCGCCGGTCTAAAAACCAAAGTGTAAACCTAAATGCTTTAGATCGAGAAATCAATGCCAGAGATTGACATTCTTAATGAAGTCTTAATTGATCCACATGAAGAAGAACACAACGTGACGCCTCCTCTCAGACTCCAGGGTGACGTTTATACAGATGACCTCAATATGAAACGATGTTCCTTCATAAGACACACACACGTCTGACCAGATCTCCTCGTCTTCCGTCACAAATATTTACTCCACGAAAAGCATTTTTGAACCCTCTCTAAACAAGAAGCACGTTGTTTATGTCTGCAGTAAGGTTTGTGATGCAGCTCACCGTCAGTCTGAGCTCATATTTACAGCATCTGTTGTGTTTACTAGATTCTTTAAAGCTGCGTTCCTCCTCGCTGAAACGCAAGCAGCTGAGGATGACGCTGAAACATTTGTACCGGCAGAATTCTACAAAATCTCAATCTAGAAAAGACGGACCTGTGCCGTTATCGTCCCCTATTGTCCCCAAGTTATTGACTTGATGGCCAAAATTACACAAACATTCGTCTCAAGTCGTGTTCAACCAGAGGTCAGCAAAAAGGAAAAATACTCTCTTAGAAATAAGGGTTCCAAAGGGGTTCTCCCTGACGGGCTGAGGTTCTCCACAGGTTTTCCTGTGAGACTAACGGTTCCATCAAGAACCACTTTCATCCTGTTAAAGTAGTAGTTTTAGTGTTGTAGAGTGTGTACTACTATGAGATAATATGAGGTTATTAGGTATAATATGAAATGATGTCATAGTAATATAAATATATGACATTCTGAGACCTGGTCCGGGTCCAGGTCCAAGTTCAGATCTGCAGCTTTCAAAATACAGTGGAGTTGAGGGAAGTTATTAGTGACGGTTATAGAAGTATTATAAACACACTGTGTGGTCTCTGGTAGTAGAACACATGACATGTGTTTTAAGAGAAGCTGCACAATATTTACCTTTTGTTATCGTCAAGACGACGTCAACTCAAGAAGAATGTAATTGTAACTATTTATTGGTGCTTTTTTTACGTTCAGAAAGAATTTATGTCAAAGTAGCAATTAAACATAAATAAACGATATTCAGCAAACGTGACGGAAACAAGAGTGTGTTGTTCGTCAGCTGGGGACTATTTTCAGCGGCGGATTAATCCACGTGTGTGTGTGTGTGTGTGTGTGTGTGTGTGTGTGTGTGTGTGTGTGTGTGTGTGTGTGTGTGTGTGTGTGTGTGTGTGTGTGTGTGTGTGTGTGTGTGTGTGTGTGTGTGTGCGCTAACGATGTAACATGAGTTTTTATTCGTATCATCTTCTTCTTTTAAAAGGTTGTTGGAGCTTTGAGGAGTAAGACGAGTTCAGTAGGATCCATGAGGGGTTTGGTCTCTTCATGGGAACTTGTCTCTTATTTCTCCAGCTCTACTTTCTGCCCCCCCCCCCAAAAAAGGAGTGATGTGTTCAGTGTAACGTTTAGAAGAGTGAGTAGGAAACGTTTCTGAAGGTGTTCTGAGGTTAGAAGATATAAATCATTCTCAGCTGAACGTTCACTTCTTGTATGAATGACAGAGAGTTCAAACCTCCTCCATGTGTGTGCGCACACACACACACACACACACACACACACACACACACACACACACACACACACACACACTGTGACTCAGTGTTTGCTCAACACTTCAATGAATCAATAGACAAAGAATGCCACGTGCAAACATCAGCAATAAACTGCTGGTTTTAATATTTAGACTACAGAACGGATCCAGAGGAGAACAGAAGAGCACGAGGTGATCTGCTGCCCCCATGTGGCCGAAGAGGGAACTACAAGTCAGATAAATGTACCTGTAAATATTAAGACTTTATTACTTAATGTTATGACTGACATTAATGCTTTTACATAACCTGTGAAACAATGATCATGTTCATGCTGTTTGAGCGTGACCTCCTGACATGTGTCTTATTATTTCACATTTAGATTTAGTTTGTTTTTTGTCACACGTTTAATGATCTTGTTGTTATTCGAGGAATAAAAGTAATTAAAGTTAAACATTCTTCAGTCTTCTCTTCTCCTAAATCATTTTTACGAGTACACACTAAAGGTATTTTTGATTTATTGTTGTGTACGTTGTTGTTGTACTGCTGTCGTGTCCAGAAGTGGCCACCAGGGGGCGGTGCTGTACAACAAGAAGACTACAACAATCAGAACCCACAATCTTACAGCCTGACGTCATGACTATAGAATCCTATAATCAATCAATGATACTTATTATTATTATTATTATTATTATTAGGAAGATGACTTCTTCAATTGTTCCTGAAACGACTTGTCAGATTTGTATGAGCACTGTTTTGTTCCGTCATAACAACATAAACACACGTTAAGGTTTCATAATCATCAGGTCAACTCTTGAGACACTTAGTGAGACTTTAAGTGACCTGAGTTACTGGAAGAGACTCGTGTCATCTGGTTCACCGTCAGATTACCGTAATCCTGTTTAATGCACAGCAGGACTTCATGAAGCTGCTGCCTGAAGACAGCGGAGAGAAGACAGGAGTCCTCTCAGGGTTCAGGGTGTCTCATGGTTCAGTGTGTCTCTCAGGGTTCAGTGTCTCTCAGGGTTCAGGGTCTCAGGGTTCAGGGTCTCTCAGGGTTCAGTGTCTCAGGGTTCAGGGTCTCTCAGGGTTCAGTGTCTCTCAGGGTTCAGGGTCTCATGGTTCAGTGTCTCTCAGGGTTCAGTGTCTCTCTCAGGGTTCAGTGTGTCTCTCAGTGTTCAGTGTGTCTCTCAGGGTTCAGTGTGTCTCTCAGTGTTCAGTGTGTCTCTCAGTGTTCAGTGTGTCTCAGGGTTCAGTGTCTCTCAGGGTTCAGTGTCTCTCAGGGTTCAGTGTCTCTCAGGGTTCAGTGTGTCTCTCAGTGTTCAGTGTCTCTCTCAGGGTTCAGTGTGTCTCTCAGTGTTCAGTGTGTCTCTCAGGGTTCAGTGTGTCTCTCAGTGTTCAGTGTGTCTCTCAGTGTTCAGTGTCTCTCAGGGTTCAGTGTCTCTCAGGGTTCAGTGTCTCTCAGGGTTCAGTGTCTCTCTCAGGGTTCAGTGTGTCTCTCAGTGTTCAGTGTCTCTCTCAGGGTTCAGTGTGTCTCTCAGTGTTCAGTGTGTCTCTCAGGGTTCAGTGTCTCTCAGGGTTCAGTGTCTCTCAGGGTTCATTACATCAACACGATTATTTTATATTACAAGTTTTTCTTGTAGTTGTCTCCATGTTTGTATTAATAAAATAGAAAAGCTCCTTTAAAGAGACGTTTAGTTAAAGTCCAGACATTTAGAAGAGTCTCCAGGTGAAGAGGGTCACAACATGAACTAGTAGATATCACCATCACACTTCACCACTTCATCACTCACACCAACACCAGCAGCTATTCTGTTACAAGTTTTCTGAAATGTTATGTTTAAATATGCAAATGAGGCGTTATCTAACGGGTTAGGGTTAGTTTGTGTCTATAATATCTATTGTACATCTTTAATAAACCGATTAATACAGTTTAATATCATCAGTGAACTATTTATAAAGTTTGGACCTCCTGCTTCAGCTCTGCAGTTTCAGTCATGGGGGGGGGGGATCTGCAGGACTCACCACGCCTCGGTGCATACGGTGAGGTCGTCAGCCATATTGACTGTCCGCACCTCTTCCTCCGGTCGTGTGTCGGTACGGCACCGGATCATCTGAGCGCGCGGCCGTCCGGTGAAACGCAGCGGGGCGCGCTATTTTTACTCGCTCGTGGAGACATAAAGTCGCGCTGAGGAGGAGGAGGAGGGAAGAGAGAGAGAGAGAGAGAGAGAGAGAGAGAGAGAGAGAGAGAGCGAGAGAGAGAGAGAGAGAGAGAGAGAGAGAGAGAGAGAGAGAGAGAGAGAGAGAGGAGGGGGGAGAGAGAGAGAGAGAGAGAGGAGGGGGAGAGAGACAGTTTGGACACATCCTCAGCCGGAGCCAGTGAGAGGTGAGTGAGCTCGTGAGTCCGTCCGTTCACACACACACACACACACACACACACACACACACACACACACTCTGTGGGGGGTTTATTTGTTCACCGGGAACTTCTTCCACAGCATCACCTTCGTCTCGGACCGGCTTCGTGCACGTTCCGGGGCCGCGAGGTGTACGGGTGAGTGGAGCGGTGTCACTTTGAGGTGTCAGTCAGATGTTACGCAACAGAACAGGAGCTCATATATGTGTGTGTGTGTGTGGGGGGGGGGGGGGGGGGGGCTCGTCCTTTATTACCGCGCATAATAGGTTGTCATGTAAATACCCAACTGTTTACGTTTCTACGGACCCTGTTGGTCGTCCGTGAATGCATCAGAGAGTTCCCGTCACTCACACTGTGTGCGTGTGTGTGTGTGTGCGTGGTGACATTCCGCTCTTTTTGTGGCGCTCACAATGAAACAATGTTTCTTGCGCCGTTTGCAACTTTTTTGTTGTTGTTGTTGTTTGTTTTTTTCTGCTGACGTCACGCTTTTCTGCAACAACGTAGCCACCGGCTGATTGAGCAACCTTTAGCGTGTCTGTTGTCTTCTGCGCATGCCCCCCAAAAGCGTGTTTACGGCAACTTAAAAGAGCCACAACAACAACAACAACAGATGACACTTGTTGCTATGATACCAGAAAGCACGCGGTTACACGCAGAGGGATGAGTGACGCGGTAACCTCGTGCTCCGCGGTAGTTTTAGGTGAGTTCAGGTGAAACCACGCAGAACTCTGCCGCGTGCACACACCACCTGAATACAGCGACACCGGCGCGCGCGCCCACGTATGCTCGCGACTCCAGCTGGCACCAACAGACGCTGCGTCCGGAGTCAGGTGGAGAGAGGAGTCTCTGATTGGCTGTTACCGCTGTCACTCAGCCCCCCCCCTCCCCCTCCTCCTGCTGCTCTTGGCCCCGCCCCCTCCGGAGGACCGAATTACAGCTCATTTGAGAGAGAGGCTCTGTGCGTCCTGACACGAGACACCTCTGACGGCCGGTTTTAGATTTCTCTCTGCAATATATTAGTAACCTGTTGAATAATGTCACGAGCAGTCACCCTCCCAACATGGCCGCCTCACAGCGGTGTGGTGGGGCTGCAAATCAACAGGTTGATGTTGTGCATATCGCTCCGAATTTGTTCCTGCATACTCAAACAGACACATTCATATTTCATGACCGCTAAATGCTGTGTGAAGCCACTGCTGAGTGAAGCTGGTCTACGGCTGGTCTGAAGCTGGTTTACGGCTGGTCTGAAGCTGGTCTACAGCTGGTCTGAAGCTGGTCTACGGCTGGTTCTACGGCTGGTCTGAAGCTGGTCTACAGCTGGTCTGAAGCTTGTCTACGGCTGGTCTGAAGCTGGTCTACAGCTGGTCTGAAGCTTGTCTACGGCTGGTTCTACGGCTGGTCTGAAGCTGGTCTACAGCTGGTCTGAAGCTTGTCTACGGCTGGTTCTACGGCTGGTCTGAAGCTGGTCTACAGCTGGTCTGAAGCTTGTCTACGGCTGGTCTGAAGCTGGTCTACGGCTGGTCTGAAGCTTGTCTACGGCTGGTCTGAAGCTGGTCTACAGCTGGTCTGAAGCTGGTCTACAGCTGGTCTACAGCTGGTCTGAAGGTTGTCTACGGCTGGTCTGAAGCTGGTCTACAGCTGGTCTGAAGCTGGTCTACGGCTGGTCTGAAGCTGGTCTACAGCTGGTCTGAAGCTGGTCTACGGCTGGTCTACAGCTGGTCTACAGCTGGTCTACGGCTGGTCTATGGCTGGTTCTACGGCTGGTCCTACGGCTGGTCTGAAGCTGGTCTACAGCTGGTCTGAAGCTGGTCTACGGCTGGTCTACGGCTGGTCTGAAGCTGGACTACAGCTGGTCTACGGCTGGTCTACAGCTGGTCTGAAGCTGGTCTGAAGCTGGACTACAGCTGGTCTACAGGTGGTCTGAAGCTGGTCTACAGCTGGTCTGAAGCTGGTCTACAGCTGGTCTACAGGTGGTCTGAAGCTGGTCTACAGCTGGTCTACGGTGTACCTGTCGGTCGTGATGTGGGCCTCTGTCACGCGGCCGGTTGAAGGCGGGAATGTCAGATTTGATGCTCGTTGAGCTTGTTGGAGGTAGCTTGCATCTCCCTGTCTTTCCCTCAGAGTTTCTCTCTTGTCTTAATTCACATTTACACTTTTAATCTTTAATCTTAAATACGGTTACTTCATGTCCAGTCCAGTTAAACCCCGAATAAAAGAGATAATGAAACAAAAGCGACGCACCAGAAACATCCGTTACAATCATTCACTCTGATGTTAAAATGTCAAATATTCAACAATCTAATAATCAATAATGAACATGAGTGAGTTGCAGCTGTTAAAGGTACAGTGCAGGTGTTTTACTTGGTCAGTATCACGACCAGGTTAACTGACAGATGTGATCTAGTTTCTCTTTCCGTCCCTGACTTTCACTGTCTCTGTATCTGTCTCTGCTGTAACGTGACCTCACCCTCATATTTAGATCCTTTATCCTCCATGTGCGGATTAGTGTGGTGGTCTCAGGTTTAACCCACGTCGCACGGAGAGTTCAGTCCACCGTCAGTCCTGTGCTGTCGAGCAAAACACTGAACATCAAACATCTGAATCATTTTCTGAGCGTCTGTGGATGTTTTTGAAGTCTCGAGTTTGGCAATTTTGCGTCGCCAACTTGGCTTTTTTATCAACCAGTGAACAGGAAGTGACCACATCTGGACTGAGGAGGAGTGACGTAGAGACCTGTCAATCACTGTGTAGCCCCGCCCCTAAATCATCCCCTGCTTTATGGTCTGTTTGACTCTAAATGTTCCATAATGTACTAAATGAACATCATGCTGTATTGAAGAAGACTGTAAACTAGAGATTGAGACCATAAACTCATGTTTACAATGTTTACTGAGGGAATAAATCAAGAGAGAAGTAGAGTCATTTTAGACTAGACTTCTATACAACCAGAGGAGTCGCCCCCTGATGGTCATTAGAGAGAAGTAGAGTCATTTTAGACTAGACTTCTATACAACCAGAGGAGTCGCCCCCTGGTGGACACTAGAGAGAAGTAGAGTCATTTTAGACTAGACTTCTATACAACCAGAGGAGTCGCCCCCTGATGGTCATTAGAGAGAAGTAGAGTCATTTTAGACTAGACTTCTATACAACCAGAGGAGTCGCCCCCTGCTGGACACTAGAGAGAAGTAGAGTCATTTTAGACTAGACTTCTATACAACCAGAGGAGTCGCCCCCTGCTGGACACTAGAGAGAAGTAGAGTCATTTTAGACTAGACTTCTATACAATCTGTCTTTTTGCTTCCTCACAGTTCTTGCTGTTTGTTCGTCCTCTGGCTCGTTTCAGAGGGTAACGCAACGAACGGACACACCGAGTGTAAAACGTCTCCGTTCACGCTCGGCGCTCGCATCGCCGTCTGCGGACGCTACCGGGCCCCCAAAGCGCCAGTTTAAACAAAGAGTCTCATTCTGCGTGAACGGTGACCTGGAAGCTGCGTCGGCCGTCTGGTTTCCCTGAATGAAGAGACGCAGACTCACCCTGAAGCCTGGTACATTGACGAGGTGGTGGGCTGCTGAACAGAGCGGACCTGTGTTTAGAAAAGCTCCGGATGCTTTTCAGCTGCAGCGCACGCTAAAGGTCACCCTTAGATCTGTGTGTGTGTGTGTGTGTGTGTGTGTGTGTGTGTGTGTGTGTGTGTGTGTTTCCATACAGCCTGGAGCATTTGAACCTATTAAATCTTGTGGATGGTGATCACCTTCACCTCGCAGGGTGGAGAACAAAGCTTAAGTTATCGAGCATTAACACAGAATGAAAGAGGAGGAGGAGCTAGAGTAGAGCTGGAAGTTCATCCAGAATATATTAATCTTGCTCTGCAGCGCTGCACACTCAGCGTCTGCAGCTATCTCCTGTGTGCAGGTATGTGGGTCAAGGCGAGCTTTGAATCCTTCTGTTCCTCTCCTGACTCGCTCGCTCTGTTCTACTGATAAGAGAAGCAGGTTTAAAGCCGATGAACTCACCACACGCTGCCTATTGTGCACTTTTATTAAGTCTGCCTGCGTCAGATTTTAGACTTCTGGCCGAGGGACCGGCACTTATTAAGGTTCTGGGGCGTCTGATATTTAACCAGCACATTCAGGATGTGTGTGGTCCAGCTGCATCAGAGCCTAAAACACTGGATCAGGTCTCGGCGAGTACGCGAGTCTCAGATATCAAGTAATCCTATCATTTATTAGCTCGTTAGTCGCTCTCTACCCGATCCCTACACCCGGCCCAGTCGCTACTGAGCACGTGCAAACTACACACCTGAGGTTAAGCACTACTTGTTCCCCCGATGATGCTACGTAGTGAACAACACATCTGAGTTGAAATCAGCAGCAGGAGAGCAAGCTAACGTTAGCCGTTAGCTCGGCTAAATAACCGAGCTAACGGCTAACGTTAACGGAGGTTGCGTTGAGTTACATTATGACGGGTTCAAGCTCCACTCAGTAAAAACTAGTTTTGGATGAAGGTTAAGTATGACCTCATCATGAGGTGTTTAAGTTTGAATGAATCCAGTTGTTTGAAGATGTTTTTTTACGGCAATATAGAACAAATATTAGAGATTGAATAATCTTTTGGTATCGGAGTGCTACACGTAAACTGTAATTAATGCCGCTGTAGGCTATACGTTGCAGAAATGCATTGATTCTTGTCTCTCGTGGCAGGTTGAGTCAGAGTTTAAAACCCTTGCTCATATGCATATGAACAAATGAATCCTAAATTTACTGAAGACGAGGCAAACAAATCAAATAAAAGACCTGCTTTGTTGAGATTGTCCTGGACAATAACTACTGATTTTGAAGTGTTAAGATCTCTGTTTAAAAGCACACATTAAACACTGTTTGGCGGCTGAATCCGGGTCTTCAGAATGAGGTCGGCCTGGTTGAACAGAGACCTCGCGTGCCTCCAGGACTCACTGAGGGATGCTGGGAGGTCTTGACGGATCATTGATTAGCGGGTCGCGCCCCGCAGCTCCGTGCCACATGAAAGAGAGACTTTAAAAGCGTATCAGTGCTCTCTGATGTGGATGTAACATTGGCAGTTTGCCTTTCACTGCACTTCAAATAATGCAGAAGTCCCTTTTTGTCGGTCGGGAGAAGGTTTTTTTTAATGGAGGAGGAAACATCCAGGACAGCGACAGAGGCTTTAAGAGAGCCGTGACCTACATCGACTCGTAAGAGCTGCACAACTCTGGTTATTAATAGTTTGTAATTCACAGAGTTGATGGCATATCTTCACCAGTTCGTAACTGAGTCAGAGCGGAGATCCAACACACACATATGGTAATGATATTAATGGAACAGGATATTTGTCCTCAGTGGGAACGGCGGGTCGTCCTTCAACCGTAGACTGTATTGAAGAAGAGGACGTAGTCGTCGTGACGACACTCATTGGTTTGCGGACTGACGTTTTGAAGCCTACAGTTCGGCGTTTCGGCCGTCGCCATCTTGGCTTTCTTTGCAACCAGTGAACAGGAAGTGACCAAATCTGGACTGAGGAGGAGTGAGGTAGAGACGCCGTATACGTCTCTGGTAGAGACCTGTCAATCAGCGTGTAGCCCCGCCCCTAAAGCATGGTATATTCTGGTCATTTTGTGCAGAACAAACCTTTCTAGCACTTTAGACTCAACACTAGTTTTCTGTCCTCAGACTGAGCTCAAGCTCTGGACTGAGCCCGGTTTAATTCTGCGCGCTGACACTTGAGAAAGGTCTATTTCTGTCCTCACACGCCACAAAGATCAGGCACCTATGGGACACCTTCCAACTGCTCTCTGTCTGTTTGAGGCTCCAGCCATTGAGCTGACGAGCATGACTTCAAACACCTTTAAAGACGCCATGGAAGTGGCTTTTCTGTCTCCCGGTTAGACCACACTGTACTGGTTCCACCAGAAGATTGCTAAAATGTTCCTCCCTGCAGGTTCTCTTTCCCCTTATTAAACTCTTTGATTTGTTGGCGTCTGCAGGGAAACAACAGAGGACACTTAACACATCTGTGAAGTGTCCTCTCTTTGTTTCCACCCCGACCTTTGAACGTCTCCTTTGACAGTTTCCTGTCAGCGTCTCTCTAGATAGTGACGGCTAGATGTCGAGAGAGACAGAAAAGACAAAACAGAACCGCCTGAAGGGAACTCTTGAGTCTGATGTCAATGCCGTGTGTTAGCTGACGTCGGTGCGTTTTGTCTTCTTGTCCCAGGCGCCGGTGGCCCCTGGAGAGAGGCGGGAAGACGGAGGACGACTTCTTTTTGTTTTCTCAGCAACCGGGGACGGGCGGAGAGAGGAGAACGATGCCCAAACCGGTGAGTACCGCCATTCACACCACTGCCTCTGCTCTTTAGCTGCTCTACCATCCGCTTATCAGATAGTCTTAGCTGTGAGGCAGCCTGCTGCCGTTCCTGCTGACAGTGCTAATAAAGTCCGTTCAAAATGTCCACAGATCAACAGATTGAGGTCACCCGTTGGTTTGTGGGCCGCTGTTTTAAAACCTTGAGTTTGACATTTCGGCCGTCGTCATCTCGGTTTTTTGGCCGTCGCCATGTTGTTGAAAGTCAAAAGGGATAAAGTTAAAAGACGAGAACACGGACAACTCCCAGACAAAGACCTGTCAATCAGTGTGTAGCCCCGCCCCTAAATCATCCCCTCTTTATAGTCTGTTTGACTCTAAATGGAGCATAATGTACTAAATGAACATCATGCTGTATTGAAGAAGACTGTAAACTAGAGATTGAGACCATAAACTCATGTTTACAATGTTTACTGAGGGAATAAATCAAGAGAGAAGTAGAGTCATTTTAGACTAGACTTCTATACAACCAGAGGAGTCGCCCCCTGGTGGACATTAGAGAGAATGCAGCTTTAACGCGTGAAGCTTTTAGTTTGCCATCTGGTCTCAGTGTATTTAGTTGTTCAGAACCTTTTACAATCACGAGCCATTGTCCTTTATTCCTCGTGCAACATGAAGCTGATGTTTTGGTTCACACCGGTTTTATCTGTGTTTCTTTAAGTGATCCTGTCATCGGCTCTCCCAGTCAGAAGCAATGTGTTGGGAAAACATGCACACACAGAAGCACAACAGTCGGTCACTTTATGGACGTGTCAAACACAAAGAGGGCTTTCTGTGCTCTATTTCTGGACTGAAGGACAGTGGGAGCCTTCATGTTGCTCTGACACAAACACACACAGGCTGAGTTTGCTCTGCAGCTTAAGTAACAGGATTACAGGTTGAGGATTGTGAAGCCATTCATTATATTACCGTTATTACATCTTAGCCCTGGAAGCAGCAACATAAACTCCAGAAATTCTCATTTTTTATTATATAACTCGGTTATTAGACAGAAAATAATTAATTCCGTTCATTAACCATCAAATGTCTTTTCCTCCACTAAGGAAATGTTTAACATTGTCGTGTTTAGAATTCAGTATTTCAACCAAAGTGTTAAAAACAACCAGTTTTAAACAAGTTAAAGTTACTACAAGGAACCTTCATGTTCTGTTGGTTCTGTTGGTCCCTGTGGACTAAAGCTGTAGTGTCTCTGAGCACCAGAGTCCCTTTAGAAAACCTCTCATTCTACTGCAGCAGGGTCTGACAGTCTGACCCTCTCAGTCCTGGTTCTGGTTCTCCCGTTGCCTCCCTTCCCTCCAGCGGGTCCAGCAATACGTCCTGGGTCTCCAGCAGAGAGGAGAAGCTCTGCTCCTTGAGGAGGAGGAGGAGGAGGAGGAGGAGGAGGAGATGCTGCTGCTGCTGCTGCTGCTGCCGGGAGCTGAGCTCTCCTCCTCCCTCCGGAGCTCCGACTGCAGGTCCAAGGCTGCAGGTGAAGCCGGATCTGGGTCTGTCCACGGTGGACCAGGTCTCTGCTGGAGGATCTGGGTCTGTCCGTGGTGGACCAGGTCTCTGCTGGAGTCTGAGCTGAAGGAGGTTCTGGTGAACCTGCATGAGTTCATCTGGTTTCACCAGAATCCGACCCGGTGGCTCCGATGACATCATCAAGAATAACTCTGTAGAAACAGACCATCTTCTCTCTGATGGTCTCTGTACTGATGGAGGTCTGATAGAGGATCAGGACTACACTGAGACTGGTTCAGGACCAGATAACCAGATACTTTTAATAGATATACATTTTTGCTCCAAATTTAACCAGGATTATTTCCATTAATATTAGTTTTAATAGACAGAAAAAGTATATTTTTGTCTCTGTTTTGTCATTTAATCAACTCAACGTCTGACTGTAAACCTGTTTCTAATACTCATCAGCTAAAAACAGCTCGATAGAGGTCAGTCTAAGCGAGGATGGGAGCTTTATGTCGCAGTGTGTTTACATGCTGGCTGCTTACACGGTTATCTGCAGCCAGAGATTGCAGCGAGCCCCCGGCTCCATCAATCTCACTAATGTGGAATTAGGCCAGGCCCAATTCCTGGAAAGAGACCAGGGACACGTGATGGGAACAAAGAGGAGGAGAGGAGGAGAGGAGGAGAGGATGGGAGGATGGGAGGTGAAGGTGTTAGAGATGGAGAGAATAGATGAGAGTCTGCATTTAAAGGTTGTTCTTATCCACAATGAGGTTCATAATCAAAGAAGTGAAAACGTGGAAATCATTTCCTGTGAGAAGTCACTGAATTGAATCACTTGGGGAAACGGCATGCTGGGAGATAAGAGGCGTCTGTGGATAAACAGACTGGAGGAGGAAACTCACCGGCGAAAGAGAAAGTTTGAACCGACAACGTTGGGATTAGTGAAACTCAGCGTAGGGAAGCAAAAGGTCACGCAGAGAGGACTTGTGAGAGCGGTGAGTGACGGCCCACTTTGTTCACGTCCAGTCCAGAAGAACGACACCCGAGCCGACCCTCGAGGGGAACTCCTGCTCCGGTTACTTCAGTTAGCTTTGACGCTAAGCCTGGCAGTTAGCTGGTGAACGCAAACTTCTGCACAGCTTCATCTGGGCTTGTCTTTTTTTTGGGGGGGAGGGGGGGCAAAGAGACGGCTGAAATGTCTCAACGGATTAAAAGATAAAGCTGAGAGTGCCCCCCCCCCCCCCCTGCAGGCTTTGTAGTCATTGAAGAAGCAAGCTTGGCTCCATTAGCCTCGTAGCTAACGTAGGAACAACAAAAGAACAAATGTGGCCCAGCCACTAGAGTTCTGATGAGTCTCCCTGACAGGAGAGACGGGCTATAAGCTAGCTAGCCTCAGGCGGGACCATTAAGAAGTGAATTTGTTCCGGACCGTAGACCCCAAGGCCGTGTTTTAATGGAGCCTCTGTGAGTGCATGCACCCCGAACACAACCTGGTATCCAGGTCTGTTATGTTGGTTTTAAAGGTGTGTGGGGGGGGGGGGGGGGGGGGGGTGTATGAAAGGGGCTGTGTGTGTCAGCAGGCTATGAGGTCATGAGACAGTCACTGTCACACCGTGTTCATAATAATCTTAACTTTTTATCAGAAGTAAGAGATGATCTCACAAAGATCTCAGGCGTGTTGACTTCATTTAGTTGGAGATCTTTGGAGAGTCAAAGGTCTCAGGGTGCATCAGTGGTGTAGTTGAGCGTTCAGATCAGGAACGTACTGCTGGTTTATTTAACAGAGGAGAGGTCCAGAGTCAGAGCGACCCCTGACCCTTTGAAGCTGGTTAGTTTAAGAACCAGAGCTTCGTGGAGAGGAGACAGACTGAAGGTCAGTCTCTCCTCTGAAAGCCCTTCTTCAGTACGATATGTTTAGAATGTTCACACGTTGTGTTGTCTACGCTCTCTTCAAAGACTGTCTTTGACCTGGTCTGACCAGGTCTGATCTGGTCAGACCAGGTCTGAAGGAAAAGAAGAGCAAACAAGACAGGAAAGAAGAATCACGGACCCCCGGGGGGGACAGATGTTTCTGGAGAATCCTTTAAAAGATGTATTGATTTCCCATAGGTTAACATATGTGTGTGTGTGTGTGCGTGTGTGTGTGTGTGTGTGTGTGTGTGTGTGTGTATGTATAGATCTGTTTGTACATATGAGTATGTGTAAGAATAAAATATGTGTTAATACATATATTCATTTGATCAATATATATCTGTCTGCTTGAGGGGAAAGCATGTTGTTCAGGCACGTACAGTTTGTGTGTTTGTGTGTGTGTGTGTGTGTGTGTGTGTGTGTGTGTGTGTGTGTGTGTGTGTGTGTGTGTGTGTGTGTGTGCGTGCATCATGCCTGTTAATCCAGAGGGTGAGATGTGATGGGATGTCATACATTATTGATTTATCGCAGCGTTTTGCACATGTTGCCCCTCCTGGTGATGGTGTGTGTGTGTGTGTGTGTGTGTGTGTGTGTGTGTGTGTGTGTGTGTGGGGAGGGGGGGGCTTTAAATATTTCATAAGGTCATTTTCATTTATATAATGGGAATTATCCAAGTCACTAAACCTAATTAGAGGGAGGGTGTGAAGTCCTGCTCTCCTCCCACCTCCTCACCCAAACCTCCATTCAGGTCACTCACTGCTTCATCTCAAGGCTACAGAACGTCCAATGAGAGCTCCAATCAATCTCAACCTTCTGTAATTTAATACATAATATCAGGAAACTGAAGAGAATTATGACCCTTGAACACGGCTTCTCCCCTGTGCACAAATAGAGCTCCTGAATACATGTGTTGTCAATAAACAGCCACAGTGGAACATGGAGTTTATGTCTTTGCTGCCTTTAAGTACAGGAAATACTGATAGTATTCATCAGTATTCATTCTGTTCTTTTAGATGTACTTCTTCTCCACCGCTGTCTTTGAGTTTGAAAACACAGCTGTGATGAAGAAGCTTCAAACATGACTGATACTCACATCACCGTAGAACTGAAGACGGTGTGATATTAAAGAGGAGTGCTGGTGAACAGGGGATTTGGAGGGAGAGAGAGAGAGAGAGAGAGAGAGAGAGGGAGAGAGAGAGAGAGAGAGAGTAGTGGAGGTGATGAAAGGAGAGGAAGCGTTAAGTAGACGAGTGTAAAGAGTGGACGTCGGTGAGAACAGAGAACAGAGGAGGTGAAGACGGCAGCGTGTCCCCGGTTGTCTTCAAAGCCTTCCATTAATCTGCTTATCTACCAACAGCTTTTAATCATGGCTGTCTGAGTCTCTCACACACACACACATACACACACACACACACACACAGTCAACAGGTGGGCGGCCTCAAGCCTGCACACAACCAGCAGACTGCTTATCTGTCGCTGCTCGCCGTGAACACCGCAGAGGATGCTGGTAACCACAGTCGGTTCTCCTGGTGGTAACGAGGAAAAACAATGACGGCAAGCAGGCGTGAAGAAGCACCGTTTACTACAAGTGGTGTGAGCGGGAGTAGCGTTCTTGTAATGCAGCTTCTGGCCACAGGTGGCAGCGCTGAGCGCACTGCTACCTGAGCATTAAAGTGAGGAAAATATAAATGTCTTTGATTTTGCATCGCTTGTGGCATCCACCGGGTCTGCTGAGAGAAGCTAATGGAAAAGTGTCTTTAAAGCTGCATTCTCTCTAGTGTCCACCAGGGGGCGACTCCTCTGGTTGTATAGAAGTCTAGTCTAAAATGACTCTACTTCTCTCTTGATTTATTCCCTCAGTAAACATTGTAAACATGAGTTTATGGTCTCAATCTCTAGTTTACAGTCTTCTTCAATACAGCATGATGTTCATTTAGTACATTATGCTCCATTTAGAGTCAAACAGACCATAAAGAGGGGATGCTTTAGGGGCGGGGCTACACAGTGATTGACAGGTCGACACCAGAGACGTATGCGGCGTCTCTACGTCACTCCTCCTCAGTCCAAATATGGTAACATCTGTTTATTGGTTGCAAAAAACCAAGATGGCGACGGCCAAAACGCCGAACTGTAGGCTTCAAAACATCAGTCCACAAACCAACGGGTGACGTCACGACGACTACGTCCTCTTCTTACATACAGTCTACGGTTGGAGGACGACCCGCTGTCCCTGAGCCACAGTCCCAAAGAATAAGTCTACGTCCACTACGTCCTCTTCTTATATACAGTCCATGGTTTTGACAAGGCTTCTTTTATATTTGGTTATAAATAAACTGTGGCTACGCGGCTTTGTTGAATACTCTATTCTGATTGGTCGTCATTCTACGGTGTGTTATTTCTTCATAACAAACCGCTGCTTTTGAAAACAGACCGATGATCCCCGAATGCAGCGAGAGCACTATTTCTTCTTTTAGTGGAAGCAATAAAATCATTTAATTACATCAGTTTTAAATCAATATTTTGAGTGAAATTATTGATTTTTGTAGAAAGTAGTCGTGTAATAAAGCGGGATAACGTACAGCGAACAGGTCTTCATCTGAAGTGGAAGTGAGTCTCATGATCTAGTTTTTCTGATGTCTTAAATCAATGTTTTAATAACAAACACGAGGTAGATTGAAGGCGCTGAATGCGGTTGAGCCTGATATTGTACTTGGTGGTTCCTGAATGAGTCGGTGGTGTTCGTGTCATAGGTGCTCACAGATTGTTAGAGAAACGCGTTGTGTGGTAGCGTGCTCATCGGTTCATGCTGGTTTCAACATAAATATCTACATATTTGGATTGTACTGTACTTGTGAGGTCGTCCCCCTGTGTTCAAAACAAACATGAGTCTTTCCAACCTAAACTTCACCGGCCGCTCGCACTATTGACTCCAGACGTGTGGAACTTGATGATGAATATTTGATAACTCCCAGCATGCAGAGGCGTTCTGCAGAACGCAGCCTGAACTCTGCTTCAACAGGGTCAATTCATCTTTCTGTGTTTTTTAATTATGAACACACACTTCCTGCCAGGCTGTGGAGAACGAATATGTTCTGATGTATTGCTGCTAGCAGCCCAAGACTTCTTGTTCCTCTTGGCAGTGTTTGTGGTCGTAACAGTTAGCACTTATGAAAGTACAACGTGAAGTGGAGGCACTAGTGATCCTTAGTAATGTAGCTAGAAAATACATGCAGTACTGCAGTAATAGTACCAGAGTACATTGATGTATTGTGTGCATATGAACCATTAAAGGATCTTAACTATGAATCTGTCAACGTTAACAGACCGCCTGCTGCTGTATCTGCTAACGCTCTGCAGCTATCAGCTAGAAGACACACACACACACACACACACACACACACACACACACACACACACACACACACACACTTGAAACAATTGTACACAGACGATAGTGGACTTCTTACTGATATCCTCCATTCAGAACTGCAGTGTTTCTTTCCTGTGACCCTCATCTTTTGAGTTTTCTTTTTGCCTTTTTCTAAAGTAACTAGAGTTTAAGTAGGTGTTGTGTAATGTGTATTTGGAACACTGTTACAATATAATCTGTTATGTTCTCAGAGTACAATATTAAATCTAAGACGACTTTTGTTGTTGTTGTGGCTTCATAACTTCCTCCTCACATTCACTGTAACTTAAATACATATTTAAGTTTTGGACTGTTATTCGGACAAAAGACTCTAGTTTTTGATATTTTAAGGACTGAAACATTAATTGTCATATTCAACAATCGCAGCCTTTAAGTGTCTTTGTTGCTCAGCTTGTTGCTCACCTCCAGAGCGGTCACTGCTCTACATTCACCCTGTCACGAGTTCACCCCTCCTGAGGAACGCCCACGAGGCTTTCTACAAAACGACGACACAATTTAGCCACGAGGGCGTAGCTATGGAAACCTTATCAGCCAGAACACAGAGACACACGACGTGAGATGATTGTACACACACACACACACACACACACACACACACACACACACACACACACTACAACCACATGGTTGCGTTCTCATACCATCCACACTAATCCACTAAGGATGTCACGAGAACCGACACTTTGGTACCGAGTCGGCTGTGATATCCTGGGCCGATACAGACGTTGTTGTCTCTTTGTGTTTGCTCTTATTTATTCCTTCTTGTCCCGGTGTTTTAAAACCGTTCAGCAGTCCATTACTCTGTGTTTGTATGTAGCTAACAGCTAACAGCTAGCAGCTAACGGCTAACGTTAACGGAGGTTGTATTTTTGTCTAAACCTGGTATTGAATTATATACTGCTGTGCAATATCAACATTTCATATTTCTTATTTCATATGTGCAATAATATGCAAACTTAAAGTCATATTAATTATCTTATTATAGTTTTTGATAGTTTTACGGTTTACTTATTTACTATATGTTTAATGTTTGCAAGATATTGTTAAATGTGTGTGTGTGTGTGTGTGTGTGTGTGTGTGTGTGTGTGTGTGTGTGTGTGTGTGTGTGTAGTTGTCAGGTCAGCTGAGCTGTGAGTCTTGTATTTCCTGACTCTTGGTTTCTTATGATTGATGCACTCCGTTCACCTCAGGCGTTATCTTTTTATTTGTCTTTATGTCTCAAACACACACACACACACACACACACACACACTACTGGTGCAGCAGTCTTTTCCCTAAGGCCGGGTACTGGTTTAGACTGAACCATTGTTATCTCTCTCTCTCTCTCTCTCTCTCTCTCTCTCTCTCTCTCTCCCTCTCTCTGTCTCTCTCTCTCTGTCTCCCTCTCTCTCTCTCTCTCTCTCTCTCTCTCTGTCTCTCTCCCTCTCTCTCTCTCTCTCTCTCTTTCTCTCTCTCTCTCTCTCTCTCTTTCTCTCTGTCTCTCTCTCTCTCTCTGTCTCTCTCTCTCTCTTTCTCTCTCTGTCTCTCTCTCTCTGTCTTTCTGTGTGTCTCTCTCTCTGTCTCTCTCTCTCTCTCTCTCTCTCTGTCTCTCTCTCTGTCTCTCTCTCTCTGTCTCTCTGTGTGTCTCTCTCTATGTCTCTCTCTCTCTCTCGCTCTCTCTCTCTGTGTGTCTGTCTCTCTCTCTCTGTCTCTCTGTGTGTTTCTCTCTATGTCTCTCTCTCTCTCTGTCGCTCTCTGTCTCTGTGTCTCTCTCGCTCTCTCTCTCTCTCTCTCTCTCTCTCTCTCTCTCTCTCTCTCTCTCTCTCTCTCCTTCAGGGTTACTTGAGGACAGTGTCAGTTGGTTTCACTGCAGAAGGGTTTGCTTACTGCAGCACTGAACACCACCAACACAGTATAATGTATTACTCCTACAATATGACACACACACACACACACACACACACACACACACACACACACACACACACACGCGCACACACACACACACACACACACACACACGTTTCATCACTCCATTAAAACCTGTTTCACTTCAAAATAACTCCGATGTTAAAGTGAATAAAAGGATCCTTAACTTCAAGGATGCACCGTCATCATATCCATCGAAGGACTTTTCCAATGTCGGTGAAACGTTCACATTCTACGGAGGACTGAGTCCTTCGTTCAGAGGATTTTGAAGGATGCGTGTACGTTCCCTCCTTGTAAACACCCACAATCCTTTGCGCATGATTCATCTCTTGTTCACCGATTGGGAAACGCGCTGGTAAACGTTCAGTGATTTCCCCTCAGCAGTCCACCAAAATCCACTTCTGACCAAATTGAGCCGATAAATTCATAATTCAGTTGCTGAATCTTCATTGGTATCAGATCTTCAAGGCCTAATTTAAAAGTTTCTCTCCGACCTTCGTCGCACAGCGACAGACTTGTTCATGGAGCTATTAATAGCACTGAGGCAGAGAGAGAGACGGCGGGGTGGAGTTGGCATATCTTCACGTAGAACTCTGAATTAAACCAGCGTGGGTGATTGTTGGAAATGAAAAAGACTTGTAGAGTTTTATTTTGTGTCCAGTTTGAGTGAAGTGCGTTTTACCACCAGTGATGTAAAATGGTTGTTTGGCTCTGAGGAGAGCATATTAACTGTGTGTTTTGTGCGCTTATAAATTACAATAATTTGTAAATATCGCCAATGTGTTTCTCTCCGATTGTTAAGGAAAAATATACATATCTAGATTGTGTCATTTCAACTTCATGAGAAAAATAAGTTTGATAAATATCACACGTAAGAAAACAACAGTGTCCTAAAGTTGGCAGCAGTTGTGTTGCGTTGATTTGAATGAGCTGTGATGTCATCCATTTGACCATCATTCATTGGCTCACCAAAGAGGAAGTGATTCACATTGTTGCGGTTGTTGTTCGGGTCCAAAAGTTCACACTTTTAATGCCGAAGTGCAGATGACCTGAGGACCCTGAAGAACCAGTCCTATCTATTCTCTCTGAT
>NW_027176274.1:1640226-1760226 GCF_023349555.1 Cebidichthys violaceus | reverse complement strand
CTAACAAGAAGTAATATAGTACTTCATATATATATATATATATATATATATATATATATATATACAGTATATAGAGATATTATATTGCGTTGGACTACTTGCACATGACAAAGCATTCAGTTCACCTGTACCAAACTCATAGATATTGTGTGATATCGTGAGATATCGTGATATATCGTGATATAGCGTGTGATGTCGTGTGATATCACGAGATATCACGAGATATCACGAGATATCACGAGATATCGTGAGATATAGTGAGATACCGTGTGATATTGTGAGATATCGTGTGATATTGTGAGATATTGTGTGATATCGTGATTATATTCCGTCAGAGCGCAGCTGGAGAACGAGAAGAAGAAGCGCGAGCACGCGGAAAAAGAGAAGGAGCGGATAGAGCGGGAGAAGGACGAGCTGATGGAGAGGCTGAGGCACATCGAAATGCAGACGCACAGAGCTCAGAAAGGTGCAGCGAGCGTCCTCAGTGTGAATGAATGAATGAACACGATGCATTCATATCAATGGGTTCAACTGTCGTTACACTAGTCTGCCACTAGAGGGCCGCTCGCATGCTGGAGTGGCTCTGAGTGTTCCTATGAAGCACACGATGAAACTGATTGTGTGTTTAGATGTTTATAGTGAATATTGACGTGTGTGTGTGTGCAGAGCTGGAGGAGCAGACCCGCAGGGCGCTGGAGCTGGAGCAGGAGAGGAAGCGGGCCAAGGAGGAGGCGGAGCGTCTGGAGAGGGAGAGGCAGGCGGCGGAGGAGGCCAAGGCAGCGCTGGCTCAGCAGGCTGCCGACCAGATGAAGAACCAGGAGCAACTGGTACCTGCACCACACACACACACACACACACACACACACACACACCGCCCCACCGACTCCTCACTCTCTGCCGTCAACCCTCTGAACCCTGAAGCAGTTTCAGGCGTTTTTTAGCTCCCGTCACATGTTTCTCTCTGTGTTCTTGATGTTCTCTGTAACATAAAGTTCTGCTCCTCTATGAAACAGAACCATCATGACTAGAAGTAGAGAGAACTAGAACATGTCTTTAGTGCAGAATGACAAAAAGTGGAATTTTCTTTGAAAAATAATGGAGGCTCCACATGTTTTATATTTATTGAACTATTAACATGTTTACGTCCTCTACTTCAGCCTCTCCTCCTCTCTCCTCTCTCCTCTCTGTGTTCACTTCCTTCATATCAGTCATAGTTTCTCTGATTTCTGGTCACATGACTGTTGGTCTCAGGTGAATCAATCATGACGTCAAAGTTTCATGAGTTTCATGGGTTTTTTTTGTAAACCACGTTGGGTTCCGTTCGGTAACGTTTTACCTCCATGTGTTGTTATTGTCCTGACAGGCTGCTGAGTTGGCAGAGTTCACCGCCAAAATCGCTCTGCTCGAGGAAGCCAAGAGGAAAAAAGAAGACGAAGCAACAGAGTGGCAACACAAAGTAACATAACCCGGTTATATGCATATAATAATAACTTAATGAGTGTGTGTGTGTGTGTGTGTGTGTGTGTGTGTGTGTGTGACGGGGCTCATTATTCTATGCTTATAAAAGGTTAATGAGTTTGAGTGTTTGTCTGCACACACATGTCGATGAGTTTGCTTGTTTTTTAGTAAAACATTGTAATTATCTGCTGCTTCCTCTTTTTATGGGACTTTTCTGTCTTAAATATCTATAAATTCAAAAGATGACTTCATATCTGTACATGCAACCATGCAAGCTGGACTAAGTTATCTGAGTCATTGCAAAGAAAGCGTCAAAAGAATCACAACCTGGTGGAGATTTAGAAACAAAAGAAGTTTTATTTTATATGTGTGCACTTTAAGTAACAGGATTCATTCTTATTTTATTGTTGTATTCTGTCAACATAGCATGAAACGTCTCCAGACTGGTTATACAACACACAGTGTGTAAACCCTGGTGTCTGTATCTGTAGATTATCATTTGTAACATCTCTAGTGTAGATTTATTCATAATTATACATGTGTCAGGTAGCATTACACAATTACAAATCTGAAAGATAGAATACAATATCGTATACATATAGAGAGATAAAAACAAACTTCACCATATCCTCGATGTTTATCTCTCTAACGGTGTGCTTGGATGTTCCTCACAGGCTCTGTCGGCACAGGACGACCTGGAGAAGACCAGGGAGGAGCTGAAGACGGCCACGACGTCTCCGCCGGCGCCGGAGCAAGACGAGGAGGACGAGGCGAACGGCGAGGCGAGCGCCGAGCTGCTGCTCAGCGACGGAGTCGGCGACCGCAGCGAAGAGGAGCGCGTCACGGAGGCGCAAAAGAACGAGCGGGTCAAGAAACAGCTGCAGGTAGACGACGTCATTTATTTTGACACGGCGCAGTCGTCTGTCGTCGCTCAATGGAAGCTGAAACTGACTGAAACGCTCCGTTTTAGCGCCTGTCTCTTTAAGACCCTGCCTGAAAATGTTTTGTGATCTAAGAAGCCCTTTAAATTTTATCTCACAGTTTCTCCACAAGTACTGGAGAGTTAGTCCACTTCAATGAATGCTCATGACTTGCTAAGACCATGAATCATACAGTCTATCATCTTTCTGCTACATATGCGGATGAAAACGCATCAATATTTAGCAAAAATGAAAACAAGACCTGTCATTTCCAGTAAGTAAAGATGTAAATGTACATATGTTGCAGATATTGTATTTAAAAATGTTTATTATTTCCTACATCGTTACAAAATATACTGATTGGCTAAATGCACCACGATAGCTAAAGGACATGAAAAGACAGAAGACAGCCCTCTTCTAATTTTGACTAACCCTGGATGATGATGATGATGATGATGCGCCTGCAATGTCTTGTACCTCTCATCACGCTGCTCTCCTGTCTCCTGTCTTTCTGTCTCCTGTCTCCTGTCCTCTGTCTCCTGTCTTCTGTCCTCTGTCTCCTGTCCAGGCGTTGAGTTCGGAGCTGGCCGAGGCCCGGGACGACACCAAGAAGACCCAGAACGACATGCTGCACGCCGAGAACGTCCGAGCGGGCCGAGACAAGTACAAGACCCTGCGCCAGATCCGCCAGGGCAACACCAAGCAGCGCATCGACGAGTTTGAGTCCATGTGAGCCGGGAGAGACACGGTTGGTCTCGTTGCCACGCCAACGCCTCACTTAAACCTTGTAAAGCCCAAAAAAGAAACCGCCGCCGCCGCCAGGACCTCCTGCTGTTTAGTTCTTCTATCCAGGAGAACGAGCGGCTAACGGGCTTCGTAGCTTAAGCCTCGCCAAAGCTCTGCCTAGCAGCGGTTCGGCCAATCACACCGCTACCTGCTTTTAGAGCTCCGCCCCCTCCCCTAACCCCAACGAAGCACGCCTCCTTCTAATTCCGAAGGAAAAATAGCAAGCGGCACCTTCCTGTCATCGACCTGGACCGTTGTTAACGCTCGCATGTACGATAGTTAAAGGACAGGACGCTGACGTGACGCTTCTTACTCGACAGAATGAAACGGCCGATTGTAGCTCGTTGATGTTGCTGGCACGCTTTAATATCTGTATCTTACTCTTATGTCTTATGTCATCAGTTGAACAATTTAAATAATTTGTTTAAAAAAAAACAACAACAACAAAAAAAGCCTTAATCGTCTCATTTCCTCCCCTCTAGTGTTACTGTTTGTGATTTTGTGTTTGGGTAAAGTTAGCTCGTTAAGTCTTTGATCTGTTAATGTTCATCAGATAACTTCTATGATCTTCACTCGCTGTCACTCTGAGAGTTGTGAGCAAAACACATATGCATTCAGATATTTTACATTCTTACTGTGCTGGCATCCTCTATCCATTGAGACATTATTTTATCTATATCTATAGATCTATAGATATAGATATCTATAGATCTATAGATATATATTGCCCCACAATAAAGAATGAATTCATATTTCCAGCTTTGCAGCTGCAGAAGGATCTGAAGAGTCCTGCCTGAGGTCAGAGTCAGTAGAGCTGATGTTGTGTCAGAGACGTGTTCCAACCTGATGCACCATGTTGTTATAAAATTCAATGAATTTGCTGCGTACAGCCTGTTTGTGAACGTCTTTCTGTTTCCTAAATCGACTGACAGCAATATAACAACACAGGGACTTATCTTCTCAATAACACGAGGAGGGTTATGTAACCTTAATTTTTTGGATTTGGGGCAACAGCTACAGCATAAAAAACTCTTTTCACTGATTAATACCGTCTATAAAGATAACACATGACTTACATAACTTAAAATATGTTTTGTTCCAAAGTATTCATCCTCAGAAATATCATCGGCAAAATTCAATGGCGACAATTATGGTTTAGTGTCAAGAGGTTATATTATTTATTCATTAAAGAAGCTAAATCTGAAATTCACAGCATTTATAAATGCCCCCCCTCAGGCAAACACTGTGAGCTCTGTCGGCACTGCTGCCATCGTTTGCGCTGTTAGCGTCGTTAGCGCCGTTAGCTGCAAGCCGCCGCCACCATGGAGGCAAAAGATATGCTCTGAATTATGTATTGACCACCTTTTGCATACAAAATAAAAAAATGTAAAATGAATGTTTGACCGGATACAAATAAATCTTCGCTTGAGAAACAAGCTGCTGATGGTCTAAAAGAATCCACCAATACAAACAATAATGTCAATCGATCCATAGATGCATCATCACCTTCATTTGTAGCAAAAAAAATGATATGTAGTTTGTTCTGTAGTTTTCATTTATTTGTGAATCTGTATTTGGTCAGAACATGTGTTGCGCAAACAATGTGTGCAAAATCAAAGACATATTTGTAGTTTGTCTGCATCTATGATGAGCCCGTTGTCTATTTATCTACATGACATCAAACCACAGCTCCTTCCATCAGCAAAATAACATCGATCCAAGAAGCAAAACTCACCAGGAACACGTGAAAAGCTTCACTCGGGCTCACTTTCACATCACACACAGGAACAGTCAACATGTCTCATTTGGCCACAGTTTCCCAGATTCTGCAGGTTTGTTTTGGGTTTTTATTTCCTAAAGCTCCGTTGAGTTTGACGCGCCTGCAGCACAAACGTCTGAAGAGACCCCACTCCAAAAGCTCTTTTCTAAATAAAAGAGGAACAAGTTTTACAAAGACACAATTAATAACACGGTAAAATTCATTAGTGGAAAAGCATTCAGCCAATTTCTTTTCTTTTGTCTTTTTCTGGAATGCATCATGTATTGAGAGCGGGCACATCCTGTACCTACAGGAGTCCGTTTAAAGCAGTGCCTTTGTTGTATCGCACCCTTTTGAAACTACTCGACGCAGATTGATCGGTATGAATGATCACAGGTGACGGCTTTGGACAATCTTTTGGAATGAAGCTCTTCATCTGCCAGCAGGGGCAAAGTGAACCAGCAGCAACGGTCAAACACTTTAATATCGTCTTTATATTTTGGTTTCATGTGACCACCGCTGACCTGAGCAAAAGGGGAAACGTGGGAAAAGCAGTAACACGGCCTTTTCACTCCGCTTTGGTCCCTGAACAGAAATGAAGCTGTATTAAAGCACAATAGTAATAAAGGTGGGAATGAAACCGTGATAGACGGGGTCATTGTTGGTGTTTTACATGTCTTATAGATTTACACATTACAACAACAGCAGTGTATCCGTCCAGACAAAGCCCATGCATGAATCCTCAAAGGTGTGTTCAGACTGAATGTGAAGGGTGATATCACGTGACGAGATGCCGCAGGATGTGTGAAGAAGTTATGAACACAGAACAGGAACACCAATCAATCAGCTTCTATGAGTCATTGTGGGATGAAGACGGCAGCACGGGAGCGACCCCGGTGTGTTTTTAAATCAAATAAAATGTGACAAAGACGGAAAAATGATTGCTGCAGTTTGAACGAAGTCACATAAATGGGACGTTTTGTCCAGGAGGACGATCACCGGTGTAACTGGTCAAATGAATGACCTCCTTTAAGCTGCCTCCAAAATAACCACATATAAGCAGTTTTTTATGAAAGTTTTTGACTAGGTTTCTAAACGGCTAGATAAAATGTTACGGTGGTTTCTTATTTTTTTTTAAATATCTGTTACTTGGAATTTGTTGCTAAGACGACGAAAGAAAGTGCCGGAAAAGGGGGGGGGGGGGGCGACAGCTGGAGCCAATTGGAACCTTTCCCGCTAAACACTGAAGCCAGGTGTTAGTGGGGTCGTTTTACTGGCTCAAAGTCATCTTAAACGTTAACGGTAACACCTGCACCTTTGCTGTAATACTTGCTCGCTACACTCGATACGCAGACTAACTACATTTCGGACAACTTCACTTACTGAGACGACAAAACAACGGATTCGAGGCTCGAGGAAAAAACAACAAAGAACTGCAAGGGCTACGTTAGCACAGTTAGCAAAGTGAACATCCCCTCATTCAGCAACACTGACGACAATCTCTT
This sequence comes from Cebidichthys violaceus, assembly GCF_023349555.1. Classification (NCBI taxonomy): domain Eukaryota; kingdom Metazoa; phylum Chordata; class Actinopteri; order Perciformes; family Stichaeidae; genus Cebidichthys; species Cebidichthys violaceus. The sequence goes on along the minus strand of NW_027176274.1, from coordinate 1,753,798 downwards.
CCTGCTGGTAAACATAGAAAAATAGCTCTTAACGAGTTCATGACAATAGAAAAATAGTTTTTGCCCGTATACACTAAATAAGCTTCTTTGTTTTAATTATTATCCACAGGAATGTTAACACAACACCGTTGTAGAGGTCTGGTTTACTTAAACTGTAGACGAACGCTAGCACACGGTGCCAGCCAGAGAAAGACATCAACTGACGGACAGGAAGTACCGAGGACCTGTTCCTGAGACCGTTCAGACCACATCATGGCCCTCGAGAAGAAAGCTTTTCAAGTAAGAGCGCTTCAGGACAATACGGAAGAAAACGTGGGGTTTTTTTGCCCAAGGTTTGAGACGCAAGCTCATTAAAAGCTCTTAATTTCACTGCACTTTCTTTAGCTGTGGTCAGAAGTACTGCTCCGAGGTTTGAAGCTAACAAGCTAACAATATGTCTCTTTAGAAACGAGACAACGTCTCCTTTTAACGTCACATCTGCTCCTCTACCAGGTGTGTTTGGGCTACACAGCACCATGCTTTCAGTTCGCTGATGATACAAACTAGAACCGTTTCCTAAATGTCTCTTTCCTGCACTTGAAACAAAATATATAAATATAGGCGAAGTACCAAAAAAGGTGACAAAGTTTGCCACAAATACTCGAAATATTCAACTCGAAATATTTTCTTGTCTTTAAATATTCTCATATAAAACAATGATATTGCTTAAAAAAAGTTTATAGGATACAATTTGTATCAACAAAGAGAGGCGTCATGTGGCTGCTGGATGTTGTGCGAACCAGGCAAGAGTTGGTTTAGCTTTGTTATTACCCATAATCCCGTTGGTGGCGATGACAATAAGAATAACAAAGCACTTTATAGTAAGAGAAGACAAACATAGAAATATGGTGAAAGAGAAATACTGATACGCAATTCATTATAATAATCCCATTTGATCAAACTGTTTACTTTGCTTGGAAATTTCAGTCATTTAATGATTTATAAAAATGTATTGATAATGCTGGTTATATTGCAGTTATTAACTCATTGATGCCTGAGGTAATTCCTTCAAGTCCTTGATGTTATAAATGAATTAAGAAAGGTAATACCACTTTTATTTAGTTATTTTTCTTCACATTTTGTTCTTTACCAAACCAATGAGTTTAATTTAACCAATGAGATTATTAGTACCTCTGAGAAAAGTTGTTCCCACGGTTGTCATGATAAAATACATGTTTCCCAACTCTTGCCGGTGTATTCCTGTCTCTTACTGCAGAGCTGTGGATCTCACCGAAGGGCACAAACGAGTTCCACCCTGTCCGAGCGGGGAACCCTCCTCCTGTTGTCACCACGAACAAACAAGACCCTGTGTCTACTTCACACACGTAAAAAAAAAACAATTTAATAACTTAACACATATTCTTAATTAAAAAAAACACCAACAATCTTCTTTTCCACTCAAACATTCCTGGTGCTCTCTACAGCCACCGTTGCATGATTTAGAATTATAATATGGTTTACAGATGGAAAAGAACAGAGGGTATGCCAAAAATAATAAAAGAGAATTCTGTGGTGAAAGCTGATGCACGGTGAAGTCAGCTGAACGGGTTATCCTAGCAGAGGAAATAAACAACAGCTTGGGGTTTTCGAGTGGAGTTTTTGCCGGTTTCTTTTGCGGGTGCCGCTTGAGTTTCACTTCCCTGTCGGGGAAATCCACAAAATCTCACCGCAGTATCTGATCGGCCACCTGTCAGTGTAGAAAGAAACCATTGATCCGTTTCTTGAACTAAATTTAAGCCTTAAGTACGGTAGGAATACATCAGCAATGCATGAAGAACTTTTACGTTTCAGTATGTATTCCTTTACCCCACGCTATCGTCAAACAGAAGTATTTCACTCAGATGGAAAAGTAGGAGTTTGAGCTGTACTTATACCCTGATATGATTGCCAAAAAAAAAGAAGAAAAAAAAAAACAGCTGCAGAAACACAGCAATAACAAAACAAAGTGCCAAAAACAGAATAATTTAAAAAAATATGTAAATAACTTAAAATATAACAAATAAATTAATTTAAAATGAACAACACTGTCACCTTTTTAAAACACACTAAAAGCCTCCCGAAGCAAAACCGGTGTCTTGATTCAAAGCTTGAGCTCAAACATGCACGTTAATCCCCAACCTTTCCTGATCTTAAGTGCTGTAATAGCAGGCATATTTATAGAAACAAATATGGCAATTTGGGGATTTCCCTTTACAAAGATACCATTAAAATTAATGAGGCGACTTCCCTGCAATAAAATTAAGCAGTGCATTAACAGCTGTAAATATATGTGCTTTTGGTTCGCTTTTGTCCAACCTGACTTTAATAATCAAGACGATTGCAAGAATTAAACCTGCAGCCCAGTTTATGATGAAGCTGTACGCTTCACCTTCTGGCCTTCGTTCAGGAACCGTGCTGCGATTTCTCCATCAGAATCACAGCCGCCAGCTCCTGAGCGTCCACCACATGGGGGTTCCTGATCATCACCATCCTCACCAAATCGGGAGGGAAGATACGGCACAAGTTAACAAACACCCTCTCTCTGAGGTCCTGGTATCGACCCAAGGCAGGGGGCTCCTGGTGCTGGGGCGCCGGGGACAGGTGGCTTTTGTGAGCAGTGATGGGTGGAAGGGACAGCTGGGGGAGCGGTGGGAGACTTGATGCTGAAAGGCCTCGGGGGGACGAATGGGTTTGCCTGCCCCAAGGAGAGTGCCACGCCTTGTCGAGGACTTCTGGGAGGCTCTGGAAGGCATACGGATCATAGCGAGGCTTAGGAGACTGCTGGTAATGGGGGTCCCAGGTTACCCCATGCTGTGGTTGTTGGTTTAGCCCAGAGTGGTTTATTTGGGAGTGAAGTGGTGACCCGTTGTACACTTGGGAGTCCTGGAGCCCACCTTCCTGCCAAAGGGAGGCCATCAAATTGCGGCTGAGCGGTGAGCCCTGAGAGTGGGAGTGAGCGCCAGATGCTTGCGGTGGTCGAGCTGAGAATTCCCCCGGGAAGCTGCTCAGCAACGGATGCTGAAGGTGTGGTGGGACGTAAGCTGAAGGGGACTTGAAGGAATGTGGAGGTACAAGAGAGGGAACAGAAGCTGGAGGGTCTTCCAAGCCAAAACCACGTTGTCTCCGCAGTGCTTGGGGAACTGGATAGCCATGAGGAGCACGTTGGCCCAGTCCAGGAGGAACGCGGCTCACAGGGTGGGCGTACTGGCCAGGGCAGTGATGGTGATGGTGGTGAGGATGGTGGTGGTGATGGTGGCACTTGGGGCCATCATCTAACAAGGGGTCCGGGGAGAAAGAGTCTGCGCTGCCTTCACTGCTACAGTCCGACAGATGCGATGCAGCTCGCAGATCAGCCGGGAGGAAGCATTCGGGACTCTGTGGCACCACCAGATTGAGGCTGGAGTAGGCCTTCACCAGAGAGCCGTAGCCCAGCTCTGGAGACTCGCATCTGTGGTAAGTTTCAGCCTGGCTTGGTCCAGAGGCTCCAGCAACCCTGGAGCTGCCTCCACCGTTTCCCCCAGGGTGCTCCCATCGGTCAAAGCTTCCAGACCAAGGAGGTCCGCCCGGAGCAGGATACCCTAGAAAGTTGCTGCTACAGCTACTGCCGCTGCTGTTGCTTCCCCTGCGTCCCTCCACTTTGGACTGCATCCGAAGCCTGTCCTCCAAGAGGTCGGTGAAGGAGCTACGAGGGCTGGGGTTCGACTGTTTCTTTGGAGTGTCTCGACTTCGCTCGGCCTCGGCCGTTCCTTCTGGTCGACCAGAACTTTGTCTCTTCGCCATCAGGGCATCGTCCAGCAGACCTCTAGAGGCCACTGATGACATTTTGGCACTGGCACGGAGCTCATCAGCCACAGAACGCTGGGGCTGGCTGCCCCTTTCAGGGTGGTAAAACTTGCACTTGTGGCCATATGTGCACTTCTTCCCTAAAGGACGAAAAAAGAAAGGCACTTGTCAATAATGTGCTGGAATGAATATATAACAAGAAGAAAGGTCATCATCTCGCAAACACTTTTACATCCTTGGGAACGTGGAAACAAATTGAAGCAGCCAACAACAGCCGTTATTCCTTAGTTTAAGAAACAAATATGTTATTATTAGTTCTTTCAACTGCTTGAAGTGCTCCACTGACACAAACAGAAGTGCATATTTGTTTACCATAAGGACATGGCTGCTTCCTGTGTTCAGCAATAATAGGCCTCTTCCTCAGGAAGTTCTCCAGACTGGGTCCATGTCGTCCCAGTGGGTCGTCCGGTGGCATGAACCTGAATACGCAGTTGATAGATTAAACCCCAAACAAACATATCTTCTTGACAAAAAACCCCTTAAATAATAAAAGACACGAGCATCTTTTTTCAGAGGCGATGATTTGATCAGTGACACCAACGTGAAGAGAAGTAATAAAGATCAAAAGAACAGCGATGAGGAAATGAAAGTGTCGGCCAAGTGAATAGGAAGTCCCTGCAGAAATACACTGTGCACATATTAGCCTGAGGGAAATTGTTTTGGTTACAACATCTTGAAGTGATCTTTAGTAGTTGGAAGCCACGCTGGACAACAAAAACCCTGTGTCTTTGACAAAAGTAAACCTTTATTTATGGCTTTTGCATTATGCAATTTCCAAATCAGATGCCACAATTTCTTCTTCAGAGTTATTTTTAAATGCTTTCCTTCTATTGAATTATGGATTTAAGGATTTGTTCATTAATAAATGACCATTTTCACTTTACGTCACTCCAACTTTACTTTCTTCGTCATGAGTTGCTTACTTGTCGTTTACGAAGGAGTACATCAGCAGACGCTCATCGATGAACTTCTTCCACTCTGGCTTCTCATTGGCGAGGTCACGGTAGTTGTCGTTGGAGACAATGATGCCCTCTGATTCGTAGGCCAGCTTGACGATGAAGCGGTCGTCGTAGCAAACCACACGGCGTCCCTGAACGCGGCGCGATGGAGTGAAGACCAGGATCTTGTCTTTCTCCAGTCGCCGTAGGATCTCTTGGTCTGAAGACAGAGAAGCAGAAGGTTGAAGCTACATCCTTTCGCTGGTTTACGGCATCATTTAACTGTGAGTTTGGAGGCTTTAGCAGCTGTTACCTGTGATGAGAGCATCAGGGCGTGACTGCTCTTTTCTCCAGGCAGGAACGAAAACAGTGATGTCACGGTGACCTCGCTCCAAGAACCAATCGACAGCCAGCTGGATGCCTTGGCAGGAGAACACTTCCTTATTTCCATGACTGCAGGAGCAGAAAGACATGTTGAACAATCAGTGATGCCAATGCAAACAAAAGAGTTGTCCCAAACACAAACATGTGGAATTGAAACCCTAATATCAATCTTAAATTGTTTTATTTTGCTGACTAGAGCTACACCACAGTTTGTTTTCATCATTCATATAATAGGAAACAATGTTGCGAAAGTTGACAGTTTACAGCAGTTAACAATATTGTTGAAAGTGTGAATATGTTGGTATTGATATTTTCAAATTAACATAAAAAAGAATCTAAAATAATCCTTGCAGTTCTCCAAAATACCCCTAGGGGTGTTTTGAGAAACACTGCTTAAAGCTCTGGTTGTACTTGGGCGTGGCACCGTACAGCGAGTTATGCAGTTATGCATACGAAGTGCTGTTCTTCTCCAAAAGGACGTACAAACTAAGTGTACTGAGAAGAATCAAGAAGACAGCGAGTGTAACCAACAAAACCAACCTCCACAACGCCAAGGAGGAATTATGATTATCTGTAAACTCACATCTCATGTTCATGGACTACTTTATTGTCTTTATACAAGAAGTCTTCCTCACCTCATGGCTACGTTGCTCCCATCCAACACGACAGGCCGAAGGTTCTCTTTGTCCTCCAGCAGCTGGGACGGACACAGCAGCCGACAGGAGTCCAGAGAGGAGCTGGAGGAGGAGGTGAAGGAGGCCAAAGAGGACGACAAAGAGGAGGAGGGAGACTGGGAGACGGTCAAACCTCCTTGTTGCTCCATCTCTGTCTTGGTTCCCAGTTTCACCAGCTCACCCAGGATGTCGTTGATGAGTGCGTCTGGGCCCAATTTCCTCAGCACCAGCAGCACCAGCTCCTCGGAGTAGCCCAGCTTGAGGGCAAACTCCACCTTGCCGCGGTAGTCTATGACGGGGTCAGTGGGAGGCGGGGTCTCCGGCTGTGGGGGGTCTCCAGGGGATCGGTTCGGTGCCAGGTCCAGCCTGACCGTCTGGAGGACTGAAGAGGACTCTTGGTGCTGCACGTGAGGCTGATGAGGGTTTTGAGCTTCAGACCCATTCTGGAGCCGTTCATCGTCACTGTCAGAGAAGTTACTGCAACTGCTACTGCTGCTGTAGCTTGAATTAGTACTGAAACTTGTGCTGCTACTATTAATACTGTCACTGCTGTTACTCGGGGCGCCAGCTTTGACCCCTATATGCCCAGCACCCGTCACTGTGTTCAGCCCCGTCTGCCGCTCAGCACCTTCCACGTGGAGGTAGTCCAGATCCAGCCCCAGGCTGAGGATGTGGCCTGTCCCATCCTCCAGACGGTCCTTCACGCCCATGAAGCTGTCTCATACATCCAGCTCCACGCCCTCCGTGACCTCCCCAGCACCGGACAGACCCCACCGTTACAGCTGGTAGCTCACTGACTGGTCCTTGGACTGAAGCTTGAGAGAGACACAAGAAGTGGTTAAATACCTGAGGACTGTGAGAAAGTGAGAGTATCAGATGGCAACCTTGGGTTCTGTTAAGTGAAGTCAATGCTTCATGTCTTAAAGCTGCATTCTCTCTAGTGTCCACCAGGGGGCGACTCCTCTGGTTGTATAGAAGTCTAGTCTAAAATGACTCTACTTCTCTCTTGATTTATTCCCTCAGTAAACATTGTAAACATGAGTTTATGGTCTCAATCTCTAGTTTACAGTCTTCTTCAATACAGCATGATGTTCATTTAGTACATTATGCTCCATTTAGAGTCAAACAGACCATAAAGCAGGGGATGCTTTAGGGGCGGATATAGTCACTTCCTGTTCACTGGTTGAGAAAAAGTCAAGATGGCGACGGACAAAACGCCGGACTCAAGGCTTCAAAACATCCACAAACCAACGAGTGTCGTCACGATGACTACGTCCACTTCTTCAATGCAATCTATGGATATTAAAGGGACACAAAGGGACAGGGTGTAGAATTTGTTGGCACGCTGGGCTGCTGTAGAAATATGGCAGTGCAACATGGCGGACTCCATGAAGACGACTCTTTCCCTGTGTAAATAACTAAAGATCAATATCCCTACTGTCTTATTTAGAAATCTTAGAGTTACTTGAAAATTGTCAACTCAGCGAATTTCACACCACAAAGCCCACATAAATATATAGATATTTAATTTAGATATGAAAGAATAAGTCAGGTCTAGAGGGTCTATTTATTTAGATACAATGAAAATACGTTAAAAAGTGCTCGTATGACTTTATAACCGTATTTACAGCTGGTATCAACATGTCATCTGTTTCTGAATATCTTGTCTGAGTCAGGTGTAAACAAAGGTCTGATCAGACGTGAAGGTGTGTGACTCACGTTGTGATCAGAGCTCAGCTGTAAAAGCCTTCATTCTTAAGAACAACAAGTTAAAAAAAAAAGGTCACCTTACTCTGCTTCTTCCTGCCATCTCTTCAAGCAAGCTCGGCAAAAAAACAACAATAAGCAGCATCGCTTCCCATGAGAAGTCATCCAGCTCCACATTCACACATCGAGCTCTCACAGCAGCGCTGAGAACCCCCGGTATGACGCAAACACCGAAAGTGTAACAGGAGTAGACGCTTGATGGAGCTGAAAACTGACTTTAGAGAAGTAAAAAAAAAAAGGGCACGTTGAGATCTGTAACCTCGCCTCTCTGTCCTCCCACTTATTTGCATTTTAGCAGCTCCTCTGACAAAAAAGCCATCAATTAGACCAGAGGCCAAATACCAGACACCTGCGTCAAGAACCATGTCCAGGTGACGCCAAAACACGACGCTGAGGTCCATGAACGCCCAACACCGTGACGAAGAATGTGATCTTCTACAGTCAAGCAGGATCACGCTGCCAAGAACACGAGAAAGGTCGTAAACGGATCATTTAAGTGCTTCTCACAAACACAATAAATGGCCCATGCATGTATTTTAATTTCCACAATAAATTGCCTGGCACTGTTTAACAACTTGTGCGTGAGAATAACACAATAACACCACTGTGTGTCATCTAATAGACACTCATGATCTCTATTCAACATGATGATGCTCAACACGTTCACGGTGCATCGGCTGCAGGATGAAGTGATTCATGTGTTCATATATACCGTGAATACGGGCAGAAAGTACAACATTGAGGCCGAATAACATGCAATGTAAAACAACAGACTGATCTACAAAGGGTCTTGACGACGCCTCGGATGCATACTGTAAAACTCCAGTCAGATGAGACTCAACACATTCGTGTTGCCTAATGGTGACAACGCAACTTCAACAAAAAACAAGAGACAAGAACAAACAGCTTCACTGATGCAAAGCACCTGAAACTAGCCTGAGGAAATGATCTCACGTTTACGACTCCTCAGAACAAATGAGCCGCCGGTCCGGTTCTACCTGCACCTCCGCCGGAGAGCACAGTGGGACCTGCAGGTGAACACGTAGATATGTGTCGCCTGCAGGCAAGAAAACACGTCATTTGAATATATATTGAGAGACAATGGTTTATTTTACTGGAACTACGTCTGAAAAAGAGTCCTTTCTTTCTTTAAAATTCCATTAAAGAAACCATCAGTGCAGTTTGGATTTAATGTCAAATACAGTTGTTTAAGTAGAGGCTTATGAATTCACATTCTCCAAATTAAAGAATAATAATAAAAAGAGAGTAATACAAAAAGTGATGTTAATGGGATTCCATCGGATTCTTTAAATATGAAAACATGAGTCATTGGTGAGTGAATGAGCCCTAACGGTCTCCAGGGATTGGTTGAAACAAAGAGGGACGTGTTGCTTCGTGACCCCTTTAGATCACACAAACACACCCAGAACTACACAATAACTCTTCTCAACAAAGGCTGTAAGCTTCCTTAAAGGTTCCTAATCCTCATATCTAGTTCAGCCTCGTTTGCTTGATGCGTAACGTTCCCTCGTACAGCATCGGGGCTTTTGTTCATTGTGTTGCAGATCAACAACAGGCAACAAGGTCATTCTTCCGGTTGTCTCTTTGCTCAGAGGGTCTGTGCTTAATGACTTTTTTTGACATACTATACTATGATTTTTTAATTACTTTTTTCAACATACTATACTATGATTTTTTAATTACTTTTTTCAACATACTATACTATGATTTTTTTTCAACATACTATACTATGATTTTTTTCGACATACTATACTATGATTTTTTAATTACTTTTTTCAACATACTATTCTATGATTTTTTTCAACATACTATACTATGATTTTTTTCGACATACTATACTATGATTTTTTTCAACATACTATACTATGATTTTTTTCAACATACTATACTATGATTTTTTAATTACTTTTTTCAACATACTATACTATGATTTTTTTCGACATACTATACTATGATTTTTTTCAACATACTATACTATGATTTTTTTCAACATACTATACTACGACTTTTTTCAACATACTATACTATGATTTTTTTCAACATACTATACTATGACTTTTTTCAACATACTATACTATGACTTTTTTGGACTTACGACACTATGACTTTTTTCGACATACTATACTATGATTTTTTTCAACATACTATGCTATGACTTTTTATGACATACTGTACTATGACTTTTTTCGACATACTATACTATGACTTTTTTCGACATACTATACTATGATTTTTTTCAACATACTATACTATGATTTTTTTCGACATACTATACTATGATTTTTTTCAACATACTATACTATGATTTTTTTCAACATACTATAATACGACTTTTTTCAACATACTATACTATGATTTTTTTCAACATACTATACTATGATTTTTTTCAACATACTATACTACGACTTTTTTCAACATACTATACTATCTCTTTTTTCAACATACTATACTATGACTTTTTTCGACTTACGACATTGACTTTTTTCGACATACTATACTATGATTTTTGTCAACATACTATACTATGATTTTTTATGACATACTATACTATGACTTTTTTCGACATGCTATACTATGACTTTTTATGACATACTATACTATGACTTTTTTCGACATGCTATACTATGACTTTTTATGACATACTATACTATGACTTTTTATGACATACTATACTATGACTTTTTATGACATACTATACTATGACTTTTTTCGACATGCTATACTATGACTTTTTATGACATACTATACTATGACTTTTTAATGACTTTTCGACATACTATACTATGACTTTTTTCGACATACTATACTATGACTTTTTCATGACTTTTTTCAACATACTATACTATAACTTTTTTCAACATACTATACTATGACTTTTTAATGACTTTTTTCGACATGCTATACTATGACTTTTTTCAACTTACTATGCTATGACTTTTTATGACATACTATACCATGACTTTTTAATGACTTTTTTAGAAACACTAAACTATGACTTTTTTCGACATACTATACTATAACTTTTTTTAACAAACTATACTATGACTTTTTTACAACATACTATACTATGACTTTTTTTGACATTCTATACTATGATTTTTTTCAACATTCTATACTATGACTTTTTCGACATACTATACTATGACTTTTTTCAACATTCTATACTATGACTTTTTCAACATACTATACTATGACTTTTTTCGACATACTATACTATGATTTTTTTCAACATACTATACTATGACTTTTTTCGACATACTATACTATGATTTTTTTCAACATACTATACTATGACTTTTTTCAACATACTATACTATGACTTTTTTCGACATACTATACTATGACTTTTTTCGACATACTATGCTATGACTTTTTTCGACATACTATACTATGACTTTTTTCGACATACTATGCTATGACTTTTTAAGGACTTTTCGACATACTATACTATGACTTTTTTCAACATACTATACTATGACTTTTTTCAACATACTATACTATGACTTTTTCATGACTTTTTTCAACATACTATACTATGACTTTTTTCAACTTACTATGCTATGACTTTTTTCGACATACTATACTATGATTTTTTTCAACATACTATACTACGACTTTTTTCAACATACTATACTATGACTTTTTTCAACATACTATACTATGACTTTTTTCAACATACTATACTATGACTTTTTCATGACTTTTTTCAACATACTATATACTATAACTTTTTTCAACATACTATACTATGACTTTTTTCAACATACTATACTATGACTTTTTAATGACTTTTTTCGACATACTATACTATGACTTTTTTCAACTTACTATGCTATGACTTTTTTCGACATACTATACTATGATTTTTTTCAACATACTATACTACGACTTTTTTCAACATACTATACTATGACTTTTTTCGACATACTATACTATGATTTTTTTCAACATACTATACTATGACTTTTTTCGACATACTATACTATGACTTTTTTCGACATACTATACTATGACTTTTTTCGACATACTATGCTATGACTTTTTTCGACATACTATGCTATGACTTTTTAAGGACTTTTCGATATACTATACTATGACTTTTTTCGACATACTATACTATGACTTTTTTCGACATACTATACTATGATTTTTTTCGACATACTATGCTATGACTTTTTAAGGACTTTTCGACATACTATACTATGACTTTTTTCGACATACTATACTATGACTTTTTTCGACATACTATGCTATGACTTTTTAAGGACTTTTCGACATACTATACTATGACTTTTTTCGACATACTATACTATGACTTTTTTCGACATACCATACTATGATTTTTTTCGACATACTATACTATGACTTTTTATGACATACTATACTATGACTTTTTATGACATACTATACTATGACTTTTTTTGACATGCTATACTATGACTTTTTATGACATACTATACTATGACTTTTTATGACATACTATACTATGACTTTTTTCGACATACTATACTATGATTTTTTTCAACATTCTATACTATGACTTTTTCGACATACTATACTATGACTTTTTTCAACATTCTATACTATGACTTTTTCAACATACTATACTATGACTTTTTTCGACATACTATACTATGATTTTTTTCAACATACTATACTATGACTTTTTTCGACATACTATACTATGATTTTTTTCAACATACTATACTATGACTTTTTTCAACATACTATACTATGACTTTTTTCGACATACTATACTATGACTTTTTTCGACATACTATGCTATGACTTTTTTCGACATACTATACTATGACTTTTTTCGACATACTATGCTATGACTTTTTAAGGACTTTTCGACATACTATACTATGACTTTTTTCAACATACTATACTATGACTTTTTCATGACTTTTTTCAACATACTATACTATGACTTTTTTCAACTTACTATGCTATGACTTTTTTCGACATACTATACTATGATTTTTTTCAACATACTATACTACGACTTTTTTCAACATACTATACTATGACTTTTTTCAACATACTATACTATGACTTTTTTCAACATACTATACTATGACTTTTTCATGACTTTTTTCAACATAATATATACTACAACTTTTTTCAACATACTATACTATGACTTTTTTCAACATACTATACTATGACTTTTTAATGACTTTTTTCGACATACTATACTATGACTTTTTTCAACTTACTATGCTATGACTTTTTTCGACATACTATACTATGATTTTTTTCAACATACTATACTACGACTGTTTTCAACATACTATACTATGACTTTTTTCGACATACTATACTATGATTTTTTTCAACATACTATACTATGACTTTTTTCGACATACTATACTATGACTTTTTTCGACATACTATACTATGACTTTTTCATGACTTTTTTCAACATACTATACTATAACTTTTTTCAACATACTATACTATGACTTTTTAATGACTTTTTTCGACATGCTATACTATGACTTTTTTCAACTTACTATGCTATGACTTTTTATGACATACTATACCATGACTTTTTAATGACTTTTTTAGAAACACTAAACTATGACTTTTTTCGACATACTATACTATAACTTTTTTTAACAAACTATACTATGACTTTTTTACAACATACTATACTATGACTTTTTTTGACATTCTATACTATGATTTTTTTCAACATTCTATACTATGACTTTTTCGACATACTATACTATGACTTTTTTCAACATTCTATACTATGACTTTTTCAACATACTATACTATGACTTTTTTCGACATACTATACTATGATTTTTTTCAACATACTATACTATGACTTTTTTCGACATACTATACTATGATTTTTTTCAACATACTATACTATGACTTTTTTCAACATACTATACTATGACTTTTTTCGACATACTATACTATGACTTTTTTCGACATACTATGCTATGACTTTTTTCGACATACTATACTATGACTTTTTTCGACATACTATGCTATGACTTTTTAAGGACTTTTCGACATACTATACTATGACTTTTTTCAACATACTATACTATGACTTTTTTCAACATACTATACTATGACTTTTTCATGACTTTTTTCAACATACTATACTATGACTTTTTTCAACTTACTATGCTATGACTTTTTTCGACATACTATACTATGATTTTTTTCAACATACTATACTACGACTTTTTTCAACATACTATACTATGACTTTTTTCAACATACTATACTATGACTTTTTTCAACATACTATACTATGACTTTTTCATGACTTTTTTCAACATACTATATACTATAACTTTTTTCAACATACTATACTATGACTTTTTTCAACATACTATACTATGACTTTTTAATGACTTTTTTCGACATACTATACTATGACTTTTTTCAACTTACTATGCTATGACTTTTTTCGACATACTATACTATGATTTTTTTCAACATACTATACTACGACTTTTTTCAACATACTATACTATGACTTTTTTCGACATACTATACTATGATTTTTTTCAACATACTATACTATGACTTTTTTCGACATACTATACTATGACTTTTTTCGACATACTATGCTATGACTTTTTTCGACATACTATGCTATGACTTTTTAAGGACTTTTCGATATACTATACTATGACTTTTTTCGACATACTATACTATGACTTTTTTCGACATACTATACTATGATTTTTTTCGACATACTATGCTATGACTTTTTAAGGACTTTTCGACATACTATACTATGACTTTTTTCGACATACTATACTATGACTTTTTTCGACATACCATACTATGATTTTTTTCGACATACTATACTATGACTTTTTATGACATACTATACTATGACTTTTTATGACATACTATACTATGACTTTTTTTGACATGCTATACTATGACTTTTTATGACATACTATACTATGACTTTTTATGACATACTATACTATGACTTTTTTCGACATACTATACTATGATTTTTTTCAACATTCTATACTATGACTTTTTCGACATACTATACTATGACTTTTTTCAACATTCTATACTATGACTTTTTCAACATACTATACTATGACTTTTTTCGACATACTATACTATGACTTTTTTCGACATACTATGCTATGACTTTTTAAGGACTTTTCGACATACTATACTATGACTTTTTTCAACATACTATACTATGACTTTTTTCAACATACTATACTATGACTTTTTCATGACTTTTTTCAACATACTATACTATGACTTTTTTCAACTTACTATGCTATGACTTTTTTCGACATACTATACTATGATTTTTTTCAACATACTATACTACGACTTTTTTCAACATACTATACTATGACTTTTTTCAACATACTATACTATGACTTTTTTCAACATACTATACTATGACTTTTTCATGACTTTTTTCAACATACTATATACTATAACTTTTTTCAACATACTATACTATGACTTTTTTCAACATACTATACTATGACTTTTTAATGACTTTTTTCGACATACTATACTATGACTTTTTTCAACTTACTATGCTATGACTTTTTTCGACATACTATACTATGATTTTTTTCAACATACTATACTACGACTTTTTTCAACATACTATACTATGACTTTTTTCGACATACTATACTATGATTTTTTTCAACATACTATACTATGACTTTTTTCGACATACTATACTATGACTTTTTTCGACATACTATACTATGACTTTTTTCGACATACTATGCTATGACTTTTTTCGACATACTATGCTATGACTTTTTAAGGACTTTTCGATATACTATACTATGACTTTTTTCGACATACTATACTATGACTTTTTTCGACATACTATACTATGATTTTTTTCGACATACTATGCTATGACTTTTTAAGGACTTTTCGACATACTATACTATGACTTTTTTCGACATACTATACTATGACTTTTTTCGACATACTATGCTATGACTTTTTAAGGACTTTTCGACATACTATACTATGACTTTTTTCGACATACTATACTATGACTTTTTTCGACATACCATACTATGATTTTTTTCGACATACTATACTATGACTTTTTATGACATACTATACTATGACTTTTTATGACATACTATACTATGACTTTTTTTGACATGCTATACTATGACTTTTTATGACATACTATACTATGACTTTTTATGACATACTATACTATGATTTTTTTCAACATAGTATACTATGACTTTTTTCAACATACTATACTATGACTTTTTTCAACATACTATACTATGACTTTTTCATGACTTTTTTCAACATACTATATATTATAACTTTTTTCAACATACTATACTATGACTTTTTTCGACATACCATACTATGATTTTTTTCGACATACTATACTATGACTTTTTATGACATACTATACTATGACTTTTTATGACATACTATACTATGACTTTTTTTGACATGCTATACTATGACTTTTTATGACATACTATACTATGACTTTTTATGACATACTATACTATGATTTTTTTCAACATAGTATACTATGACTTTTTTCAACATACTATACTATGACTTTTTTCAACATACTATACTATGACTTTTTCATGACTTTTTTCAACATACTATATATTATAACTTTTTTCAACATACTATACTATGACTTTTTTCAACATACTATACTATGACTTTTTAATGACTTTTCTCGACATACTATACTATGACTTTTTTCAACTTACTATGCTATGACTTTTTATGACATACTATACTATGACTTTTTAATGACTTTTTTTGACATGCTATACTATGACTTTTTTAGGACTTTTTCTCAACATACTTTTCTGTGATTTTTTCATTAATTGTATGACATACTATACCATGACTTTTTAATGACTTTTTTAGAAACACTAAATTATGACTTTTTTCGACATACTATACTATAACTTTTTTTAACAAACTATACTATGACTTTTTTACAACATACTATACTATGACTTTTTTTGACATTCTATACTATGACTTTTTTCAACATACTATACTATGACTTTTTTCAACATACTATACTATGACTTTTTTCAACATACTATACTATGATTTTTTTCAACATACTATGCTATGACTTTATATGACATACTATACTATGACTTTTTTCGACTTACTATACTATGATTTTTTTCAACATACTATACTATGACTTTTTATGACATACTATACTATGACTTTTTTCAACATTCTATACTATGACTTTTTCGACATACTATACTCTGACTTTTTTCAACATACTATACTATGACTTTTTTCAACATACTATACTATGACTTTTTTAGGACTTTTTCTCAACATACTTTTCTGTGATTTTTTCATTAATTGTATGACATACTATACTACTATGGAAATACCCTTTAAGGGTATTTCCACAGCGTCAAACTGCTCCCAGGTCTGTGAGAAACTCAACAAGAGCTCTATAAGATCTCAAACAGAAACACTTCTGATCGTCTAATGCGCTGCTTTCGGACAAAGCGGGAGCAGGTCAGTTTCACAGCCGTTTGGATTGTAAAGCATCGGGACGTTTGCTGAAACTTCTGACACAGAAGAGACACGAACTAAGATGAGACAAAGAGTGCAACATAGAAGGGAAATGACAGGAAATGAAGTGAGACTGATTAAAAAACACTCCAAGTTCTCCCTGATTCTCTAGAGACAGTTCCTTTAAAGACATTGAGCCACATGCACAGAGTCTACGCACATTTAATGCATCAATATTTAAAATAGTTTATTAATGCATTGGTCAAAAGTATTGAATATGAAATTGACAACCTCTAATCCTCACCAAACACTGCAAGAATTAAAAACAGTGTCCCAGTGTGGAGTTTATAAGAGTTCATTTGTTGAAATGTTACAGAAACGGTTTTTAATTGTCTTTGTTGAGTTTGAGTGTCGTGATCACACACACACACACACACACACACACACACACACACACACACACACACACACACACACACACACTTAACTCCCATGTCCTGCATCGTGAACAACAGTAGGAGAAAAGAACTTGTAAAGTTTGTGCCGACACTTGTTTGCACACGGCGTCCATGTTTACATATGATGATCTTGTACCCACTTCTGATTCAGAGGAATCTTTAACCGCTGCCTCTGGCCAAACGTATTTCCTTAAATAGGAAATAAAAATGGAGGTCGTGGCAGAATGGCGATAGCAAATAACCGTCAATTTAGAATGATTCTTCACTGTGGTGGGAACACAGTCAGTCAATGTTAGAAAGCAGATGAAATGAAGTAAAACTTACTAACATTTGTCCCCATGAGCTGCTGGTCATACCAGTGAGACGAGCTTTCCACTTTCAGCTTCTGTAAGAGAAAGCTTGTGTTGCTCGAGTGACTTATTGTCTTGTTTTATAATAAGAATTACGCATTAACCTGAACAGGAAACATTTCATTTAAGCACTTAAAGGTGCAGTGTTGTTTTAAACAAATAGGGGGCAGCATTTCACCTCTACTACTGCACTAACTAACTACAACTACTAACTAAGTATAGTTAGTTAGTTGTTTTCTGGTGTCGGCCACTTTGGATTTGATCCAATAAACAAAAGGGCAGACCGGACGTTACGGTGACTCACTATCACCTCTCCAGGTTACAAACGGTACTACAAGACAGGCGACAGGACGAGCCGTGGCTAGCTGGTTAGCATGCTAACCTCAGATATCTTAACCTTCTGTTTTTGAATGTTTCAAACAAAACATAAACTACACATTTGCACATTTTGAAAATTATTCTTTACAAACCAGTCTCTGCCGACTGACTCTAAAGAGTTGACTTCAGACTTTGCATGCATGCGTATGTGTGGATGTATATATTTTAGCTACCACTGTTACGAGGAGCCTCTCGGATCTCAGACGAAAGCACCGGAAAGCCGGGGCCTCTTAATGTCCCGACCCCGACGTCTAAGCCGCCGCGCCGCTGTTTGTCACCCTGAATGCCACAAGAGAGCTGGAATAATTTAGTCCTCCAGCAACAAAGGAGGCACAAAAGGAAAAGACAGTGTGTTTTGTTTGTGTGTGTGTGTGTGTGTGTGTGTGTGTGTGTGTGTTTGTCAGAGGGTGGGGGTGGGGGTGGGAAGAAGTGTGTCTGGCTTGCCGTCCTTCAACAATGCAGCTGCCTCCCAATCTGTCCTCCTATGACGGGAGTATTGTTCTCACGGCCCGAGCAGCGTGCACAGACGGAGGCTGGGGCTTTATAAACCCGTTCACCCCCACTCACACACACACACACACACACACACACACAGTCACACCAGCCTCGGTCACTGGTTTCCAGACGGAGTCTTTGACGAGTCAGCAGAAATATGCAGTGACACAGCAGGTGTGAATCGTCCCGTCAGGTACTGTGTGTGAACAGTTCTGTTAGTGTGACTGTGAGATTTTAGAAATATGTGTAACATAAGCAACGAAAACAAATGTATTCACGCAATATTATGACTATTGAGACTTTACTGTGGTGAAAAAAATAAAGAAATAAACTAAATGTGGAGACAAAATAGACCTAATTAACAAGTACGCTGTTTTACACTACAATAGATACAACATGTTACTGATCAGATGAGTTATTAATTTCAAGCAAACTGTTATCTTTCTATGACGTTGATTATTACACCCACTAAAGAACCAAATACTTATAATACGACCCCAAAAATATGATATTTTAAATCATTTTGTGGCTTTTAAATCTAAACCGTCATCGCGACAGAGACACCTCGACAGCTGTGAAGTCAATAAATAAAAATGTTTATTTGAGGAGAACGTGGACGTAAAATGATCAAGAGCAAAATGAAAGTAATACAATGTTTAAAATCTAAATCTATGAGCCGCTTCAACTGTCGATGCTTAGCTCATAGAATATTCATAATGGAATGTTTTATAACATGTCCTGCTTCTTAAAGCTCCTGAATTATTACAAATAACTTTTAGTGTAATGCACTGCAGTGACATTAATGTAGAGATTAATATCTGTGAAATTAACGAAAGTTTATACAAAATAAATTCTATAAAAGTACAGAAAATGTGCATATGCAGTAATATACAGCTGCATAGGGAGAGAGTGGGTACTCTTTATAAATATGTTATGTACTCTTTATAAATATGTTTTGTACTTTTTATAAATATGTTATGTACTTTTTATAAATATATTTTGTACTTTTTATAAATGTTTTGTACTCTTTATAAATATGTTATGTACTTTTTATAAATATGTTTTGTACTCTTTATAAATATGTTTTGTACTTTTTATAAATGTTTTGTACTTTTTATAAATATGTTATGTACTTTTTATAAATATGTTATGTACTTTTTATAAATATGTTATGTACTTTTTATAAATATGTTATGTACTTTTTATAAATATGTTTTGTACTTTTTATAAATGTTTTGTACTCTTTATAAATATATTATGTACTTTTTATAAATATTTGTTGTACTCTTTATAAATATGTTTTGTACTTTTTATAAATATGTTTTGCACTTTTTTATAAATATGTTTTGTACTCTTTATAAATATGTTTTGTACTTTTTATAAATATGTTTTGTACTCTTTATAAATATGTTTTGTACTTTTTATAAATATTTGTTGTACTCTTTATAAATATGTTTTGTACTTTTTATAAATATGTTTTGCACTTTTTTATAAATATGTTTTGTACTCTTTATAAATATGTTTTGTACTTTTTATAAATATGTTTTGTACTCTTTATAAATATGTTTTGTACTCTTTATAAATATACATTTCTAAATAAATACCATAGATAACATAAGTTTATTGTAAACTACAAATCGACCTCAGCAATATTCATCTACTTCGTTGATTTTCTGTCTCAATTAAATAAAATTAAAACAGAAACAAACATTCAACGACCTTTCTGTAAAACAAGAAATTGAGAATTCAAACATCGTTCATTTGCAAATTAATTCTGATCTCTGGGTTACAAACTTAACGTCGTCTTTATGTTTTAGAGAAAAACAAAACACCTTCACAAGGACACTAGATAGGCTTTCGGCCCCTTTGGTTAGAAAATAAACTAAATTAAAAGTAGATACTTGCCAGGGTTTCCATTCCACGTCTGTAGGAACTTATTACACGAAGAGAATAACTCATCTACCGAATCATTTCTGTAGGTGTGTGTGTGTGTGTAGTGGGGGGGGGAGCAGATGCTGCAGCCTCCACCTCAGTGACCCAGCCTGCCTGCCCGGCGTGTATCTCTGTATGTGTCATGATCCAGGGTTAGCTCCCTCAGGGGGGGGGATGCAGGGTGTGCATGGAGGGATGAGCTCCCCCGAGGCCAGACCCTGACCAGCCCCTCAGGGCCGCCGCATGGCTGCCATTTGCTGGGCTGCACCCGGCGGAGAGCCGGTCTGCCACACCAGCGACCGGCTGGGAGGGGGACAAAGGGGGTGCAGAGGGTTTGGGGGGGGGGGGGGGGGGGGGGGGGGGGGCAACAGATGCCTCCTGAAGCCACAGGGGACCTCCCTGAAAGCATCTTCTTCCTCCTCCTCCTCCTCCTCCTCCACCCTCCCCGTCCTGCAACTGGTGGTGTCCAGATTCGTCCTCAGTGACACATATCACCACTGTCTGTCACGTGACCTGAGGGGGGTCGTGGGTAGCACTCACTTTCACCTCGGAGTCTTTGCAGACTCTCGGGCGGTGACGTCTGGTCCTCAGTGAACACAATCATTGATCACATTTGGTTCCACTCTCGTCACCATACACAATATTTTCTTTTTCTGTTATGAATGAATTAGAGTGAGGTTAAACTATTCATCGGGCCGTGGGGGAACCCAAAGGAATTCCCCGTGAAGCCCACACACTCCTGTCTCAAAGTCAGTGGTGAACACACTTCATACTGTTTATCTACACCGACGCCGTCCAAAGTGAACAGTACCTTCCTAAAATATTACTCAAATTTCATGGCGATCCGTCCGATTGTTGTTGAGATCTGAGCGTGGAAGTGGTGGGCAGACGGACGCCGCTATCCGACGCTAGCGTGGCTAAAGCAAACTAATCTTTTAGTAAGCATCGTCTGCCGTTTCAGTGTGGCGCCAGTGACGCTATCTGCAACTTTCAACATTTAAAACATATCTAAACCAAAGTCAAAAGAACACAATCAGTACAACTTTGTAACTTGGAGTTTCTTTGTCCAGCTAGTGCAGCGTCACACCACACATGAGCTTTTTGAACCGATTACTGCGAGTTGAGTACAAACAACATATTTTGGGGTAGACTTGTCAGGGAGATTCTGTGATAAAACAGTGTTTTCAATATTTTTGAACATGCAAAACGGAGGCTAACCCCCCTCAAACACACTCACCGCACAGCTCCTAGAGAAGCAGCAAGGCAGCCAAACAGAGAGAGACTCCTACAACTTCTCTCCTGAAACGCTTCCTTGGGACATTCCAACCGCAAAGCACAAAGTCAGAAAAACTTCAGGGAGCCACTTCCAAGTAGAGGTGCTGGCACCGTAAGCCAGGATGGATGACAGAATTCCTTTTTAAAGCAAATAAAAATCTCAGTATCCAATCTCCAGTGTCCAGAATCTAAAGACTTGGAGAAAGTAAAGCTGTCAATCCAAAGCAAAAGTAAGTCTCCTGGTTGAGTTCAGCAGCAATCCTTCAAGTTCTTCTTTTTTTTGTTTTTTGGTTGAGAAGCAGAGTGCGGTGTTGAGGCTGCAAGTTTGGAAGTGTGACTGACAACAGATGGAGTGTGAGGCATCTACCATCCTCCTCCTCACAGCGAGTCCACCTCCTGACCAATACCAGCGCAGAGATCTGACACACGTCTCACTTTCCCGTCTTCACCGAAAGCTTATTCTGTACAAACACCAATCACCCACCTCTAGACCAATAGGATGGGACATGAAGATAAACTAGGATATCTACACCCCCTCCAACCCCCCCCCCCCCCCCCCCCCTCCCAACAGACACAAACACACACACACACACACCACCAGCCCATCCGCCAGGCTTGAGCCATGAATGGACGAGAAGGCGTGAGTTGACAATGGTGGGGAGGGGGACACAAAGGAGGGCCCTCGACGGGCAGCTGCACACACACTCACCATGCTCAGGGCCATTACACACACACACACACATACACACACACATACACACACACACACACACACACACACTCAGAGTTACATGAGGAGAAAGAGCGAGTGAAAAAAAAAAAAAACAGGACCCAGAATTGAGCCCTGCGGAACACCTGGCCCACTGGGGACGGCTGCCGCCTTCGACCTCTTTGTTTCATGGTTGGGGGATTGGCTTGACTCAGACAATGAGACGAATTATGTTAAAAGTAGTGTGTGCTCCCAAAATGGGTGTTAGGAGTGTGTGTGTGTGTGTGTGTGTGTGTGTGTGTGTGTGTGTGTGTGTGTGTGTGTGTGTGTGTGTATGTGTGTGTACATATGTCTGACGGAAAGTTAGCAGGTGGGAAAGGAAGCTGTGAAGGGAAAAAAGCCTTGAAACTAACAAGAGGCAGAAAAGGAAAAGAGAGAAAGGGAGGTAAAAAAAAAGAAAAAGCAAGAGTAAGGCTTTATTGGTTGGACGCGGCTCTGGCAAAATGGCGGCGTCTTTTCAAAGGCCTCAGATTGTGTGGAGGGGTTTTACTTATCGGCTCAGAGGAGGCCAGAAACAAAGACTGGCTGCCTGTCAGGCTGGACTTAAACAGTTCCAGTTTCCAGGCCATTTTACCTTCAGAAAGGAGGAGGTTTATTATTTTGCCCCAAACGCTGCCAGGGGAACAAAACATGATTCACCCTTCAGTAGAGAAGCGTACAGAGCGAAGTGTGAATACATGCCCAAACAAGCTGTCGAGAAGAAAACGAATCCTCGTGCAATCATGCAGATAATATTACAGGATTAAGTAAATCATAGAGCATTACTTTATCAAAGGGGAACCAGAATTCATACAGCTCTGAGCAAAAGATCTAAATCTTAAACTATCATTTCCTAAATGTATTAATAGATTAAGAGGTACCTTGAGAACTGCCACGTACAGAAAGCTAACATCGGCGGCCTGTTCTTCTTGTATTTAGATGACATTTAACATTTGCAAAGTTTGTTTTCTCTTGCATGAAAGTACCGTTTTGGTCTCTGAAACTCTGCTATTGAACATAAATCATACTCATCCCACATTCAACCTCATGTGGTTTACAGTTTCAAAACACCTGTTCTTTAAAAGCTTCTTCCTGTCTCACAGGAAGTGATGTCATGTTTCCACTTTGAAATAATGCTGCTTTCCAGACAACGCTGAACTGCAAAAATGATGCAAATGATTCTTGCTTTCTTCAGTATGATTTGGTCACCAAAAGTTTCCATCCACCGTCTTGAAAAACTAACGTCATTCAAAGGCAAATCCTTCTGAAGGAGGAGGATCTTTCAGACGTCACACAACAATAGAAGCACACTTTGTATTGTCGATGATAAAGCGTCAACTTAAAGCCAACGTAAAGTATATCTGTCTGTGTTTAAGTCAAACAATGTGTCATAATGTAAAACCTGATCTGCATGTGAATCGATGTCCAAATATGTTGCCGTGTTATTTGTAGCTGCCTACGGTAATAACTCTCCGAAAGTTATTTTCTCTGCACGAAAATGATTCTGGAAAACGTACAAAATGGCAAAAAAACAATGTGGAGGCTTCACCGCTGACAGTTCTACTGAACACTTGACAAACAAACAAGACTTTTAACGTTTGCCACCGTGCACCTGGGACGCTTGAAGATCGGAAATTGGAATTTTTAACCAGGAAAATTCTGACCTCCGACTTGTTTGTAACCCAGCATAGATACAAGAAGAAGCAGAGAATGTAGGAAACTAAAGTGTCTTACAGAAATCATGGACTATAGTAAAAATGTGGATGTATTTCCAAACTTCCTATTCCTATTTCCTGAAGGGACTTAAGTCTCCCAGTCAGTGAAGCCTGAACATGTTTGGACAACCTGGTTTCCTGCCAATATACTGTATATGTTGCATATAATATATATAAACTTAGAAATATGCACACGGATAACCAGTTTATTCTGACTGTATATATGAAGCGGACGTAGTCACCGTGACGTCTCGTTGGTTTGTGGACGTTATGAAGCATGAGTTCGGCAATTTGGCCGTCGCCATCTTGTTTTTTTGCAACCAGTGAACAGGAAGTGACCATATCTGGACTGAGGAGGAGTGACTTAGAGACGCCGTATATGTCTCTGGTAGAGACCTGTCAATCACTGTGTAGCCCCGCCCCTAAATCATCCCCTGCTTCATGGTCTGTTTGACTCTAAATGGAGCATAATGTACTAAATGAACATCATGCTGTATTGAAGAAGACTGTAAACTAGAGATTGAGACCATAAACTCATGTTTACAATGTTTACTGAGGGAATAAATCAAGAGAGAAGTAGAGTCATTTTAGACTAGACTTCTATACAACCAGAGGAGTCGCCCCCTGGTGGACACTAGAGAGAATGCAGCTTTAACACGTGGAGCTTTGACTTCACTCTAAAGAACTGGAGGTTGAAGTCTGATTCTGACAAAACCTTTTACCACCATTCACAAAAATACTTAGCTCTTGTACTTCCCACTAAATATATCCATCAATCTATGTTTCTGTCTTATTAGTGACATTTTATTGATATAAGTGTGTGTGTGTGTGTGTGTGTGTGTGTGTGTGTGTGTGTGTGTGTGTGTGTGCGCACCAAGCATGCAAATCTGTTGTTGGTAGTTTACATTTTAGTCTAAAGCCACAGCATTGATTTTCTTACAATAAATGTTCTTCTGGGTTTGTTTAGTAAAACACGCTGGAGATCCATAGTTAATCCAACGTGAGATAATTTATCACATTACAGTCGTGTTAGAATCAGATTTATTTTCCTCTCTATCTATCTCCCCCCCCCCCCCCGCTCCTCTGTGACTTGCAGTGACTCCTTAATTGGGGCTCAGCTGACAGGTTTCCCCCTCTGGGAGCAGGAGTCCTGTGGACCATCTGCTTGTAGTAGCAGGATGAACAGGTGTCCCGCTCCCCATCGCCGGCCTGCACCTAACCGAGGCTCTCGAACGCACGGCGCCGCGCAGTGTAGCTGCTGTTTACTCAAGATAAACCGGAGTGGTTTTTGTTTGACCTGTGTGGCTTTTCTGCCTCAAACAAAAGAGGAAACAAATGGAAGTGCCACCAAAATCTGAAATATTGCAGTTCAGTTTAACTCTTTTGGTTCCTAAATATTTGATAAAATGGATTCATGCATTTTTTTGATTCATTAGTTTGTTCCTTCTATCACATAATCTACGATTATCTCACTTTGGATTGTGTTTATTTCATTAATAAGTTCTGAGGGGAAATTCTCCATTTCGATTGACTGATCAACTTTGATTTGAGAAAAATCAGGGTTAATTATTTGATATAAAATGAATGCATACAGTCCTAAAATTCATATTTATATTGAAAAAAATGTGGAAGAAAATATGTGTTGATGTTATGTATTGCGATGCGTTTAGTTTAGTTTTGGAACACCATCTCTAGTCTGAACGCAAGCACACACAAGTTAGCAGGATGGTGTAAATACATGTTAGAACACAAATAAAATGATTATTGATTGAATGAATATTAAAAAGAATATTACAAATGTTTATTCCTCATAGTTATTAGCACATTGTTGTGGATTTCAATGTCTTTTTTCACAGCTGTACACTCTTCTAGCTACCTGTTTTTTGATCGCTGCTCTATTTATTCTGGTCTTTCTTTTAAAAAAGAATCTTGATCTCAATGAGACAACCTGAGTATATTTACTAATGCAGCAAATAAAATATCAACCATGACTTTATGCCTTTCTCTCTGGACTCATAGTTGATTATATTCCTCTTTAATCAGTTATATTAATGCAATAGAGATATAAATGCTAACTATACAGGCCTTTAATGTCTTTATCTTCAGCCCAGTCACAATGAAAACATGTTGGCGTTATGTTAAATGTTGACATTTTTCATAAGGGTTACGTTGTTAGATTACATCGCTATGTTCCATTGTTATGTTCTGTTGTTATGTTACATTGTTGCGTTACATCATTATGGTCCGTTGTTATGTTACATTGTTACATTACATTGTTGTGTTACATCGTTATGTTCCGCTGCTATGTTCAATTGTTGCGCTACAATGTTATATTCTGTTGTTATATCAAATTGTTACATTACATTGTTGCGTTACATAGTTAGGTTACGTTTTTATTTTAAATTGTTACATTACATTGTTGCGTTACATAGTTAGGTTACGTTTTTATTTTAAATTGTTACATTACGTTGTTGCGTTACATAGTTAGGTTACGTTTTTATTTTAAATTGTTACATTACGTTGTTACATTTTTATTTGAACACAAACCATGTTTTTTTTTCTTACCTTAAGCAAGTAGTTTTGTTGCTTAAACTTAAACAATCGTTTCACAACGTTAACCACGTGGCATCGTATGTTTCTGCAAGCGTGATATGAGGTTGATGTAAAACATATTTATGAAACACTCAACACTTTTAACTAACTCCAATGTAAACCTAACTTCCTGTGTAGACAGAACAACAGACTGTTGTAACCCTTTTCACACGGACTGAAATCATCCAACTGAGTGACGTGAAACAGCTAAGAAACAGAGGGAAGAGAAGGTGTAAAGACAATCGAGGCGGACGGATGGATGAGAGGGTGTCAGTAAAGAACCACAGCCCACCGGCTCATCACTGATACGGGCACCAGGGATTAGTCCGGCCCCTTAACAAGGCCTGAGAGGAGGATACTGGGAGAGGAAGAGGTAGTCCAGCTGCTGTCATCCACACACACACACACACACACACACACACACACACATGCTCCTACCTATGGAGAGGGTAGCCACACACACCAGACCAGAGCACATGGTGTTTGCGTGTGCGTGTGTGTGTGTGTGTGTGTGTGTGTGCGCGCGCGCGCGTGTGTGTGTGTGTGTGTGTGTGTGTGTAGAGGGGGATGGAACAGGGTCACCCAGGACTTTGAAGACACAAAAGGTTGGCCTTAGGCCCAGTGCCCTCTGGGTCACTTAAGGAGGCAGCATGACAACATGTGTGCACACACACACACACACACACACACACCACCTGCTGTTCACGCAGGCTCGTGTTTGGTGTAATGGAGATGGAGTGATTCAGCAGCCACACAAAGCAGGACACATAGCTGAGATTTACCACATAGCTCAGGCCAATAAAACCTCCGCGGCAACACGACAGCATCTTTGGAATTTTGTCATCGACCAACAGTCAAAAACCCAAAGATACACAATTCATAATCATATAAAACCGAGAAAAGCAGCCAGAGAAAATCACGACAGCAACACACACACACACACACACACACACACACACACACACACACACACACACACACACACACACACACACACACACACCCTCATAAATATTTGAAACAGAAACTGTGTTTTTAAGAAAACACTGTGTAATGTTTCAGACTTCCTGATGTTTCTAACACTCCAGGAGTCCAGAGAGTGATTGAGAGTTCTTTCCTTTATTTCAGAACATCAGGGTACGTTTCCAGGAGGAAAATCTGGCAAACTTTGGAAAATAACAAACCAGGAGAGGAAAGCATCGTTTAGTCACGGAGTTGATCCACGAAAGTCATGGACTTCCACTTTCACAGCATTAAGGTTACGATAAAATGACCATGAAGTCACACACACACACACACACACACACACACACACACACACACACACACACACACCTAAATTCACAGCTCCCTGATTAAGTCGTGATAGATCGTCCCCACAGGGCCTATTGAACACGGTGTGTGTGTGTGTATTAGCAAAACTTCACATTTCCATATATACTGCTGCATGCCTGTGTGTGTGTGTGTGTGTGTGTGTGTGTGTGTGTGTGTGTGTGCAGCCATGTGTCTGACCGCGTGCAGGTGTGTGCAATTGTGTGTGTGTGTGTGTGTGTGTGTGTGTGTGTGTGTGTGTGACACCGGGGCGAGTGCCGGGTCAGTGGGGTCAAAGAGGAACAAAAGACGGAGCAGCTCCCAGCTGCCGGGCCAAACGTCATCTTGCACCCCCCCCCCCCCCCCCCCCCCCCCCCCCCCCCCCCCCCACACACACACACACACACACACACACACACACACACACACACACACACACACACACACACACCTCCTTCCTTTTCAATGGGAGCGTGCCGCTTCTGCTGACACACGCACTTTTACACACACACACACACACACACACACAGTGACGTCTAGAGCTGGCTGCAGCAGGCGATGGGGGTAAAAGGCCACATGGGGACGTATGCAGAGCTCAGACTAGCGTCACATCTTTAACAACATTCTGACTATTTAAAAGACAATACGACTATTTGAAGGAACACAAAGATGGAGCAGCCTGTTTGTTTAAAGGTAGTGCAGGAAATAAAGAATGTTACATGTAAAGTGTAAGTGTCAAATACTAAGACGCTACCTCAGATCTTTCACTTCAGTAAAAGTGGCGATGACGCAGTACAAAAATACTCACCTATACTAGAGCTGCAAAGATTTACTCATGAATCAATTAGCTGTCATCTATAAAATGAAACTTTAATAATCGATTGATACATTTGAGTGATTTTCTTTTGTTGAAAAAAGGTAGAAAGTCTCTGATTCCAGCTTCTTAAAATGTGAATATGTTCTGGTTTCTTTGCCGTACGTCTCATATCTTTGAGTTGAGGACAAAACAAAGACATTTGTCTCCATTTTCTGACATTTTCTAAACCAAACTAATCGGTTAATTGAGGAACTAATCTGCGATGGAGTTAATCTGTGATGCAGCCCTAAAATAAGTAAAAGTCTGCAGCAGTACACGTCAGACGTTTGTTATGAGCGTCATGATATTCTTATAATATCAAAAGTGAAAGCATCCCACTATCAAAAGGGTCCAGTTCAACCAAATATTCTAGTTTTTTAAATAGATTTTATTTGTCTCACCTCTCACATCGAAGCCTCAAACTCAGCGTGAGACTGAACATCTGAAAACATTCTGAATATCCAGAATAACAAGGAGAACGAGGCAAATGAGAAAATATGCTGCTGTTTGCTTTTTAACACATTCTGCTTTTCAACGCTGTGAGCTCCACAGATGGACCTCCACTCACCTCTTTTGTATTTGGTTGGAGAATTAAACTAAAACGATCTGCGTCGCTTGATGCCACCAGTTCTTTTCTTTTCTAATTTGATTGAACCGACACTTTAAGTTTTCTTGTTTGACTCTAAATGGAGCATAATGTACTAAATGAACATCATGCTGTATTGAAGAAGACTGTAAACTAGAGATTGAGACCATAAACTCATGTTTACAATGTTTACTGAGGGAATAAATCAAGAGAGAAGTAGAGTCATTTTAGACTAGACTTCTATACAACCAGAGGAGTCGCCCCCTGCTGGACACTAGAGAGAATGCAGGTTTAACACATGAAGCTCTGGCCAGAACCAGAGGAGAAACATTTATCAGAAAAACCTCTTACATCAAGAATTCAGTCTCTACAGATATAAATCTGCTACAAAAACTTTACCAGAAGAAGTTAATTTTGCTCAAAATGTTCCAACATCAGAATTTTTTTAAATAAACCACAGACGTCACCAAAGTTTCCATCCGAACATTGAAGAAGCAATGATTTAAAACAAAATGGTGACAAAGGTGAGCTCAACACGGCAAGTTTTACTACCAAGCGTTGTGTTATTACAGTGTGTTATTACAGTGTGTTGTTACAGTGTGTTGTTACAGTGCTTCCTCGTCTCAGCTGACACCTATGATGTAATGACATGCAGTTTGCTTTGCTTCAGGACATCCACTTTGCATATAAGAAGAGAGAGAGAGAGGAAGGCAAACTGAACCGGTTCACTAAGAGTCGTCTGGTTCAACAATGTGAATAATTATATTGTATAAAAACAGAAAAAGGGTTTTAATTTGTCTTGTACGTCAGCAGAATCACTAGTTATTATATATTTTTGTGTTTATTTTTACTTAACCGCACATTTTATTAACTAATAACTTGTAATGTTTTTAACTTCTACTCCTTCAGAGGCCTTTATGTTAAAATAGTAAAAGTGGTAAATAGTAAATACATTTATTAAAGTGGTTTTTAATACATTAATACTGTCTATTTTGTGGTATTATTTAAATCTGCAAGAATGTATTTGTTACAAGTTTTACTACAGTTTACTTTATTCTGGTTTTTACTTCCTTCAGTAGGAAATCCTTTAAGCCTCACATTTGTATTACGTGGAATTAGGTCTGAAATAAGAAGAAAAAAGAGGAGTGAGAGGTCACCACTTACTGTGAAGTGATCCACTCCGTCTGATCCACTCTGCACTGATCCTCCATCACACACCAACACACCGTCAGACTACTGGTTAACGTGGAATCAGCTGCCCGCAGCGCGTGCGTGTGTGTGTGTGTGTGTGTGTGTGTGTGTGTGGGTGTGTGTGAATGTCTCCACCCAGTGGACACGAGCCGTATCACTCCGCCATGCACTCAGTCTCTCATCTCTGTTGTTTCTCCTGTGAGCGCTGCTGGATCACATGTTCATGTGTTGAACAAACAGTAACACCTTCTGTATCTTTACACTTTATAGACTTGTTGTTGCTTTTGTCTTATTGTATCCAGCATTATGATTCAGATAATAATAATCAATCAATTTGCAAAAACCTGGAGAAATCATTAACTGGGTAAATCGGTATTATGTACACCACTGTGTAATATCAATATTTAATATGTTGTGTATGTGTATGTGAACTGTCCGATTGTATCTTATATTATTATATGTGTTATATGTTGTGTATATTTGTAGTTTTATGGTTTACTTATTTATTGTATATTTACTGTTTGATTACTTATTATATATATTTGGTTTTGTACTGATGCCTGTCACACTATCCTTATTTTATTTTATCTCATTTTAACTTATTTCAGCTTATCTTATTTTATATTATCTTATTATAATGAAGATTGTGTGTTCAAAGTGAAACCTAATGCACATGTTATAACTGATCTATGACACAATAAGGGACTCACTTATCCTCTGGGCGTGGATACAAAAATGTTACTAGTTTAAGAAATGCTCTGTCACATGACCACTGTTTCAAATTAAAACACCTTTCTTATGAGGAAAATTAATGTCTCCCTCTACTGGATAAACGCTGCAACAACAGTGATGTTCAGCAAACGCTTCAGTAGATTTGAGTTTATTCCCCAACAAGTAAATTATACTGGAGAAAATACTTTTAATGAGCAACAACTGCTATACAGAAACTTTTCTACATCATGTTACAATAAAAATACGGACGACACAAAATGAGCCATAAGCAACATATTTGTGGCATTTTTTTAAATAATAATTCTTTATTTTCATATTAAGAAAACCAAACCTTTACAACAGATATAAATAAAACTGTTACAGGTCAATTACATTTGTTTATTCTATATTGAGTCATGTTTTCATTTTATTTATTTTATTGCTGTTTCACCAGAAGCAGCTTTTAGTGCAAAATAATCAGCAAACACAGGAAGAGTCTGCAGTTATGTAACCATACTTATTTTTCTTTTATACAAACACACTCCTGTATAATTTATCAATTATACAGGAAGTAAACGTAAGCCTCTAACGGGTGCTGCACCTCCTGACAAACATATTTAAAAATAAAAGTTCAAAACAAAAAATTAAATACAATCACACAAACAGTAACAGAATATAAATAAAGTCTACATTTAGTCGGAAATCTGCAGATGCATCTCTGTAGGTCCTGCATCTGTACAGGTCCTGCATCTGTAAAGGTCCTGCATCTCTAAAGGTCCTGCATCTGTAAAGGTCCTGCATCTCTAAAGGTCCTGCATCTGTAAAGGTCCTGCATCTCTAAAGGTGCAGACACATACTTCTTCCATGAATTATGATTATTTTATATTTTCTTAGTAAATAAACAAGCATCATTTAAAAAAGTAACTGGAGCGTCTGGACCCTTTTTATTGTACATGCTACATGTCTGTCATTCCAGAAAAAGGCCAGAGTAAATCCACCAGGGTTTCAAATGATAGCCGACTGTGGACATTGTTTAGCAGGTGTGGCCGGCATCAGGTACCTCACTCTCTTCCAGAAGCGGGAGTTCCAGGCGGCGCCGACCCGCGAGTCCTCGTACCACCTGATGGGGGCGCTCTTGAGAATCAGGTGCTGCAGGCCGGCGGGAAGGTGTGCGTATCCTTGCGGGCCCTCGTCCCCCAGCTGGATCAGAATCACACTCATCTCTCTCCGCAGCAACGCGTGGTGGAGTCCCACCTGGAAAATGATTAGGACGTCTATATTCTACCTCCTGAATATTCTCCCTGGAGAAGTTGCAACAATTCGTTTTCGGGGCAGTTATCTACGGATAATTGTTTGATAATACTTTTAATTTATTAATTTATTTCTAATATTATTTCATCTTGACCACAAGAGTTTTAGCACGTTTCACAACTTGTGGGTTAACTTCTAGACACGACCAGATGAGTGAGTGTTGACTTCTGGATTCACACAGGACAAGAACCACGGTCTCCTCCATTAAAGTCCTGGCTCACGATTATGTGGATTATATATAAATTGTTTATATTGGTTATATACATTATTTTTTGTAGATATAGCTACAAACTGTGTGTGAGAACAGCCAGTATTTCAGTTTTTTGATTGTTCTTTTTTGGGCTTTTTGCCGTTATTTGATAGTTGAAGTGATAGTCAGCAAAAGGCCGTGGGTCTGATCCACATAAGGACTCAGACTTGGTGCGCCCCGGTATTTATCACTTTTATGTACAAAGTGTTAAAGGGAACTTGACTTTAATTCATAACTGCCACACTCTGCAGACACTCATATGTAATGATTTCCTGCTGTAAGACTCCTACCTGCCAGTCAAACCCTCCTATCAGGGGGTTTTGGGGTGAGATGGGATGCTGGTCTGAGCTCTCTGACTCTGATCCTGAATACGGGGTGAGGATGATCATCAGCCTCCTGCTCTGCTTCATGCGGTCCTCCACCAGCTCCAGACGGTCTGTGGGGGTCAGACAAAATCCTGATGTTTGAAAAGAACCCCAGGGTGCTCTGAAGTCTGAAGGACCCGCTCAAAGAGGTTCAACATGTTGGCAGTTAGCTGCTTTTTATTTCATCGCATCTTTTGACCGTTTGAGTCGTGTAAATTATTAAAAGCACCATCGAAAGCAAAGAAGAAGGCAGTAATGCAAGGAGAGGGTGTGGTGAGGAGGAAAATAGTAACGACAGAATAAAGTGACATCATCGTGTCAAATAAATTGTTCTTCAAAACAATTTGGAGAAAATAAGTAGTAATGTATATGTAGAGATATGAGCGATAAAGCAAAATCCTATAGAGTAAGTAGGCCTCTATGGGATAATGGTGTTTTTGAAGTTTCCAGTGGTTTTTATCTGTATTTGTGTCAAAGAATAACAATAAAAACACTTTAAATGAGGACCTTCCCCGGGTATGTCGTCCCTCCCGTGGATGAAGAGTCGATATCCGCACTTCTCCTCAAGGACGGAGGGCAAAACCTTAGCGACGAACTGACAGAGCGTGTCTTCGGTGGCCTTGTCCACGCTCTGCATTTGGTAGACCACGTAGGCGTCGAACATCCTCCCGTCTGAGAAATACAGACAAAGTCATGGAAGCTGTTTTATGAATATGACCCAACGCTGTCACCACGCTGTCACCACGCCTGTTATACATGTGAGTGTGGGATAAAGAGTTGCTGGAAAAACACTGCGGTCGGTGAAAGTACTCTGGTCTCACAAAGGCTGAAAGAAACTGTGATTCTTTTGTGTCCCGTCCAGCTCGTGTGAGGTGGTGGTCAACACAGCAAAGGAAAAAGTGATCTCATCGCTTCAAAATATTATTCCTCCCTGGTTACACAATCTGTCTGACTCATGGACACCCAGGCTATGATAATTCACAATGTTGTGGTCGCTTATGATCTTATGATGCCCGTCAAGGTTGTTTTACTTCTACTTTGCTCTGCAAACTGAAAGTTGAGAGAAGGGTCAGAGAAGAGTAAAGCGGTCAGATTAATAGAGTGCAGCCTGGTGATCGTTTATTCTCCTGATAGAAAGAAAGGACCTCAAACATTCCCAAACACATCCTCTAAGTTGTGCAGCCATCCATGCAGAATGAAACAAGGTGCAGACAGGTATCTCTGCATGTTTTGCTTTTGCACAGAGAAGGAGAAGTACGGTGGCCCGGAGAGCTCAACGCACTGCAAATCAAGAAAACATGCAAACGGACACATGTTTTCCGTCACTGATTTTCAGTTTTCAACCGTAGAGAAGCCTGTTCCTGCCACATTACACATTAATTGCCTACATACAGGCGGCAACTTCCAGGTTCTGAAGAGTGAAGCCACCAGGGGGCGACTCCTCTGGTTGTATAGAAGTCTAGTCTAAAATGACTCTACTTCTCTCTTGATTTATTCCCTCAGTAAACATTGTAAACATGAGTTTATGGTCTCAATCTCTAGTTTACAGTCTTCTTCAATACAGCATGATGTTCATTTAGTACATTATGCTCCATTTAGAGTCAAACACACCATATCAACACAATAAAAAGAGTTCTCTATCAACTATCAAGTTTTAAAGTTTCACATCTTCAAAATTGATGCAGCAGAACCAGAGATATCGTCTGTTTTTATTCCACACTTTCTACTTCCTTGTCCAAACCTGCAGCTTACATTACCCACAATGCAACTCGGCCACTGACGGTTGGGTTGGGGACTCGGGTGTGCTAATGTAGCCTCGAGCTGCTAGCCTCATGCAGGGAGCACATTGTTTTTAATAACTTGTAGTCCTCAGCCCTGATACTTTATCAGACTTTACGGTAGTACTCCCTAAGACCTGTTAACAGACTTTAATGTGTAATATCGGCGCATTGCTCCTTGAAGTAGGCGATTAGCTTAGCTTAGCATAATGACTGAAAACAGGTGGTAACAGGCAGCTCTGTCCAAAGTTGAAAAATCAAAACTCTTACAAATACCTGTAACGCTGGCTAATTAACACGTTGTACCACCTGGGTTTAATCTGTTCACAAACAGAAGGGTGTTTTTAAAACGAGTTATCCGAGCAGGTAAATCCACGGATCTTCCTTACCTTTATCGCAACGGCTGAGTGGGAAGCAGGGTCTGAAGAAGAGAGCGAGGTCGATGGCGAAGCACTTGACCAGCACGGCGGCGAACACACAGAAAAACAACACGCACACTCCTCCAACGACCAGCGGGATGATCGACTCTGGAAAACAAACGTCTTTTAGATTGTGAGGCCAAAGTCTGATGTAGTCATACTCATCCACGATCCCTCCCACTGACCTCTCGGCTTCAGAGTCAAAGTGACATTCCGCAGTGTGTACATGCCGACGCCTCTGCATACAAATTTAGCGTTGAAATCCTGAGCAGACACTTTGTCAATGGTCAGGATCGCAGTGGAGATGGTGTTCTTCGAAGGGCTCTGATCGACTCTGACAAAGAGAAATTAAAATGAAGTGACTCAGCCAACCAGAGCAAGGAAATGCACAAAAAACTACATTTCATAGCTGCGGTTTCAGTCATGCTGGTGGATGTGGGGATAATAATATTAATCGGGCTTCAACGTCTCAACAAATATTGGATTGGATTGCCGTGAAAAATCTTTTCCCCTAATGTCAAGTCGAAATGTTCATTTACCAGTAAAATATCTCTTAAAATATCTCGACATTACATTACATTACATTACATTACAGTCATTTAGCAGACGCTTTTATCCAAAGCGACTTACAATAAGTGCGTCAACATTGGTAATCAAAAGAACTACTAGTCACCATCGACAGAAAAGATTGGCACAAAATGTGGTACAAATATTTATGGATGACTGGTTATCTACTTTAACACTGGACCAGTTCAAAATAAAAATAATTGTAAAATATGGATAGGGAAGTTTAAGAAAAGAAAATAATCACATAAACCAATAAGATGCAATTATCAGAAGTGGTCTCATATAAAATAATAAATAAAAATAAAAGAATGTCTCAACAACTATTGAATGTATTTGATTTTTTTTCCCACAGGGTAAATTGTTAATTCTCTTTTCATCTAGTTCAATTTAAATGTATTCAATACTTCGGTTCATGTCTAAATACCCGCAAAACTAAACTTTGTTTAGGGCTAATTAGCTAATGTTAGCATGCTAACACGCTAAACAACGATGTTAAACATTACCTGCTGAATAAATAAATAGATATTATTTTACAAGTGATAGCGGTCACATTTTGTGGCAACACAGTTTTATTTAGTTGTGTTTTTTTAATGACACTCACGGTTTCATGGTTTCTTTGCATCCAGCGATCTGGCGTGGAGGAACGCCGTCAATGTGCCAGCTAGCTTGACAGTTAGCGTCCACGTTAGTCCCACAGAACACGGAGCAGTTCAGCTTGATCCCAACGCCTGGTGGAAAGATCATGTTTTTATTTTACAAATTAATAGTTCTAGGTGAGCAGGATTGACAAGCAAGATTATTTGTATTATTTTATTAAGATTTCAGTCCCATGGAAGACATTAAAGTCTGGTAAATGAAAGATTTACAGATGACTACAAACTCTTTCTTAACTCTTAAAGGATCTCTATTTAGTTAATAAAGTACCAACAATTGTTCTTTGATTCAACAAAAATACAGCACAATTCAACCGACTGACTGAAAAGCAACACAACTACAATAATCAAAAAGACGTAGGCAAGGTGTAAGTGTTTCAGTCGATACAGGGGTTGTGTTTTTTTGCTTTCCTACCTTCATCAGCTAACTGCTCCTTATTGGTTGGAGAGATGATCTCTATGTCTCGGGGAACATTTTGATCTGCGAAAACAAAACGCAGCAATGAGATTTGATTGGCTGTTGTTTGTGAAATGTTGCATGTGGGGTTGTTTTTTAACGCTAGAGTTTACTTTGTAGAGAACATTGGTCGTTTGTTGTAAAATCCACACAGACTACATGTTCATGTTGGACGTGAACGAACAATCTTCAACACTGAATCTTTAAACTGGAATCCGATTATTGTGACTTCGTCCCCGAGTGTAAAAATTCAGCAAATGATTAGTTAGTTATTCCTGAAGTCCAAACTGACTTGCACTAAGTTCTACTGAACACCATTTTAAATGATCACATTGGTTGTATCGTGTACCAACCGGTCCAGAAAAATGTTGGCATTGTACGTTTCTTCAACTTGAATTTCGACCTTTCTGAAACCAAGACATGTTTTATGAATATGTTTCATGTATCATCCATGCAGAAACGCACGATGCCAAATAAGTGGTTAGGTTTAGGCAACAAAACTACTTGGCTGAGGTTAGAAAAAATTATCATGGTTTGTCTAAAAATTATAACAAACAACATAAACATGTAACAGCGCGACAGCGTACAACAACATAACATCGTAACGAAACAACGTGATGAAACAATGTGAAGTCACAACTTCATCTAACAGAGTAACCATAACTGACTTTCTTACGTTATGTATGGACTGCCAGTGCATGCACTAGTGGATCTTTGACTGCGAACCTTCAAACTGAAGTGACTACAGGGCCTCTAGAATTTATCACTGAACAACACAAGTAGCTTTTAGCAGTGGAGCTCCTGTGATGACCGTCGGTCATAACCGACCGCTGAGCTTTTGACTCGACAAACAACTCGTTAAGCCTTGTTTTGTACTAAACTGAACGTGACAGTTTGAACCAGCACCAGACTGAACGTTCAGTGTGGATGAACGGCATCAGCGATGAACCAGTTAAAACAGTCGTATAACTGAGCTGAACAAAACTATTCAAATAAGCAAATATTTCTATTTCTAGACCTAAAAGATAAACATTAAACATAACATTGCACAGTGTG
The DNA here is from genome assembly GCF_023349555.1 of Cebidichthys violaceus. Classification (NCBI taxonomy): domain Eukaryota; kingdom Metazoa; phylum Chordata; class Actinopteri; order Perciformes; family Stichaeidae; genus Cebidichthys; species Cebidichthys violaceus. The sequence goes on along the minus strand of NW_027176274.1, from coordinate 1,715,165 downwards.
CATTGAGTTGATAGATACTTTGTAGAAAAGAAATTTAAGGAAGAGATGTAGAGTTCAAAAAGCAGATTCAACATTCAAAGCTTTATTGTTATACACACAAAGACACAGTCCACAATACATTTTTTGAGGCTGCGGTCTTCTTTGATTTCCATCTATACACACTAAACTAGTACAAAAAAAAGAAAGGGGGGATGACTTATATAAAAAATATTAAGATAAATAAAAATACATTGTAAAACGTACATAACATACAGTTTAATTAGGCAGAACAGATGGGAAAATTGTAGTGCAAATTCCAGCGTGATTCGTGTTTGCAGCAGTAGTATGAATTTGTGCCGTACATTTAGATATGTAATACAATAATTCAGAGGTACAATATGAAAGGGGCACTCCACTGATTTTATACATGAAGTTCAGTTGGCCCCTCAGGTCGCTATATGGCTCCGGAAAGCCCACCAAATAAAACAACACAAGGTGTAGCCCTTCAACTACATGTTGAGGTGAGCAGCGCATGTCGTGTGATATGGCAGCAGCGGTTTAAACAAGTTTATATGCATCATGTATGTGTGTGTACTTAGATAGTTGAGGGTGGGTCAGATTCTGAGGGTCTTGTTTGAGGTCTTATGGGAGATGTTCTGCAGAGATGGAAAGATCGTCTTCATAGATTTCTTGCGCCCAGTTTTTCCACGTTGACTTTTCTTAACTAGCAGGGTGTTGCAAATGGAGGACGTGAGGTTCAGGAATCAAAATTCAAATAAATTACAGTCATCGGTACATTAAATTCACTTTTTACAACCAACAAGTTAGATGGATATTCTTACCTCTAATTGAACAGTGCATATGTAAAGAAAAACAGATCATTTTGGGATGGTCATCGTTGACAAATGTTGACTATATCAACTTTGTAGCATCAACCAAACTTATTAGCCAAAAGATTCTTTGTTGATGACTGTGCAGCTTACTTGGAAATTTAGTTTTGAGCATATTTCAAAACTGCAAAAACGTCATTAAAATAAATCTTCATTGTTTGATGAATTGACAGTTAAGTTTACCACTAAGCCAGTAAGTTTACAACTACCTTTGTAAGGGCGCGACAGTCATTTGAGATCTTCCTGCTAACTATGCTAACAGGGGACTCTATGCTAACAGGGGACTGTATGCTAACAGGGGACTCTATGCTAACAGGGGACTGTATGCTAACAGGGGACTCTATGCTAACAGGGGACTGTATGCTAACAGGGGACTCTATGGTAACAGGGGACTCTATGGTAACAGGGGACTGTATGCTAACAGGGAACTGTATGCTAACAGGGGACTGTCTGCTAACAGGGGACTCTATGCTAACAGGGGACTCTATGCTAACAGGGGACTGTGTGCTAACGGTTTAGCCTATTGTGAGAAAATGCAAATGTGAACAGCACTGAAGCTAAATGTGTGGCTCAGTCATCAGATTCTACTTGTCTGTATGATTGGAGAATGTATACAGCTGTCAATTAACATATTGGCATTTGCAATTAAACTTTTTAAACTCCTGCACGTTCACCTTGTTGTTCTGTATTATGTTAGCGTTCTGTATAGGTGGAACATTTAGTCGCCACAGTGGGATGAACATCAGGAAACACATCAAAGTACATCAAAACCAGAAAATGCTCCCTCACCTAAAAGTTCCAGCCTCCTGGAGGCCGACGAGGTGTACTCCATGCCGTTGTGCGTCCAGGTACAAATGCACGTGTAGATGCCCTCGTCACGCTTGGTAGCATCCTTAATCCACAGGTCTTCTTCATGGTGGCCTTCAAGGAGTTTGTAGTCCTGCAGGAGTGGTAATTTGAAGAGGGAAATAAAGAAGGAATCAAATGAAGTCTTATGAAAGGAATTTCGAAACAGGACATAAGAAGGACTTGGTCCACCATTGGTCCACAAAAAACAAAACCAATAGATTGCATTTCGTGACTTTTTCACAAACTGCCATGATACTGGGCTGCTTAATTTAACAAGATAATTTCTGTTAAATTCAATCACATTACTTAAGTTTCCAGGTTTAAAACTGGAAACCAGTGTAGCTGTAATCACTCGTACCTTCATCCAGCTGAAGCTTCCATTCAACTTTTCACAGAAGTGGCCGATCGTGGTCGGACATGGGACCATTTTGTTCACGTCAGAGTTTTTAATTACTTCGTAGAGGAATTTTCTGTCAGACTTAAGGCTTTTTTGGAAAACAGTTAAGGTTACATAATGGTTGTAACACTCTCCCAATAAGGTGTTTTCCCTGGAAAACAAGAAGTGATTACAATCAGGGGTCGTATCTACAGATGACCTCAGTGTGAGGAACGTATTTCAGAGAACGTATCCTTACCGGGCGGTGTAGAAGCCAGAGTCCTCAAGGCGGGGGTTCAAGAGGAAGAGCGCTCCACCGTGGTGATGTACGCTCTCATTCTCGTCGGTGGTGATATTCTCAATGTTATTGTCGGTATTATTTCTGAACCAGGTGAACTTTTCATCCAGATTGTCCGCATCGTAGGGCACAAAGTAAAACGCCTCCCCTTCAATAAGGTTGAACGACTCCAGCTTATTGTCGAAACACGGACGCTCGGCTGACTCTGAACATGTGGGGAGAAGACGGTGAGAGAGATGATGGTGATGAAGATGACAGTGAAAGGCACGGTGTTGTGTAGAACAACAACATCAACAATAATAATAATTATATACAAAATGATTGTTGATTGGGTGAGAATAACAACGGGTTGATACAGAAAGGATAAAGTCCATTATACTCTGAATGTAGTGACTGTTATAGAACTATATATAGATATAGATCTCTTCATGAATGTAGTGCATTCGTGCCACTACACTCCATTAATGTAAGTTTCAGTGCTCCTTTTAAGAGGGAGCTTCCTCTACATGTGCAGCTTCAGCACTATGAGGGTACATCATGGACCTGTGGGTCCATGGGGATCAGCTAACAGCAGATCCATTAATGCACTCCTCTCCATCATAATGCATGCCCCACCTGAACATTCACATGCAGCCATCACCGTGAAGATGAGGAGGAGAAGTCGGGAGGTATCCATTTTCTGAAAGACAGAGAGAGAGAGAGAGAGAGAGAGAGAGAGAGAGAGAGAGAACATTCAAAGTTAAACCTCGTGGTTTTTTTGCTTCTTGTTGAATAATTAACACGATACATATTCATACACTTTAGTCCTGCAGGAATCTTCAACCGTGAAGAGTGCCCCCTTCCTCTCCCACACACAACGATACCATCATGACAGTTTCGAAATCAGTCGAGTAGGAAATTCTTATTAAAGGCTGCGCAGGGCGGATGTTGAAGGGACTGGAAGGGACATCAAGCCGTCATGACTTGCAGCAGGAAGTGAGATTAGATTACTTGGTGTTTTGTATTTTTAGTCCTTTTTCATGTTAAAAGATAACATGCAACTGTCTAAGTTACATGAAACATACAACTTCTAGTTGGAGCATATATATATAAGTTGATATACACGTAATATACACATGATAATATCATCATGTGTATAATTAACATGATGTCAGTGTTTAATATTTGAAATATCACGTTTATCATCAATACTAGCATATTGCGACACCCCTGTTACAGATTATATTTTTTGTTTTACTTAAATGAACCGTTTGTAACATTTAGGGCGATTAATTGGCAGAAATGGAATATAGTATTCATAACTATGTTTTAATTGGTGTATAACTAAGAATAATTGTGTTTTCGTAAAGCTTAGAAAAAGTCGTTTATCTCTACGCAGGGAGGTGGTCGTCTTCCACGGAGTCCGCCATGTTTCTAAAGAAGCCCAGAATGGACAAATCCAGTGCTGGACTATTGACATTATTATAACTGTGTTGCACCATAAATACCACAAGACCAAGAGGTTTTAACAATCTGTACAGTATGGGACACGCTCTGTCCTCGGACCCTCACAGAGGGATCCCTCTCCCAGGATGGACAGGAGTGCAAGAGATGTCATGAATACAGAATGAACCACGTAAGTGGAAAAACATGTTGTATGGGGGACAAGCATGCAGCAGCACGCATTGGAAAATGTGATGTTCTCAAACGGTGTCCGTCGAGGACACGACGATCTTATCTCCCTAACAGCAAGTTGCTCTCCTGATAAGACGGAAAAACTGCAGATTACGCAACCGCTGGCCATTAAATACAAGTTCCCGTAAAGACAGCAGCAACTTTGAACACCCGTTTCATTTGAAGACATTAAGAAACACTCAAACTGGAGACGATTGAGTGACGTCTGTTTGAGGAAGCAGCGGCCTAAGTGCACATCCCGCATCATTCAGTCGACCCGTGTCTCCATCTAAACTACATCCTCAACTACGTCTAGAGGGGGAACCTTTCTCCTCCCAGAGAAAGGCTGCAGTTTGAAACACAGCGTCAATGTTACAAACAACGTAACTACTTTCTTCTTTTTAGGCCACAACAGAACTTAGTTCACAGCTGTCTGTGTAAGGCAGTTCACATTGCAGTTCTGTTGGTTTTTGGCGCTTAACCTTTTTTTAATTAGCTCACTGAGGCTTTGGATCTCATTTCCACGGGGCTCCTGATGGCAGAGCTTCAAAACACAAATAACAGACTTAAAAAACAAAACTTAACTAAAAGTTAAAACCAACAAAAAAGCATTTAAATAATAGAAATCACACAAAAGAGACAGAATTAAAACAAACCATCAACCAAAAATTCTTAATCTTGTTTTTAAAATCTTGCATTTTCATGAAGTAATAAACGAACAAGATGATGGTCCATAAAAACAAATATAACTCATGTGTAAATCATTACACCATATAACCAAACCTATCCTTCTTTTATATGTTTTATACTGCCTCCTCATCGCTACGGCAACATGCAACACACTCTGGCATAATAAAAATCTACATTGATGTAATGTTGAATCAGTTATGGTTATTCATACATGAAGCCACTGTTAATATGAGACTTCCAACATTTTGCCTTTAAGAAAGAATGAATGGATTTAAAATACATCATATAAAAAAAACAACTGATTAGGAAATCGTAATAAAACAGATTAAATACAGTGAAGTTCAGTCGTCGTTAACGGTTAACAGAAACACAAATTAAAACCGCTTCGCTTACCTCGTGAGCGTGTGCGCTGACAGCTGGAGTGGTGCCTCCTTCTGCTGCTCTACCTGGTTTTATATCTTCTCTGCTCATCACTGAACTCTGCAGATCGAGTGAGCAGCAGAGAAAGGAAATCACACACACCTACACACTCACACACACTCACATAATGGAACATTCATTCAACATTCTCCCTCCCTTCTCCCACTTATCTTCCACACACACACACACACACACACACACACACACACACACTTCACTGGAAAATCCCTAGAAATATCCTGTTTTCAGTGACAGCAGTTTCTGAATGATCATACCGAGTAAATGACACGTCTGTTTACTGTAAGAGGTCTCTCTGAGGTGCTAACTGTGGCCATAGTGACTTTATTCATAGTTAGGCTTGTCTACCCTCTTTTGCATGGGAAATAATAAATATTTACATCATTTCTCAGCAGACAGCTTGTGTCAGAGTATCATGTGTGGTACACTCAACAGAACAAGACACTGCTGGTACGTCGTATGTTGTAATCCACATGTTGACGAAACTGTCGCGCTGTGTTGTTCCCCAAGGCAACAACCGGATCAACAATCGCCTTTAATGAGCAACGAAAAAAACATCTGAAAACTCAGTGATGGCTGTCGAGTCTAAAGAGCAAGAAAGTCCACGAAAAGTGGTTGGAGGGGTGGGGGATGGGTCAAGGAGACCACTGTTTGTGTCCTGCTGTATAAAACCAAAAGTAAACGTCGACTTAAAGCCTGTTACCTGTTGACTTAGTTGTGCTTGTTATGTAACGTTATGTAAGAAAATCTGCAAGGGACGGTTGTTTTTTATATACCTTATATTATGTGACATTACGTTACATTTTTACGTTATAACGTTACATTTATATGTTGTTATGCTACTTTTGTTCCGTTATGCTTTTCAGTTAATATGTTCTGTTGCGTAGTGAACTGCTACATCACACTGTTACGTTGCTACGTAACGTTAAGATACGTTCTTAAGATACATTATTACGTTACGTTGTTAAGTTACGTTGTTAAGTTACGTTGTTAAGTTACGTTGTTAAGTTACGTTGTTAAGTTACGTTGTTAAGATACATTATTACATTCCGTTGTTAAGTTCCATTGTTATGTTCCGTTGTTACGTTCCGTTGTTAAGTTACGTTCTTAAGTTACGTTCTTAAGATACATTATTACGTTACGTTAAGTTACGTTGTTAAGTTACGTTGTTAAGTTACGTTGTTAAGTTACGTTGTTAAGTTACGTTCTTAAGATACATTATTACGTTACGTTAAGTTATGTTGTTAAGTTACGTTCTTAAGATACATTATTACATTACTTTGTTAAGTTCCTCTGTTACGTTACGTTGTTACACTCCGTTATTGTGTTGCATTGTTTCGTTCTGTTGTTCGATACATTGTTTCGTTGTTCTGTAATGTTGTTTTTTTTTGGTCAATAATTTAACGCAAACCATGATCTCTTTTCTATCGTTTTACAACATTAACCGGGTGGCATTGTGCGTTTCTCCAAGCGGGATTTGAGGCTAATATGAAACAGATCTATAAAACATATATTTAGTTCAGAAACTTCAAGGTATCCTGTGGTTTGCATAAACATACAATGCCAACATTTTTCTGGTGACTGGGTTGTCGAATTTATTTTCTTTTCTGTACATAATGTATTCTTAATGAAACTAGAAAGTGAATCTGGGACTGATTCAGTGACATAAAGGATCATTTAAAAAAAACAACACTTATTCCACTATTCCTGAATACGAGGCTTCCTCATAATTGGAGACGTCCAATGAAATAACAGCAACAACAAATAAATCCCAAATAAACATTCCACTTAGTAAGAAAGTAGACGGTAAGTGATTTGCTATGAAATCACTCAATGAGTAGAGGTAAGTGCTTTCCAATACAGTGATGAGATGACGGTATAAGTGCTTCATAAGAGCTCATTGTCTGTTGAGACTCGACAGGTTCAGAACAAAAGCGACGCAGAAACATTCAGACACCATCAGTTTGCTGTAGAAGCCCCGTGTAACAACACGTCACATTTCTACTCATGTTTCACAAAGTAAAGAAGGAATGTTCATCATTCCCTCTCAGCCAAAGTGTCGTGGCAGGTTGTGAAAGAGGCACGAAACAAAATCTATTGGTTTTGTGTACATGGACACAAATTGTCTGTTGTTTTTTGTGTCGCAATGGAAAGTCAATTAGGACCCTTATCGTGGTGGACAGACAAATTAAACGCATCCATGAGACTAAGAAACGGTCAGAACAATTGACTTGGTATCGTGACAGTTTTCCTAAACCTAAATATTTGGTTTTGTTGCCTAAACCTAATGTTGGTTTTGTTGCCTAAACCCAATGTTAGTTTTTCTGCCTAAAGCTAACGTTGGTTTTGTTGCCTAAACCTAATGTTGGTTTTGTTGCCTAAACCCAATATTAGTTTTTTTGCCTAAATCCAATGTTAATTTGTTGCCTAAACCCAATGTTAGTTTTTCTGCCTAAATCCAATGTTCATTTAGTTGCCTAAACCCAATGTTAGTTTTGTTGCCTAAACCTAACGTTAGTTTTGTTGCCTAAACCCAATATTAGTTTTGTTGCCTAAACCTAACGTTGGTTTTGTTGCCTAAACCCAATATTAGTTTTGTTGCCTAAACCTATTGTTGGTTTTGTTGCCTAAAGCTAATGTTGTTTTGTTGCCTAAACCCAATGTTAGTTTTTCTGCCTAAACCTAACTAAGCCCAACCATGATGTTTTACTTAAACCTAACTAAGAGCTGTTGTTGCCTAAACCTGTTTTTTTGTTTTTTTTGCAACAGACCACCGACACACGTTACACAAACATTTGTCATCGGACGTCCACCGTCACGATCTTCCCACAAAAACAGACTGGACGTCAGTGCGGTTGAAGTCAATCGAGACCTCTTTAATCCTGACAACTGCACACACACGTACAGTAAGAAGAATTCAAAGAACCAACGTCTTGAGAGCATGTGCATGGCAGCTCTTTTTCAGTGCAACATGATTCTGAGCTGTCCTGAATGTGAACACCCTGTGCACACATTTAGACTATGCTGCTGTAGGAATTAGGGTTTTAATTGGACAAATCTACCCCTCATCTTTTATGTTTAATCCAGTGCCAATGCAGGAAGGAGTGTAAGGGATTTTCTCGCAGTGAGTCCAACTTTCATGGACTAAAGTTCCAATAACATCACATAAGTTAGAATTAACGCTCCTCTTTTATTTTGAGTGTAAGCACAATTGTTTTGATGCCTGAACCAAACTATACCAGTTTGTCATAATCACAAACTGTCCATAACCTCAACCAAACTGTACAGTAGTTGCCATTGGCATAATTTCAAAGGTGAGGGTTTTTAAAACGATGCGTTTCCATTTTTGAGCATTGAAAAATAAATATCCTTTCCTCCTACCCCAACGAAGATTATTATTTTTACGTCATGGACCAAAATAACTGACAAATTCAAATTTTGTCCGTTGCCATCTTGGATGTTTTGCAACCAGTGAACAGGAAGTGACCATATCTGGACTGAGGAGGAGTGACGTAGAGACGCCGTATACGTCTTGAGACCTGTCAATCAGCGTGTAGCCCCGCCCCTAAATCATCCCCTGGTTTATGGTGTGTGTGACTCTAAATGGAGCATAATGTACTAAATGAACATCATGCTGTATTGAAGAAGACTGTAAACTAGAGATTGAGACCATAAACTCATGTTTACAATGTTTACTGAGGGAATAAATCAAGAGAGAAGTAGAGTCATTTTAGACTAGACTTCTATACGACCAGAGGAGTCGTCAGACCTCACTGATGCTCTTGTGGTTTAAATGGAGCAAATCTATGCAGCAATCTCTACCAACAGCTTAACTGCACATTCCTGCACTGTGACAGGGTTTTACGACTTTAACTTTGAGCCCTGACAGACCACAATGACTGGATCAAGAGCATATCCCATGCCACCACTTTATATTACGGGCATCCCCATGAGCTGCCACATTTCAACCCACAACAATGTGCGTCAGGGTGCAGTTTGTGAACATGTAAAACAATGCTTTCATGTGAGTCATGCTGCTGGGTTTATCTTTTGAGTCAAAACCTTTCGTGTCTCAGTTAGCAAAATCTGCATTAAAGATTGTTCGTAGTTGCAAGTATTCTAAAAGAATTGGATGCAATTCCAATTTTAGAGCCAACAAACAAACAAACTGTTATATAAATATTTATTCATGAAAATTTAAATGAGAAAAGAGACGAGCAAATGTACAGGATGCCTGAGATAAAGATTAGAAAACACGATGTTTCTCTGAAAGACTGAACAGGAAATGTTGGTGCAAGATTCATAGAATCTTTGTGTTTGTTCTAGAAGTTTCTACCTTATGAACGACTCAGTTATGATGTTCTGCTGGGTGGATGTGTTCGAGATGAAAACACCGGTTTGTGCGCTTTCGTCTAATCTTACAAATTCGTTAAACAAACTATGATTCAATTATCTGTTAAATGACTCAATGGACCTGTCTAAGAGGCTCATTATCCGTCTGTGTCCCTGAGAGCGGGCTTTCATAGAAGCTTTTAGGGATGTGATGCACTTCAGCTGAGCCCAAAATGCACATTTACAGATGCTGACAGGAAACAACCGATCAGACAGTGAAGAGCTGCTCACCATGTCTCTGACTGGCTGCGATGGTTTCCAGTGTGCAGCGCTGTGCGCTGACGGCTGGAGAAACAGACAAAGGCTTGGAAGGCAGAACATTCCCGCGTTGCAGCATCAGAAGTGGGTCATTAACACTATGTGTTGTTGTTTTGAGTCTATCTGTGATCATTTTGTATCTCTTTGCAGTACTTTTGTTGTACTTTGTGGTTGTTTTGATTTCTTCTTAGTCTTTTAACGTCTCTTTGTAGTCCTTTTGTATTTCATCATAGTCTTTTAACGTCTCTTTGTAGTCCTTTTGTATCTCATTATAGTCTTTTAACGTCTCTTTGTAGTCCTTTTGTATCTCATTAGTCTTTTAACGTCTCTTTGTAGTCCTTTTGTATTTCATCATAGTCTTTTAATGTCTCTTTGTAGTCCTTTTGTATCTCATTATAGTCTTTTAATGTCTCTTTGTAGTCCTTTTGTATCTCATTATAGTCTTTTAACGTCTCTTTGTAGTCCTTTTGTATCTCATTATAGTCTTTTAATGTCTCTTTGTAGTCCTTTTGTATCTCATTATAGTCTTTTAACGTCTCTTTGTAGTCCTTTTGTATCTCATCATAGTCTTTTAATGTCTATTTGTAGTTCTTTTGTGTCTCTTTGTTGTTGTTTTGTGCATCTTTGTAGTCATTTTGTGTCCGTTTGTAGTTGCTTTGTATCTCATTATAGTCTTTTAACGTCTCTTTGTAGTCCTTTTGTATCTCATTATAGTCTTTTAACGTCTCTTTGTAGTCCTTTTGTATCTCATTATAGTCTTTTAACATGTCTTTATAGTCCTTTTGTATCTCATCATAGTCTTTTAATGTCTATTTGTAGTTCTTTTGTGTCTCTTTGTTGTTGTTTTGTGCATCTTTGTAGTCATTTTGTGTCCGTTTGTAGTTGCTTTGTATCTCATTATAGTCTTTTAACGTCTCTTTGTAGTCCTTTTGTATTTCATCATAGTCTTTTAATGTCTCTTTGTAGTCCTTTTGTATCTCATTATAGTCTTTTAACGTCTCTTTGTAGTCCTTTTGTATCTCATTATAGTCTTTTAACATGTCTTTATAGTCCTTTTGTATCTCATCATAGTCTTTTAATGTCTATTTGTAGTTCTTTTGTGTCTCTTTGTTGTTGTTTTGTGCATCTTTGTAGTCATTTTGTGTCCGTTTGTAGTTGCTTTGTATCTCATTATAGTCTTTTAATGTGTCTTTGTAGTCATTTTGTGTCTCATTGTGGTAATTTTGCGCCTGTTTGTATTTTTTTGTTCTCGTTTTTGTCATTTTGAGTCTGCTTGTAATCATTTTGCGTCTCTTTGCAGTTGTTTTGGTCTGCTTGTTGTCACTTTGAGTCTCTTCCTGGTTGTTACTTGTCTCTCTGAGGAGGCCCCTGACACTTTGGGCCCCTGGGCCTGTGTCTGGTAGGCCTAATAAGTCACCAACCCATGCTCATTTCTTTAACGAAGTCTCTTCGTTGGTAACTTTTAGTCCTTTTCGGCTGATTAAACCTCTGATCAGGTTGAGGTTTGGTGGCGTCGGGAAGTATTTGAGATTGTGTGACTTGCAGCAAAATGTCAATCTGATAGAATCAACGAAGCATCTTTGACCTCCAAGAGATACAACGACACAACGAAAAGTTCAAAAGCATCAAGCGTCACGGCTCATGTCAGAATTAAAGCGTTGTAGATGCAGACGTGGAAAGACTCCCCTCCATCACTGGTCCACATCTGGCTGTGGGCTCAACAACGTCAAACTCAAGTCCAGTTCATGCAAATGATGCATGCAGTGATGTCTCACGTGTTCGTGTTTTTGGGGAACGTAAAGGAGGACTCTGCAGCAACAGCCTCATCTGAGTGTAAACTGGTGGATTCCAGAAAGTGAATCAACGAACCAGAGTTTCAAACAAGGCTGATAAGAATATAAAACAGTTCCAGCGTTGGTGAAGTATTCCTGTTCTGTGCCCGGAATCCAGCAGATGTTTTTGTTTGTTTGAAGTGAACCGTACGTCACATAAATCAGGTGATGATCAATAAACGATCAAATATGTTTCAGGGATGCCGTCTGGTTCCCACATGTCAGATAAATAAACAAAGTCTCCCGAGGAACAGAGATCTGAAGGCGTCTGAATTTGTCTCTCGGTTCAGACGGCGGTCTGGAGTCTCCCCGCAGGCACCGGGGGCATGTGGTACCGCAGGTTCTTCCAGAAGTTTCTGTTTGAGCGCAACCTGTTGAGTCTGTTGGTTCGGAGGTAGGTCTTCTTCCACGTCAGAGCTCCTTGTTTCCTCCTGATGTAGCGCAGAGACTCCGGCAGGCAACTGTAATCCACCGGACCGTCTGCGGGAACAGAATACAATGTCTCCAATGTGAATGGATCAACAATGGAGAGGACCTTTAGCTCTTCAGTCAGACTTTTTCTGAAGGTTGAAAGCGGTCTCGTGTTTGTATATAGAAAGACATAAAAGTCCGTCCTCACCGATTTCCACCAGGATCACTCGGGGTTCGTTCTGGGTCAGAGCGTCGTAGAGGCCCACCTTCTGCTCGTAGCACAGCTGGTTCACGTTATCGCGCAGCGGCACCTCCTCCTCTGTTTTGGTGGATTTCACCCCAGGTGAGAGGATGATTATCAGTCTGCGGCATTTGCGCACCGTGGCAGCGATGACGTCATGCATCGCTGGGAGAGAGATTAGACACAGGAAACGAGAAACGAGTCAAATTGAAAACACGGACTTTTAGATAAAGGACAGACGTTTTTGTTTATGTCTTGTCAAATGACTCATTAATTAACTAGAATAAATTATAGTTCAAACTACAGCTGAACATTTTCCAAACTCGTTCTAATCTCACTAACAGTGAGAGAGGAAATGTTTGACATTGTTGGTGGAAAGTACTTAAGTACAACCTTGAGGTACTTGTACTTTACTTGAGTATTTACATTTTATGTTTCTTTCAGCTCCACTACATCTTAGAGGGAAATATGGTACTTTTTACTTATTTATTTTGACAGCTCTAGTTAATTTGCAGATTTTATTAATTATTTGAATTAATTATTAATGCAAATTATATTTAAAAAAATAAATGATGGTGTATAATGATAAATTAAAGTATCCAGCAGTGTATAAAGTAATTTAAATGAGCTCATGATCTTCATCAGCTGTGACATTAAAGTGATGAAGTCATTAATGCTTTAATAATTATAATCCTGTTGTACTCTGTACTCGGCAATTCTGCATTGAGTACTTTGACTTTTGATACTTCAAGTACATGTTGCTGACAATACTCACATACTTTTACTTAATTAACTAGTACGTAAATAAGCATTTAAAAGGCCAAGCATGTAGCATTTAGGGGGATCTATTGACAGAAATTAAATATAATATTAATATTCTTTGGTGTAAAATCATCCGTTTATATATCTACATACTCTTCACGGAGTCCGTCATGTTTCTACGGTAGCCCAGAACGGACAAACTAAACATTGTGTTTCTACTTTTTTTTCTCCTCAGCCACCGTAGTTCTACTACAAACTTTGGCAAACAGGAGAAGTTTCAGTTGGTCGCAGTCTGAAAACTCACCACTAGATGTCGCTAGATCCTCCACGCTGCTCCTTTAAGGAAGCATTTTGAATGCAGGACTTTTACTCGTGTAAGTATGTCTTACTGTGGTATTACTACTCATAACAATAACTTTCAGGGCCGGTGTATTAATATCCTGACTAACAGGCACATTGTTAGACGAGTCTAATTATCTCCATCTATTGAAAACCTTTTAATTATAGAACTGAGGACGTTCTCACAATATTTCTCCCAATGTGCCTGTTTTTTGTTTTCTTTTATTTACAGAGGAAATACTGGATTTAAGTGTCCCTGAATGCATCACTAAGGAACTCAGCAAATTACAGTAACACATGAGAAAATAAAACTAAAGTGATTAACTGAACGTGAACAAGAACGTGTTTGATCTCTTGATGACAACGTGTGTTAAATGTAAACATAACCGGGTTTGTTCCCAGGAGAACCTCCACGTGGGTTCTTCATCAAACCTCCACATGTGAACCAGGTGAGTGCCGGCTGCTGACCTTCTCCGGGGCAGTCGTCCCGCCCTCGGATGTACAGGGAGTATCCGTGTTGTGTTTCCAGCTTCTCAGGAAGGATCTGCAGGGCCAAGCTCGCCATCTCAGCTGAACTCAGGGCGTCGGGGGGGAGGAAGCTCACGTAGGCGTCGTAGAGCTTCCCATCAGGGTCTGCGGAGAGGACGATAAGAGCCGCGCGGTAAAGCAAACAGAGGGAGTTCCCGGCAGTATGCGGTCGGTCGGATGAGTCCGCTGAAACAACTAGCTATACCTTGCTTGGAAAAATGTTTCAGCAGCGTCCTGTGGGCCAACACCAGATCCACTTTGAAGACCAGGACAGCGGCGGCGAGGAGCAGAACGGCCAGGGAGGCGGAGAGGCAGAGGGCCACTCCGGTGTAGAGGGCACTGTGGTCGGCTGGAGAGAGGAGGAGGCGGACTGTTTCAAACATAAATAAAGCAGAATACACAAGGAGAACAGGGCAGACATTCAGGTGGGATCCGTCCCTGGGGGGGGGGACTTTTCTCGGAAACCAGCAGTTTATTTGTAGATCCCAGTCCAAACACAGACTGTGTCACACAAGACCTGAGCTTTGTAGGAATGTTTGACAAAACACACATCTCCTTAGAGGTCAAACTAAATAGACTAATGCGTCTATAAATATAGCTTAGAAGGGTTTCAGTGCAGCTCCTGTTGCACTATACGACCAAAAGTATGCAGACACCAGAACACCACATCTGATTCTAGAACGTTGGGCAATAATCTGCAGCTGAAACACCCTCCACTCTTCTGGCTTCAGGCCTTTGCACCACATTTAGGAAGCTAAAATCTGACAATCCGGTTCACACCAAAAGTGGCACCGAAACAGGATCAAACTGATGCAACAAAAGCTGAAGATTCATTCATTCATGTCACAGATTTAAACATTTACATTCATGCATTGTTTGCTTAAATGACATGCCATGGTTGTTCTTTTTGTACGGAAGCGCTAAGAGGACAAAAAGTAAAAGTGTGAGTCTGAGCTAATTAGTTTTCTCTGCTGTGTTTATAACTTGAGAAAGAAAAAGGGAAAAAGGTTTTGAACAAGATAATCCAAGTTCCTCAAATGATTTTTTTTTTCACCTGGGATAATTTTTCCAAGTTACTTTTCTTCATCTGCTTTTTCTAAAATTATTCATGTTTTCCTCCACATGAGTTTTTATTTACATAACTTGCTCACACATTAGTACCTTGTGTTTAAAGTGCATCAAGAAAACATGAACGCTTTTAGTTCCATTTAGAACATAAAAAAGTGGCGCACGCCAGCCTCTTGTGGTCAAAATAGGTATTACAACAACAAACACAAAAAGTTACCTGGCAAAACGTTTTAACGTGTTCTTAAATCATAAGGACAAAGAAAATATCTCAGGATTTTCTCTTTTTTTTTCCCTCACAGGGCTTCCGTACATTTGTGTTGATATTGCCTTCAGTATTTCTGTAATGTTTAATAGAAGAGAAGAAAAGAAAATACCTTCTCGAAGCCACACAATGCCGGCTTTGCGTCCGGCGGAGTTTGACACAAAGCAAGAAATGGGAACATTCAGGAAGTGACGACGGACTTTAGAGATGGACAGATTGGACTGACCGTACACCTGGCCTCTGTCGTGCTTACTGAAAGGAACAGGACCAGACAGACAATGTCAATGTCTTCATCTTGTTTTGCTTCACAGGCCCCCCTCCCCCTCCCCCTCCCCCTCCCCCTCCACGTACATGACAGGAAGCAGAAAAACTCACAAGTTCCAGGAATCTTCAAGCTCCTCGAGATCGTCACTGTCATTCTTGTCGACGGTCCAGTACATGAGCGCCTCGCTGTCCTCGCTGTAGCCGATGTAGGCCAAACACTCCAGCGTCGCGCTCATGCCTGCAGTCATTGATTAAGGGAAGAACAAAGTAAACTGTCACTCCACACATCCTGGTGCCGCGATAAAAAATGGTCACCGGGAAGTGAAACGCTCTTGAACGTCATCGTTATCAGTTACAGGAATGAGTTTGGGAAAAGTCCAGAATGCACGTTGACCTCTGACTAAATCAATCCTGATCAACAGAAACCACCATTTCAGCAGAGCTTGTATGATCAGACCTCACTCGGTCCCTGAACACATCCCACCTGGTGAAGAAAGCCCAGCAGAGGCTCTTCTTCCTGGGGAAGCTAAAACCAGCTGGTCTGCCCCCTGAACTTCTGGTAAACTTCTACAGAAGCGTGATTGAAAGCATCCTCTGTCCTGGCCCGGGAGGTTAGGACAGCACAGAGGACTGTGGGAGTTACCCTGACCCTGACCTGGACACTGTGTGCTGGCCGCCTCCAGAAGAAGACCAGCAACATCTGAGACATCACACACCTGGTCTCTCTCTGTTTGTTCCCCTGATACAGGACTATCAAAACCCGGAGTAACAGAGAGCGGTTTCCTCCATCAGTGAGATTTGTTGTTAGATTGATTTATTATTATTATTATTATTATTACCAGATCAACCCTCCAATATATCTTGGAACCCCTGGAAACATATGTCTTCACTGCTGCTGAGGAAGTAGTTTGGATATTAATTAATTACTTGATGTTACAAGGCTACACACTTTTAGAGCCACTGACTGTATTTAATTGTATTTAACTGTATTTTATTTTATTTAAATAACGTTTTTATTATTAAATTAAATTTAATTTAATTTTTATTTTATTTATTTTATTTATTTTATTTATTTTATTTATTTTATTTAAATAACGTTTTTATTATTAAATTAAATTTTATTAAATTTGTTTTAATAACTTTTTTTAAATTCATGTTATTTTATTTTTATTTTTATTTTTATTTTTATTTTATTTTACCAGGGACATTGCACATTAATCAACATTTCACTACATTAGGACTCAGTTGAAGTAATGACTCATTATTCATTTGAATAGAAAGTTGACACCAGTGAGAGGTGAGAGAGAGAGATTAGCAGCAGATGACTCAAACCTGACAGACAGTGTGTGTGTGTGTGTGTGTGTGTGTGTGTGTGTGTTACTATGACAGCGGTTGTACAGTGTTAGAGAGTGTCACTTACCTTCTTCAACCACCACCACTTCCTGTTGAGGGTACACCACCTCAGGCTCTGGAATAACTGTGATATCTAAAGACACAGGATCAGAGAACAAAGCACGTTACTACACGGCGTGGTAATAACAGGCGTAATAACAGGAGGTAATAACAGGCTGAAGTGCACACACTCTTGACAGTCAGCCGGATGCTGCGTGCAGCCGTGTACGTCCGGCCGTCCACGCTGACGTCCACCAGGCAGGTGTACATCCCAGCATCCTTCTGCGAGGCGGCAGACATCCTCATGAGGCCGCTCTGCTCCACAGAGATGTGGTCCATCGGCCGGCAGTCCTAGGGTCACCAGAGGACCACAACGTTATCCACAGAGCACTTTTCAAAATAACATGAAAGTAAAGGAGAAGGTCAAAGGAACTAAAGTCAGGAGAAGCTCTCTGATAACGCGGTTATGACTTGTTGGTCATGAATAGTTCAGAACACAAGCTCCCATGAACCACTAGCTGCATGTTGTCATCACGCAGTAAACAAAGGAGGTACATGAATACGCTGAAGAGTTGCCGGAGGACGGATTCAGATGTTTTAATCTTCAGATGGAGCCGTGCTAGCTGTGTCCACCTGCTTGCACTCTGTATGCTAAGCTAAGCTAGCCGTCTGCTGGCTGTAGCTCCGGTAGACGTCGTGTCATCCTCTGCAGGAAGGTGAACGAGTGAGTTTCCTACAACGTCTCGCTCCACAGGATCTTCAGTATTTGGAAGTTGCAAAGGACGAGGACGGCGTTATTTTATATCACTTTCCAAACTTTCCCCGTCTATATGAGTTCATTTTTAAAGCCTCAATCAAGAAATAAGGAATATAAATGAATACATGAATCATACACTAGCCTGGCTCTGATTGTTTCTTTGTGCTGAACAGGAAGAAGACATGAAGTTGAGGTGTGTACAGTACACGCATTAAGAAGAGCACACATCTGGAGACATCGTGGAGCTGCGCGTACCTTCATCCATCGCACGTTCCTCGTGGTGTTCAGTTTGAAGATCTCTGTCTGTTTGCAGGAGATACCTTCACTGACTCCCAGGGTGATGGACTTGTTTTCAGGCGGATCGGGACACTTTCCACGGGACACCGACACCCCGAACGTCACATTCGAGGATCCAGACCTGCTGCTGAAGAGGAGGTGGACCGTGAGACCACCAGTGATGTTCTACATGTTAAGTCCTAATATTTCTATTTCTTCAATATTTTGAATTGCTGCACGCTCAGTTAAGTTGAACTCACTTCAGGGGGAGTGCACCAGAATACCTCTTCTCACAGGTGTACGTTCCATCATGAGACATCTGCACAGGTAGAAACCACAGCAGCCCGTCCCTGACCTCCACTCCGGCGGGCAGCCTCGGGCCGCGAGCCCCACCTCTGCTCCACGTCACGTGGGCGTGGGCGTCCGCGAACAGGCACTTCAGCAGGAAGAGGTGGCCGACGCTCACGTGGTAGGTGTCTGCTGCCCCGCTGTGGTCTGCTGCGATAGTGCAGAGGGAGGCCAGCTGTTAGTCACGCTGGAGGGCATCTCATAACTGTTTAACAACACGTCCTTCTGTCGCAGTATTATATTGGAATGCTTCCATGTATTGCATATTTTGCTTTTGCTGCTTTATCTGTCAAAGCACTTTGTAAACTCTGTTTTTGCAGGAGCCATATAAATAAAGTTATTATTATTATTATACTGTGATGCTAAAGATACACAACTTCTTTCTCTCTTCTCTTTATGAAAGAACTGTATTTCTCACTAAATACATGTTGTATTTTACACTAATATTCAGCTGCATTAAGTGAACATTCGTAGTACTCTTATTGTAATATTATGTCTGTGTTAATACATGTTGTTAACTGTAAACAGACCTCCCACAGCCAACGCTTACAGTAAGTTAAATGTGATTTAACTGTGATTTATTGAAACAATGCTTATGATATTGGTCATCACAATAAGCTTAAAGTTGTATTAGAGCTGCTGCAGCCTTTAGTATTCTCGTTACATCCTCATGCATCTACTATCGCCGCCACAAGGGGGCACTGCTGCACACATAATGCTGCATTCACGTGAAGTAGGCACTGTGGGAAGAACGAACACTTACCAGCAAACCGGCACAAACTACACTTAAAAACACTGTTTATGTAGTTCTATCTGAAACATAGCGTAGATCATCTCACCAGATCTCATATTTATATTATTTTAATAACAGATTCTTATATTTACTGTCTCACTTGAACGCAGCACGGCACTAACGCCAACTTCACTATGGATGTATGATCCAAACCCAAAGTTATTCGATAGAAAAACAGACTTCAGAGTTTAAATAAATACAGAATCAAACACATAAACAGACAAACACAACAAGTAGAGGACAACAATAAGGAGAAAGGACACAAAGGACACATTCTGAGGACACTTCAGCTACAAAGTTACCCGGCTGTGTTCACCTTTACATTCAAACTCAAAGCATCACTGCTGACCCGTGCAGATGTTCAGCAGATGTTCAGCAGATGTTCATCAGTGGCTGGTTTTGTGTGTGTGTGCGCTACAGTCGGTGGAGGAGTGATACCGACTCCATCAGCTTTCATTCACCAACATGTATTGTGATATAACAGTCTGCACGCAATGAATACGATTGGCTTTGATGGGAAACGCCAGCGTTTGTGAACACCTGTAACAGGAAGTGATGAACGGATGCATCATGGCGTCACTCACCGGTCGCTGTCTCGTTGTTTCCTCCCTCATTGGTGCTCATGAATGACGCTCATGATGCTGACCACTAACATGTGTTTAACATGTTTGTTCGCACACTAAACTCTTCTTGTACCTGTGTGTAACTACACTATGTTTTGTAGTAGTTCATATTCAGCTATTGATGTATTTATGAGGTCAGTTTCCCGTGTGAAGCTCGGCTTTTTATTGCGTAACTTCACACCGAGTGAACTAGTTCCTTTGCGACGCTGACGTCTTGGGACTTCCTGCAGACTCGAGCGCGAAGGTGTGGCGCTGAACGTTTGCCACCTTTGACCTTTTTCATGTACAGCGGAGGCACAAAGCTTTGCACCCTGTCGTCCGTTAACGTTCTACGGAGGTCTGTGCTCCACGTGTGTCACCTCTCCACACTGTGATCACGTCAGAGACACACCTGTCCAGCATGCTATCAGAGTAGCTGCCAGCTATAAAAATAACAACAACAATACATATCTGAATGTCTTGAGACCTCTAGATCTGCAGAAGACCGGCACATTTCTCACAAAACACGGTTTAAGAATGAATTATGACAATTTCACACAAATGTCTGACAGGATGAGGCGATGACGTGATGATATTCTGAACAGGAACTGATGTAAACTGGTAGGCGGAGGCGTTAACTTTAGTTTCTACATGAATCTCTTTGTTGTTGCTCAGTTCTTATCAGTTAATATTCATCATCAGGCTTTATGACTCATAAACTATCATAACTTTGAGGATCGTTATCTGCTTTCTTTATCTTTGGTCCATTTCCAGCATTTGACCCTGAATCATCTGTAAATATAACACGGGCATATTAAATACGGTTAGACTGACGTGACAACAGAAATCTTTGTTTCGTCTTTTAACGTCCTTCAAGTTCCCAAGAAACAGAGGAGTGGCAGTGACAGAGTTCATTGTGCTTTTGATAGTCCGACACCATTAACCGGTGTTTGATCAGTTAATTATTAATATATAAAAATAAATGACATACAGGAGGCGTTTAACTGAGCTTCATCCATCCGGTTTTAATGTGTCGTGGGATTAATGTCCTGCCTTTGTAGTTATTTGTCTTTGCTGAAGTTTATTGCCACTTTTCTATCAGGTCTCGTGTGTGTGTGTGTGTGTGTGTGTGTGTGTGTGTGTGTGTGTTAGTCCAGCTGTTGTAAATTAATTAGACAAATTGTCTCATGAATTCGATTTGAAGTTAGCTCGTGAATGATATTTTGAAGGGCTCTTATTTTGAAATGCTACATCAGAACGTCCTGGTTCTCTCTGAGTGACAGCTTGAGGTGGTCTGCTATCAACCTGAGGTTAAATGATTCTGTAACAATAAGGTATTTGGACTAAGAGAAGAAGAGAAACGATTATCTTTAAATTGAATTCACTTGTTCGTGGGTCACTTTATGCTTTTGTCGTGTTATTTCATTTTTTTTTTCATGATTACACTTTTGGATTGAGAGATTTTAAATCTCAGATCATAATCATCTTATTCAATCATGGAAAACATTTGGTAACAGTGCAGGAGGTCCTTCTCTGTGCTTTTGAAGGGAAGTTTCTGAAGTTCTGTTGAACTGGTTACAAACAGGAAAAGCAGCATTGCAACACGGCGTCTGAACTGTGACTTTCTGTTTAATATTTAACATTATCTCTCTGTTACATGAGCTGTATGTTCTATTAATCTGATTATGTGTAATTCTGTGTTTTCAAATGTTCTCTTTCACCCTGCAGCACCACAGAAGCCATGTCAGCTCTTTGTCTGTAGAAAGTGAAAATGAAGAGTCAGCACAAATATTGGAATCAACACTTTTACAGCGTCTCCGTGTCATAAATGTCCTGTAGAGCAGCCGGTGTCTGGTTTTAACAGTGACCTCCAGCAGAGGAAGCTTTTTTTATGAGCCGGTGGAGAATAGAAGAAGAGTAGAATAAAGATGAGATACTCACTGTGAGCCACAGTGGAAGCTGCAGACATCAGAGCAGTCAGCAGTAAGATCCATCCCGTCGCTGCCATCGTCCTCGTTTGTGGGAACAGACACGTTACATTTCATTAAAGCGCTCCGTGGTTCCTCAGACATGACTTGTGCCCTCAGCCACGCCGACTCTCTGCACTGACTTCAGGTTTCTTCACTCTAAACCGACTCCCAGAGAAAGGGAAGTGAGAAAGGTGCAGTTTAACACCGCGGACTAAAAAGAAGGGCAGCGCCTGAACACTCCCGGTGAATTCCCACAAAGTTCCACTGGCTGTCCTCCAGAAGACAGCGAATAATAAACCCGTTTGTTTCTCCACATTCTGGTTCATTTTTCTCTCTAAATGTCCCAGTTTGTCATCAGAACAAAGGGTCTGAATCAGGTTCATGAGAAGACATTCATAAATAGATATATATATATCTACACTATATGAATAACAGTTGAGTCAATATGAAACTAGTTTCCCAGATGCTGATGCCAAGCATAGACCCATTAACAGTGAATATGTATATACATCAAACCTTGAACTTACCAGACTCAGGCTCAGCAGCAGCTCGTTGTATCACTGACCTTCTTCAGAGCCGGTGGGTTTTCCGTCCTTGTGTTTTCACAGCGGTTCACACTCTTCCTCTCACGCCTGCATTACATTTTCCACTCAACAGAAGAAGAATAAAAAAGCACCTCTGGGTTTTTGCCGGATAGGTGCACCGCAGTGATTAATCCTGAGTTCTTCAGCAGAGCTTCGGCTCAGAGATGTAGGCCAGCAGACCTCACAAGCTTCACATGTAAAAGTGACAGTTGTGTGTTGTCTCAACAGACATTATGTAACTTGGATAAAGAAATATTAAGATATTAAGATAGATAGATAGATAGATAGATAGATAGATACTAACTTTATTGATCCCGCGAGGGGAAATTATTTTGTTACAAGCAGCAATAGGTTCCAGAGCAGCAATAGGTCACAGGTATAAAAATCTTAATATTATATATAAAGAAAAAAAGAAAAAGAAAAATACAAGAAAAATACACGTCACAATACACAATGTATACAATTATAATAGAGTAAAGATGTTATATAAAAAATGCACACTATATACACAGTGAATAGAATAACAGAATAATATTAAATCAACTAAATAAGTAGTGCAGAGGTTTAATGATTTGATTTGGCCCGAGGTGGTTTGTTATAGAGTCTTATAGCAGTAGGCAGGAACGTTCTCCTGTACCTGTCCTTATGACAGCGGAGCTGGATCAGTCTGTTGGACAAAGTGCTCCGCTGTCCCTGCAGTAGGTGGTGGAGAGGGTGGTCCTGGTTATCCAATATGGATAATAGTTTCTTCAGTGTCCTCCTCTCCACCACCTGTTCCAGATTTATTAAAAAGATTTATCATTTCTAATGTTGTTTAGAAATGAACTGGATCCAATGTGAAGATAAAGAAAGAGGAAGACATGATTAGTTCATCAAAATCATTTATGTGAGGAAAGACAAATAGAAATGAAAGAAGCATTCCACATCCGTTTTATTTTTTGTCATTTTTCCATTTTATTGACAGAATATTAAAGCGCCCATCACAGTCCACACTCATTTGGAAGCTTTAGCATTCTGCTGAGAACATGTTAATACTCTGCGTCGCTGTGCTGCATGAGAGCCTTTTTATGAATACAAACGTATATAAATAAATGCATTTTTGATAAACATTTGCCTCCCTTGGCTGTTTTCACAATCTGCGGTACAATAGCTGTAAATAAATGGCAGCAATATAATACAAAGTTCACAGTTCGCTGCTTTATGTTACACATATTTACACGCTTCATCATTCATATGTACATTTCTGTGCAGTCACTCATCCGTCTTTCTTTGTCCACATTAGTCTTCAGTCTCCACCTTTTGGTCAACACTTCATATTCTGATGAGGAACGTCGTGATGGTCTGAACATTAGACGTGAGCTGCTGTCCTTGAGCCTTTGAGCAACGCGTCACTTACTCCTGCATTAGCATGTGATGCACATGGTGCAACAAGTTGCACGATTAGACGCTTTCTTTAGCTTCTAATTCTGCTAGAGAACCTTTTTTAAAGTTCACCTTTTAGAACGTGTACCTCACCGACGTTGACCCGGAGGTTCCTGAAGAACCGCTGTGAGGCTCAGAGTGTCTCCAGTCGTCTCCATCTCGGCAGTGACGACACCTTCTAACTCAAGAAACGGTCAAAGAGGTGGATCGTCTCTGGAGCTGAGGCTAGCGGCTAGTTCTGGCTAGCGGCTAGTTCTGGCTAGCGGCTAGTTCTGGCTAGCGGCTAGATCTGGCTAGCGGCTAGTTCTGGCTAGCGGCTAGTTCTAGTTCTGGCTAGCGGCTAGTTCTGGCTAGCGGCTAGCGGCTAGTTCTGGCTAGCGGCTAGCGACTAGTTCTGGCTAGCGGCTAGTTCTGGCTAGCGGCTAGTTCTGGCTAGCGTCTAGCGCTAGTTCTGGCTAGTGGCTAGTTCTAGTTGTGGCTAGCGGCTAGTTCTAGTTGTGGCTAGCGGCTAGTTCTGGCTAGCGGCTAGTTCTAGTTCTGGCTAGTTGCTAGTTCTGGCTAGCGGCTAGTTCTAGTTCTGGCTAGTTGCTAGTTCTGGCTAGCGGCTAGTTCTAGTTCTGGCTAGCAGCTAGTTCTAGTTCTGGCTAGTGGCTAGCGGCCTGAGACGACGCCCACCTGTCACTCAAAGAGGCCACGCCCTCAATTAAGCCCAACTTTAAGCAACTTCATATCATTTAAACGGTGTGACTCTTACAGTTGTCATATTAGCTTTAGAGACCAAAACCTTTTTTTATACCCGGCTGTGAACACTTCTGCCGTAAAGTTTGACCACAGAGGTCCATCGACTCGCTTTAGGAGCTGAATCTCAACTGCCGCTTCAACGCAGGCTCCATTGCTCACCAGTATTTCAGGATTGTCAGTGACACATTTAGAAACCAGCGTCTCTCTCTGGTCCAGAACCTCGTCAGAAGTTCAGCAGGGCCGTTTTCTCGGCCGCCCTCTTGCCCCTCACGGGCATACGATACCTTATCTCCTTCCAAAACCTGGAGGAGGTGGACAGGTCCTGTCCTCCTGTCTCTTCGTCCCCTCTCGTCCTCGAGCTCTTTAAGTTCTTCCACCGGCACACGGCGCCCTGCTTCTTCCTCAGGTGACGCACGGACTCTGGGAAGAGAGCCAGCTGAGCCGGGGAGATCTGTTCCAGCTCCACCAGAATCACCTGTGAAGCAGAACCCAACGTTAAAGAACTTGCTAACTCTGTGTATAGTGGTTTTATAAAAACAGCTGCCTGGACTTAACCGTCATCCCCGGGTTGTGGAACCGTAAAGTGTGACCAGACTTAATGAATATTCATTATTCTCACCTTGAGCGATCCCTCCAGCAGCGCTCTGTGCATCGCCGTCACACACTCCAGCTGCTGTCTGGTGTCCGAACAGACTTCTTCTTCTTCTCCGCTGCCGTCAAAACTCGTGCCGCTTTTACCATCGTCGTCGTCGCTCTTGCAGACGTTGTTGTTGTTGTTGCTTGTGCTGCTCGTGTGTCGTTTGCTGAGGAACGTGGAGGCGGTGTAGAGCAGGAGGAGGCGGCGACTGGCTTGCATGTTCTCCTCCACTGAGTCCACGATGGCTGAGGAGACACGGGACAGTAAACATGAGCTTTACTGGGACAGCTTCTCCCAGAAGAAGAGGTGAATCTCACTCAGCTGTCCTCTCCTGGCTCCCTTACGGTCAAGCTAACTAAAGAGAATCATATCATATCAGATATATATATTTACGGTTCAAAATGAAACCAAACAATTCTACGGATGTCAGTTTTTGAGCCACAACAAAGGCCATGAATGTGGCCTATAACAGACCCTTAAGAGCTTGTTTTTAGCCTAGCCGATTACCAGAAATGAACCTTTCTAGACCCTTTCCTCTGAAGCAGTTATTGATCACTCACGGCTCCTACCGAGCCGGTAAGGAGGAGTGACTAACGTGTCAATAAACTAGCTTTTTTTATTTTTTATTGCGACATCACCAGGAGAGGTCCTTGAGCATAAAGTCATATAATAATAATAATATAATGGAGCCAGTAATATGCTAAATCAGCCGTGGACAGACAGAGAGATGCACACACGCTTTACTGTGGCGTCCTCCTGATTTCAGCAGCTTTTATTATTTCTCATCAACCTCTCGCAGAACTTCAAACTCTGCATCTGAATTATTACTGATGTGGACTGAGGGGCGCCGTTCGTGTGGACTCACCCTTCCCGGGGACGCAGTCCCGGCCCGGTACGAAGAGTTTGTACCCGCAGGCCTTCTCCAACACTTGGGGAAGTGTGTGGAGGGCAAACGCCTCCACTTCCTTACTGAAGCCGACGGCACAGGGCTGTGGGTACGCCACATAGGCGTCATACGACTTTCCATCCAAATCTGACACGGGGAAGAGAAGAAGAAGAAGAAGAAGAAGAAGAAGAAGAAGAAGAAGAAGAAGAAGAAGAATAAGAAGAAGAGCTCTTTTAGGATATTTGTTGTGGTGGTTCAGTCTGAACCCATGGTTTCATTCTTACGATAAGGTGCTAGTCAGATTCAGCCGTGTAGATTTATTCTTTTATGTACATCATTACATTAACCCTCTGAACCCTAAAACCCACCGGTAGGATTGAAGAGTTATCAGATTTATTTATTTTTTCTCCGACGGTCCTTGAACACATCATGTGCAACAAACACTTCCGGCAGAAAAAGCGACCAAAACGAAGCTTAACATTGTGATATTTACTCAAAAACATTTAAAATCTTTTGCTTTAACCAGATTCTGTAAAAAGGTGTAAATGTAAATAGTTAAATATATATAAAACACGTAGAGCCTACTTTTGACACTTGAACATGTGTTGGGATTTATAGATTCTAGTGTTTTCCAGTTTTTGTAAAATCTATTATAAAAGAAATTCAACTTGCGTTTTATTTATTTTTTCTGTGATTGATGTCATCATAACTGTGTTATTCTGCACTAAAGACATGTTCTAGTTCTCTCTTCTTCTACTCACGATGGTTCTGTTTCCATAGAGGAGCAGAACTTTATATTACAGTGAACATTAAGACCACGGAGAGGACTTGGTACTGGTCCAATGGGCTCAATGTGAACACACAGTCCTGAATGTCAAAGCTTTCTCTGTTTCATAATCAAGCAGCAGATGACGTTTCCTCAGAAGCTCTGCAGGCAGAGCTGTGGTTAGCGTGTTTCCTTCGTTTGCTCTTACTGTTGACACATGCGGTCGTGTACTGGGTAGAGCTTAAGTGATGTAAGTGTGTGTGTGTGTGTGTGTGTGTGTGTGTGTGTGTGGGGGGGGGGGGCACTGTCAGAGCATCACTCTGGGTTTTTCCATCTTGGGAGCGTTGTGAGTGGAGCGTGAAGCCGCGTTCACGCCAAACGTGGCGCCGATTATTCGTAGATTACATACAAAGTCTGTGCACAGACCCGATGAGACCAGAGTGAGGACACCTCATGTTAGTAGAGACCAAACTGTGTGTATACATGTGTGTGTGTGTGTGTGTGTGTGTGTAAACCATACGGTACAAATAGTAGAAAAGACGCTGCCGGATTTACGCCGAGATAACGTTATGTTGAGTGTTGATGGAGCTGCTACAATGTTAGCTTAGCATAGCACCGATAGAACCAAACTCCATTCAGAAAACAAGCATTTTAAAAGTTATTCGTTTGTCGTCTTGCGGAAATAACATGAATTCAGACTTTGAATTCAGCCACGAATGACGTGATTTAACGCGTTTGGTGTGAACGCACCATAAGAGTATTTCTTTTTGTGAGCTGACATTATCGTGTGTATGATAGAGACAAAATAAACATGACTGATTACTAATTACCAGCCTGCTGTGAAGTATCACCTGTGTTTTTGTAGAGGACCGGAAAGGTTCTCCTGAACCACAGCACGATGTCGACCTTGAAGACGTAGTAGAGGATGACGCTGACGACGAAGAGAACCGTCACGCCTCCGAGCACCAATCCAATGGGGAGTATGATGTTGGGATCTGTACAGATGAACGTCACACATAAAACACACCATGTTAAGTGTGTCAGAACCATGTGTGTGTGTGTGTTGAGCAACATGGACCAAAAAAAAAAAATCAACATAAAAATTATGTTTTTATGTTGTGTATCGCCATTCAGCCTAAAGATACGGAGATATGATTTTTGAATTTTTATTTATTTTTACAAATTTTACCTGTTTTTTTTTTTTTTTTTTACCCTTTTTTTTTAAATATACATTTTAAATTTTTTTTTATTTTAAAAAAACAACACATTATTTTTACTGTGTTGTTTTTATGTATATGCCATCTAGTGTTAAAACCCTACAGTTTGATGAATAGGAACACGTAAAAGTCATAACTGTGGCCAACCTTTTTGGAGTTTTAAAACCAATTTTAATACAACAAAAGACCTCTTGTTAAATGTTGTTAGCAGCAGACAAACTATTCATTTAGAACGTCGCAGCTTCATCACTCTGCAGCTTTGTGACTCGGTGAGTCACTCGGTGAGTCACTCGCTGAGTCGGTGGCATACATTAGAGTTTACAGGGCTGACCTCCGCTTCGCTGAGGTTAAACCGCAAAAAGAGCGAGCGGGGGGTTGAGTTGCACGGAGATGCAAACGCCGGCTCTTTACTCAGCAACAGCTACATCGACGTAAACAGGTGTCGTGCTTTCTATCTCGTTTGAAAATACATCGATACACCTTGAAAAGTTCCTCTACCCCTCAGCCCAAGTGTGTGTGTGAGAGAGAGTTAAAAGATTGAACCTCATTCTCTCTGATTCCTTTATTATATCACAAGCAATTAAAGCATTGAATTTAAGCATTAAAAAGTAAGGATCGGAAGATATGGAAACCGTTATTTGGAGGCAATATACATTTGCATGAAAACAAATTTAAAAACAGGGATTCAAAGTCCAACACACAACTTTGTTTAAATGCCTTTAAGCATTATATTTATTTAAATGCTGACGGCTCGTATTTTTCGAAGCACTGGCCATTGGTTCTCGGTCCAGTGAGACTTTTTTTTTGGACTGTTGTTATGGAATAACGGGCCTTCAGAACAACGTTTGGCTGGAAAGGTTTGTGTTCAGTGGAGTAGCATTATTCATTGTGCCTAAATGACAAAAAAAAAAAAAGGGAACACAGCAACGCGGATGATTGAGTTGGATGATTCTGTGTATTTTGAACGGGTTCTAGCCTGTGTTCTTACCTGCAGGTAGCAGGGTGAAGTAGCCCGTGATGGAGCCCCTGGAGCTCTGTGCCACACAGGTGTAGTTTCTTTCGAAATCCTCCGTCGTCAGCTCAGAGAACATCAGCGCCCGCTCCATCCAGACACCTTCAGTGGGACTGTTCTCTCTCCACGAACTGGTGAGGACAGAAGGACCATAAAAGGTGTCACGTGTCTGGGTTTAACTTAACATCCTAAGTGCTGAACACCTTCTACCCCGTTGGTGCCTGTTGTACTGAGGTAGACTCATTCTGTAATCAAATCTGAAAAGGGTCGCTTAAAGAGAGGAACTCTCAGTGAACGAAAGAAATGAAAACATTTAAATATCACGGCAACGGATCATAAAGCTCACGGTTCAGATCAGCACAAAATAAAAAAGGGAGCAAACAACGTTGAGATCTCTGATCACTTGTTGCAGATCAACGATGATCCGTGTCAACAGATTCAGATCTTTGTTGTTTGATTACAGCAGCTGGTCTACAAGGATCCACAATATTTATATTTTAACCATCATCCTAAAAATCATTTCAACGCTCTGAAGTCAATAAACCGTCAGAAATATTAAATGTGACACTTTATTGTAATTTATCGTGTTTATTTTCCTTCATAAAACACACATTTTAAATCATAAGACAATAAAAGATTGTATATTTATCGACTAAATAAATCTAGTCATTATGATTTTTAATGATGAATGTGTTTAGAGCAGCAGGTTAAAACAGAGGTGACGGTGCTGACCGTGGTTTGGAGGTGTAGATGCGGTCGGGTTTGGTATTCAGAATGAATGAATACTCGTCGACCTTCCAAGCGATGTAAACATCCGGCCTCCCGACACACGGCACAAACACCCGGCACCACTTGCTGAAATTGGACCCTGAACACATCCAGAAGCAGAGATGAGATTCAGTCAGAAGTTAAGTCTAATGAAGATAAAACAGCGATGAGTTTGAACGCTTATCAAGCACCAAGGCGCTGTAATACACCAACAACTAATCTCCGCCTTAGACTAATACGCTAATTGGTTTCACAACTCTTAAACTTCCTCCTGCTACCATCATTTTATCCTCCCGTTTGACGGTAGGTTAACGGTAGAATTTGACACAATGCAAATGTTGGTCCGAACTAAAGCCAGAGTCGGTTCCTACATCCGCTAATTCAGCTGCAAAACATCACGTTTTCTCTAAAAAAAGATGTTCGCTGCAGGCGGAGACTCACCCATCGGTGCCTTGATTACTTCATTGGCCGGTTCGTGGACTTCTGGAGTCAAAGAGTATTTATCTGAAGAGACATGAAGTACAGATGTTGAGGTTATCGAATCACGGGAATATACCGTAAATAGAATGCTACCAGAGAGTTACTAGCTCCCGTCTGTCGTTTGTTTAGTTTGGTCTTGGGAATGTTTTGACCCTCTGAGTTCACAGCCTGCTGTAATAAATTCTGATGATTCTTTTTAGAAAAGTGAAGTGCACCGTTAAAATACAACACTTCTAACCTGAGACCCACGCCTCAATGGTCTCTGACACGGATCCCGTCACGCCACCGAGCGTGAAGGTGAGCGTGCAGGTGTAGGAGGAGTTGTTGTTGCGCTCCACCCCGTCGATCTTCAGTTTGGCCGAATCCATGTAGGTGTACCGGCCCACCCCGTCCACGATGGGTTCACAACCCTAGAGGAGCAGAGGAAACAGAATATGACTACACGGAATAACTGCTTTATTATGATGGCCGACAGCCGACGTGGTTCTGGTTCTGAAGAGAAGTCAAAGCGTCATGTGTTAAACCTGCATTCTCTCTAGTGTCCAGCAGGGGGCGACTCCTCTGGTTGTATAGAAGTCTAGTCTAAAATGACTCTACTTCTCTCTTGATTTATTCCCTCAGTAAACATTGTAAACATGAGTTTATGGTCTCAATCTCTAGTTTACAGTCTTCTTCAATACAGCATGATGTTCATTGAGTAAATATCTATTCTAATCACTCTTTAGAGAGACAATCCTATAATCCGATACAACTGCTCCACAACATCTGGACCGATGTAAAGGAATCTTTTGATCACCACTCACTCTGTACCACGTGATGCGGGAGGTGACGTTGTAGCCGTCCAGCGTACCGATGTAGTCCTTCAGAGGGCAGTTCAGCATGTCGGTGACCGTGTTGGTCAGCGTTTGAAGAGCTTTCCTCGGCCGGCCGCACTCTCCGGGAACCGGCGGCTCCACCACCAGCTCGGTGGCCAGCCGGTAGCACCGAGACGGAGTTCTGGTGAATATAAAGACGAGAACAACCTGTGAATTGGAAAACAAGCTGATAAACAACAAAGATCCTCTAGATGGCAGGAGGGTTCAGATCCTCAGAGTTTACCATGTTCACCAGCTCTACCATGTGGACTTCTCTAAACCTTCTACAGCCTAAAAACACGACGCGTCGTCTTTGAAAGTTTCTTTTGTTTCTTAGGAAGTCAAACAGCTTCTGTTGGTGTTGTTCTGTTCTCTGCGGATGCTGCCGTACCTCAGGATGCTCACGTATTCTCCAGAGTCGTCCAGCTGTAACTTAAGGAACCACAGCGTCTCGCCCTTCACCAGGATCCGACCGCTCTGCTCGCTCATCTCTCGGCCCGTCTTGGAGTCGTACCAGGTGACGTTGTAAGGGACGGCCGTGAAGTCGAAGACGTCCGGAGACACCAAGGTGCTATTCAGCATCGCCGTGTCCCCGGGAACAGAGAAGACCCGCTCGAACTGGAGCTTGTAGTCTGTGCAGTTCTCTGAAACACCAATGGGTCATTAACTCTTTGTCAATGCTCAACTTTAATATGATTGAAGAGGACAGTTTAACAAGGCCCTGATCAGATGCATACCATGCTATGTTGACTCTTTTTTAAAAATTGATTCTAGGCAACAACAGATTGAGTAAAACAACGTTCCCAAAAATCTCAAGTACCCGCTGTAATTTCCCTCCTGCTGTTTCCTGGTAAAGTCATATATCCTAGCCTAGCCTAGCCTAGCTTAGCCTAGCCTAGCGTAGGTATGCAGCAAACGTCACCACTTTTCCGCTCTTTTTCAACGCCAGACGTTCAGGGCGCTAAAGCAACTCTTCACTCTCATTTAAAAACAATTACACAAAAGAACGCTTTAGAGTCTTTACTTATGCTTCCTATTCAATCATCAGAATACTGTAAGTCTGAGTCTGCAGCAAACCTTTCCTCCACATCTCTCTGTCTCATGTAAAGCATGCAGCATTGCCTTCACGTCCTGTGTTTTTGAATGCTTCCATTTTTATTTTAACAATCACAAGTCGGTTTAGCTTTGTTCACATCATCCACCCATGAGATACTGTCTACTAAATATATATATATGTTATCAAGAATTATGTGTGTATCAGAAACACCAAGTCGCTGCAGTTACACCAGTGTCCAGAGGGGGGCGGTAAAATGCTTCTGTACAGACTGGAGGCTGACGTTAGACAGTCTGTAGGCATGTTCCAGAGCTCTAGTAGTATGAATGTAGTTTTTTTTGGCTCACCTTGTTCAAATCCTGCACAGATCCCAAACAGGCCGAGGAGAAACACAACGGTTGTTGATTGCTGTCCCATGGCTGAAACACACACACACACACACACACACACACACACATGCAACCAACAGTTAGAGATGAACACGCACAAGAAGCCAGAGTGGGAAGTGCTGCTGGAGAAACGACTTCTGTCCAGTGACACTGAGAGGTCACAAGAGGCTTTAAAGTCCAGCAACAATCAGTTTTATTTCCCCTTTAAGAGAAACTTTCTCCTCCCTAATATTTACTTGCGTCCCTCCCTCTCCCTCCCTCTCCCTCCCGCAAACACAGATGACCAACGCTCTGGTATTTCAGGAGTCACTGGTGCGGGAACGTTTCACGAAACGCAGCGTAACGCTCCGGGGCTGGAAGGAGGCCCAGCATTCCTGAACGCTGCTTTTTACGCAAGTGAGCCTTCCTACGCAGACTTTGCTGTGACTCCATGAATGAAACCCTCCGGAGAGACGCGCTTCCTGTTTGTCTCCAACTTGTACACACTAGGGGCTGCGGTGCAGTTTTTGACTTGACTCCAGGTCTTTGAGTCTAGTGATTAGCAGCACCAGTCACATGTTCATATGCAGGGAAAAAAAGCTTTCCAGAGAAAACCACGTTATTGTTGTGTTTTGCCGATTACCAGAACCGCTCACTCATTTGATGAGCAGCCAGCGGGAGCCGGTAACATCAGCTCCATGCACGTCCAGTCATCTGGATGGACTGTAATCAAAGCGTGTGACTAGAGCCGGAGACGGGCACAGACGTATCTGGGTGTGGATTGACTCAGTTGAACTCGACTCCCGGAGAGAAAGTATTTCTCAAAGATGCGTAACAACAATCCATCATCATCCATGAGGTCACACGTTCTGCTGTCCAGCAACAGCTTTAGAAGACTTAAAGTAGTTATGAAGGATCAATAGACTTGATTCAAAATGTAGTTGGACGTCGAACAGACAGAGTGTGATGCATGATGGGTATGTTCAAAGAAAATGGATGTTTAAGGGGTTTCTCTTTTCAATAGATTGGTAGATGAGCTGGAGGGAACCTTGAAAACATCAACGTATCCTCAGTCAACGGTTCGTGTGTCTAACAAACAGTTCCTCCTCATTTCTCCTGTGTTTTTCTGCGGAAGCGACGCGTGGCGATTTCCGCCCGTTACACGCATACGTGCATTTTCAAAATAGACTTCTGTCTTCACAGGAATCTACGTAGTTATAGGTTTAAGAAGAGACGGTGCATTGTCTTTACAGGTTCTTCTGTGAAGGCTGTGTGAGAGCAGCCTGGAAAACATACAAGTTAGTTTCGGCTTTCTTTATACAAATGTAATTAATTCAAATTCAAAAAAGCGGTGGTTACAGTAGGAGAATCTAACAGCATATTCATGACCTACTGGTTAAGTATGAAGTGCATCAGGCCACATTCAGATAAGCTTCTTCATGTTCATCAGATAGCAGCTGATCTAATCTAACCACATCTTTCACCGCATGCATTCACAACACAGCCTAGCTCTGACACAACTTTACTCGTCATTCAGCAGCTGAGGCTTCTCTGTTTGTATATAGATATGATAATCGTACAAACGTCACATCTGGCATCACAGGCGTTCAATGGTCCGGCAGATCCATTGTTACGAGTTCAACTAGTAGCCAAACGTCTGACCTGCAGAGCCTTCATTTGGCTTTGGGGGTAATGTTTGCCCAAGACGTCCAGAGTATTCAGATTTCACAGGACGGTGCAGACATTTTGCTCAATATTTAGCATGACAAGTGTTGGAACAAACACACAGAAGATGTATATGTATTTTCAGGGGATATTTAAGGGAGAACACTAGGGTTTTAAATATGGTTCCAAAGCTCAAACTCTTGTTGCGTTGTAGTTTGTGTGCCACCACAAACGTTCTCTGAAAACCTAAAGTCTGTAAGTCTGAAAAAAGACTTACAGAAAACAGTAGCTGCAGTGTGAAAGTTCTGCGGGGGGGAAGATGGTGAACTAGAGGAACATTTTCCAGACCGCAGCATCTGCACCTCCATCTCACGGCAGGAAGGCTAGCTGCAGAAGAGACGCAGGCGAGTCGGCGGTTTAGCTGCACAGAGTGTGAAGCTCTGCAGAGTGTTGCAGTTTAACTTCTCACCACCGACCTTTTTAGATCAGCGGCGCCTTCTGCACGGACAGCGACCTGAAACGTTCCTTTTCTCACCTGCACTTCATCTAGTGTGAACCATGGAACACAACGAAGTGTTGGTTGATTTTACTTCTCTGGCTTTTTACAAACAAACCGACAGACTGTCATCCTGCAGCAAATCTCACTTTTGGTGACTGACAACAGTTTATGAAGCACTTCAATGCTTCTAACGGCTTTATTAATGTTCCCTGGTGTCACAAAGAGCTTGTGAAAACGTACCTCAATATATTTTTTTTAACTATTGTTTTTGTCATGAATACTTTCACAATGAAGGCGGATATAATACTTGGAAATAGCAACGTAATATTGATTTTCTGAGCTTTCGCACCACGAAGAAAGTTGAGTTGAGCCTTTTATTTATATTTAGATCAACTTCAAGGCTTAGTAGTACAAACCAGGCGGCAAGTCAAAGCTTCATGTGTTAAAGCTGCATTCTCTCTCGTGTCCACCAGGGGGCGACTCCTCTGGTTGTATAGAAGTCTAGTCTAAAATGACTCTACTTCTCTCTTGATTTATTCCCTCAGTAAACATTGTAAACATGAGTTTATGGTCTCAATCTCTAGTTTACAGTCTTCTTCAATACAGCATGATGTTCATTTAGTACATTATGGTTATAATAAAATACCAAAATACACATAAAATATTAGTAGTTTAGCTTTTAAAATCATGTAAAGATCACATATCTAAATAAGCTGTGGTCACTATCGATTCTTTTGTAGGTTATATTTTTCAATAGTCTGTCTATTAAATGTCATATTTTCTTAAAGGTGATGTCTTCAAATTACTTGCTAGTAAAATGTTTACAAGATTCATTGTTTAGCATAATTTCTGTTTATTGACTTATCAAATATTTAGCGTTTTCTAACCAATGAAATATAACAAACACAAAGCATTAGAAATGATGGAGAAGAGTTTTACCTTGCTTGGTGTTTAATACTGAAAGGGATAATCCAAAAAAACAGCGGTATTGAAGTAAATCTCACTTTATTACAAGCATGTATTCAGAGGAGTTGCATATTGTAGCTGTTCGAAGCTGGAGGACGAGTGTTTCTTGTCGAGACACATTGAGCGGATCGTGGGAGTCTCAGGCAGCACCGCTTCAGTCCGGGACAAGCCCAGACAGGAAGAGCTCAGCCGGAACAGAGACGTGGGAGTAACACGCGAGGTGAACGGCACTGAGTCACGCACGAGAAACAGTTAGCGGAGGGATGACTCTCTACCGGAGGCCTGGAGGTGTTGGTGGTGCTGGAGGTGTTGGTGGTGCTGGAGGTGTTGGTGGTTGTAATGTGTTGAGATGTGAGTCACATGGTGTCTTCTGTTTACCAGGAGGAAGACCAACGGCATGTTCTGTTTTTACTTTTCTCTCAACCTACTCTTACTAGTTTGATAGATACAGTAGAGAGAGAGAGAGAGAGATGGATAGATGGATGGAGAGAGAGAGAGAGACGGATGGATGGATGGATGGAAGGAGAGAGAGAGAGAGAGAGACGGATGGATGGATGAAGAGAGAGAGAGAGAGAGAAACGGATGGATGAAAAGAGAGATGGATGGATGGATGGAGAGAGAGAGAGAGAGAGAGAGAGAGAGAGAGACGGATGGATGGATGGAAGGAGAGAGAGAGACGGATGGATGGATGGAGAGAGAGAGAGACGGATGGATGGAAAGAGAGAGATGGATGGATGGATGGAGAGAGAGATGGATAGATGGATGGAGAGAGAGAGAGAGAGATGGATGGATGGATGGATGGATGGAGAGAGAGAGAGATGGATGGATGGATGGATGGATGGAGAGAGAGAGAGATGGATGGATGGATGGATGGAGAGAGAGATAGATAGATAGATAGATATAAATAAATAATATTCATAAATAATAATAAACCGTTTCTGATTCTGATGACACTTGTGTTCCACTCGTCATCTTCGACATGTCTCTCTCAACAGCACTTTGTCTCAACACTGTCACATATCACTGGTTCTCTGCTCTGCAGCTCATGAAACATGTCTTCCTGGCAGGAAACCGTTGAAGGAAAAAGACGCTGCCGCTGCCAAGACTGCAGTGTTGATGTAGCGTCTTTTTATAACCAGGCCTGCTTTTCTAACCTCGAGGCTACCAACTTCAACATGTGCAGCTCTGTTATTGGAAGAGCATGAAGCCGTCACATCAAGGACCGACATCCTGTTAATCAGCTTCTAATCTTCTCACGAGTTCAGGGTCTGGATCCTCTAAAGGACCCGGTTAAGGGTGGGGGGGGGGGGGGGGGGGGGGGTATAAAACACATGGAAAGTACACCTGTATGAACTTAGACTGCTTCGTATGCATGCTAAAGAGTAGCTAAACGGCTAACGTTAATGGAGGTTGCGTTGACTTTTCTGCCACACCATATAACTCCTTTTCAACTTGTAAAGTCCCCAAAGTTCTGAGGTCTCATCCGACTCTAGAAGATCTCATGGCAGCAATCACTCCACTGTCCATCAGGACGACTGGACGGTAAACGGTAGAATCACGTCTTTCACGTTACAAAGTTATTATATTGATTGTATTTGATTGGTCAATGCAGCGTGTTGTTAGTTGTTTGACTCCGCCCTTGATTCTGGAAGCTTCATTCACTTCCACAGCTTGGATGGACTTTGTATATGTTAGCAGATGAATCATCAGTATGTCAGTAATATGTGCTAGATAATATGTGGGGTTTTCATTTAAAGTTGCGTGAGCACGCTTGGTTTGTGGTCTTCAGAGGATCCAGATTGTGAAACGAGACCCAGCTGCTGCACCTTATGTTGAGCCACTGTGTCAGATTTGGAGGGAACTCTGTCGGATTCTATTAAAGCACAAAACGAGAAGCAGATGCTGTTTTTTGTCCAGAGGAAACGGGGCTGAAGCTTCTGTTTTCTGGCATCAGCAGAAGAAATGAAAGCTTGGTGTAAATATCCTTGGTAGTGTGTTTATGAGCAAAGGCTGCTGTGAAATGTGGCACATTTGAATCCATGTTATTGATGTTAGATAGAAGCTGCTAGTGAAGTCTCTTTCTGTGTTTAAGATACACTTCAGTTGACTGAGTGATATGTTGTAACCTGACATTGGAGGATGTGACGTAGACACACACTTTTGGGAAATGGAGCCTCGCTAACTGAACAAATTTGAGCAATGTTTGTTGTCACGGACAGAGAGGAACAAGCGTCCATTTGTGTCTGTTTGCACACGACTAAGTGGTCGCTGAGTTTGTTGAACTACAAATCTGCTCAGCTGTGTGAACTTTGTCCATCTGTTTGTGGGATGGCGGTCCAAGGTCCTGACAACACTAATCATACAACATGTCTTTATTGTCAACCTCGTGTTTCCTCTCCCTGCAGATTCATTTAATCTAGTGTCATAACCTAGTTTGAGTATAAAAAAGATTAAATATGAAGCTACATGAATGTCCAGTTTGAACACGGTGATAGCAGTGATTTGGTGTCACACTGTCCTGATATGAGTCAACGTAAATGTGAAGATTCCGTCGTGATTTACTGACAGTGACTAGACAAACGTGAGGCCACAGATAAGTGTGCTCTCACCTCCCGTCCCTCTGAACGCTTCACTCTGACTAACAAAGTGAACAACAGCAGAGCATCAGAGGGAACACTTCACCCACACGGCCTTCATGTCGTCAACCACCGCCGCTCTCTCCCTCCTATGGTAAAGATGACATCGATTTAATCGACGTTTTCTTTGTGGAACAACAAACGGCCCAAAACCAGTTGTTGCTCAATATGTTATCGTCAACGATACGTCTGAAACCCAGAGATGGTCACATTTCACTGATATTGTTGCTGCAACTATCGGCTATTTCACTATTTGTTAGTGCTGTTTATTTAAAAAAAAAAAGATTTATTGTTTTGTTTATGAAATGTCAGAAAATAATTTTAACAGTGCTAGTAGTGGTAGTAGTAGTGTTAGTAATAGTGGTAGTAATAGTAGTAGTAGTAGTAGTAATAGTGGTAGTGTTAGTAATGGTAGTAGTAATGGTAGTCGTAGTAGTAATAGTAGTGGTGGTAGTAGTAATGGTAGTGGTAGTAGTAATAGCAGTGGTAGTAGTAGTAATAGTAGTGGTAGTAGTAGTAGTAGTGGTAGTAATAGTAGCAGTAGTAGTGGTATTAATAGTAGTGGTAGTAGTAATAGTAGTAGTAGTGGTAGTAGTAGTAGTAGTAGTAGTAGTAGTGGTAGTAGTAGTAGTAGTAGTAGTGGTAGTAGTAGTGGTAGTAATAGTGGTAGTAATAGTAGTAGTAGTAGTAGTAGTGGTAGTAGTAGTAGTGGTAGTAGTAGTGTTAGTAATAGTGGTAGTAATAGTAGTAGTAGTAGTAGTTATAGTGGCAGTGTTAGTAATGGTAGTAGTAATGGTAGTCGTAGTAGGAATAGTAGTGGTGGTAGTAGTAATGGTAGTGGTAGCAATAGTAGTGGTAGTAGTAATAGCAGTGGTAGTAGTAATAGTAGTAGTAATGGTAGTAGTAGTAATAGTAGTGGTGGTAGTAGTAATAGTAGAGGTAGTAGTAGTAGTAGTGGTAGTAATAGTAGCAGTAGTAGTGGTATTAATAGTAGTGGTAGTAGTAATAGTAGTAGTAGTAGTAGTAGTAGTGGTAGTAGTAGTAGTAGTAGTAGTAGTGGTAGTAGTAATAGTAGTAGTAATGGTAGTGGTAGTAATGGTAGTGGTAGTAGTAGTAATGGTAGTGGTAGTAATTGTAGTAATGGTAGTAGTAGTAGTAATAGTAGTAGTAGTAATAGTAGCTGTAGTAGTTTTTTTATCAAATCAAAAGTCTAAAATCAAAACATATTCAGTTTAGTTTCTGATATGATGAAGAAAATCTGTAGATTTGTGAAGCTGAAATCAGAGAATGTTTTTTTTCTTAAACTCTTCTAAGTATTAATCGATAAAAAAAAAATGATAGCAGATCAATTTCCTCTTGATCGACAGATGGATTAATAAGCCGATTGATTCGTCTCTAAATCCTAAAAAACAAAGAACATCAACAGATCCTCCCGCTGGAGGAGCTGGAACTATCACACTAACTATTACAAATAATAAGCTGCTCCTACATTTATGTCTCAGTTTGTTCTGTCTGAGGCTTTATTTGGTCTCAACTGATGATCTGAGACTTAAAACAAGCCCAAGTTCTCCTTAATGACTCAGGGTCCAGATTCATATTCCATGTTCTTAGACAGATGGAGAAGTGCTAAGCAAAGCAAAAACAAAGAGCGTTGGCTTTTGTTCTTAGTCGAAGGGGAAGAGGATGTGATCTTAATGGGGATAGAGAATTGAAACCCGGGTCCTCAGTGGATGTCTTCAGTAGATGACCGGCACGCCCTGAACCACTTCATCTAAGAAGTTACATGAATACAACTCCACTCTGCTGGAACCAAACTCTTCTTGTGATCTGATCCTCATGTTGAGTCTCTACAGCAGTTTATTTTTAACCACGTCTGAGAAAACATCTTCTAAATTAAAGAGGCACCGGATGTCAGTGAACGCTCCTCAGCTCGGACTGATTATAGAGACAGAACAACGTGGGA
This sequence comes from Cebidichthys violaceus, assembly GCF_023349555.1. Taxonomy (NCBI): domain Eukaryota; kingdom Metazoa; phylum Chordata; class Actinopteri; order Perciformes; family Stichaeidae; genus Cebidichthys; species Cebidichthys violaceus. The sequence continues at coordinate 1,674,979 of NW_027176274.1, read as the reverse complement.
ACATTCTGATGCAAAGAGGTTAAACTGAAGCCATTTAGCTGGTGGGAGGTTCTTAGATTGCGTGACTCATTCGGCTCCACAAAGGGAAGACAATGGGATTTACCCGTCCTACAGCGGGGCACGAGAACGCGAGCAGCAGAGGACAACGCTGTGTTTAGTGGGAAGTGGAGACGTTTGTTTCTCAGGGTCAAACAGGTTTTTCCTTGTGGTGAGGTGCTCCACCAGACTGCTGCCGGGTTTATTCACCGCTGCTTTGTCCTACTGCGGTTCTGATCTGTTTATTTAAATGTACAACTACACTAACGGGAATCAGATCAGGTGCTGCAGCAGCATGCATTAAACAGCAACAAACCACACGGACCAACTCAGAAGGTGTTTACCAGCAGCAATAAATCAAATCAAAAATCAATCTTTTGACCTGACGAAACAATGTCACAAAACAAAACACATAGAATGAAGTCATGCTAATGCATCGCTAACCAGACCTGAATTTACACATCAATAAAACCCACAGATATCAAAGTCCAACACACACACACACACACACTTTCAGTTCTATGCTATCTGGTGAAGCTCACTCATAAAGCACACATCTGCACATTTAAACCACAGGCAGAAAGTAAAAGCCCTTTTTTGTTTCCCTGAACGTGAACTTAACTTGCAGCGCAAACATTAATTCAAGCATCAACATTACCATCTATGAATAGCTTAAAATAATAGCTTTGCTCTTTATTGGATACAGAAGGTTTAGTTTATCTAGTGGAGTTTATTCATTTTGCACAATTTAAAACATAACAGAGATAAATAATATCAGAGTGCAAGAAGAGGCAAAAAGCCAACAGGGCTTATTTGAAGCCTCCACCTAAATAATATTATAATATTACAATATTGCAGAGAACATAAAATATGCATAAGATATGACTACGTAAAATATTATTGACAAGATGTTTTTACAAGATATGAAATGTGATAACAATACAATACAAACAAAAGGTGCCTCTAATGTGAAAGGATGTGTCTTCTTCTGTGGTTAGAGTTACAACACGCTTCTCTTAAGCAGTTAAGGTGCAACACTTAAAGATTGAGCAACCCTGATATTACTGACAGGGTAACTTAATACGGAGCTGATCTGAGACACGGAGCTCGAGTCTTCTGATGAGCAGAGAATAAATATTGACTCACCTCGGAGAAAGCGACTCAGAGGCACCGACGCTGACGGAGGAAGGAGGCTGAGGGAGCGGACGGAGCGCAGCTACCAGAGGAAAGCTCACCTCTGACCCTCGCCGTGCAGAGTCTGGACCTCACAGCTCAGCCGGTGACTCAGCGGCTCTGTCCCACCTCTGTAGGACGAAGACACAAACAACTGAGACAAAGAGGGAGGTCCTCACCGAGCCTCTCGACGCGCCGTTCAAAATATCCCACCCTCACCTCAATGCAGAGCAGCTGAAACCTCAAGGACAACAGGGTAACATACAGCAAAGTGTAGTTCCTCAACAACAAGCAGAAGTTCATACAACATATAGAAATACACAAAGTGTTTCCACAGGACATTGTGGGACTGTTGGGTGGAGCTCAGACCCGTTATAGGGGGCCATGCTCCACTAATCTAATGGATCAATCTGGAGCAGAAATCAGAGGCGCTTGGTTGTGCACTTCTGATTTTTGTGTAACTTGTAACTATAAACATGTCTGGGGATTTTACAAAGAAAGCCAATTAGTTTTTAGATGCTTTAGAAACAGGAAATCTTAAAAATCTTCATTTGATTAAATATTTTGCTGCCAAATCAAAATCAGCCTTTGTTCCTTTATAACACATTTAATACTTGACTTAATAATATGAGACGTGAGATTTTTTTCTCAGGATGTAACTGAAAACTTGTGTTTTCCATCTCAATTGCCGAGAGAATGAATTGTTCTGAGACTCGTCCACTGAGTTATGTGAATATGACGCTTTTATGTTCTTTCTTTTCAAGTTTTGTGATCGACTATCTGACGTCCACAACCTCACCCTTCAAAGACCTAAAAAACCCAAAGGACTGAAATGGAGCTTTGCGTCTGTGGGTCAGGTTTTGGTTCCCGTCATCTGAGTATTGAAGTATTGAGCTGACTTCGGGGGGGGGGGGGGGGGGCTGATTCTTCCATAAACCACTTCAAAGGCAAAGCGCCGTCTTGCAGCCACACCTGGGCTTCCCCTGGACAGAGGAATCCCCAGAAGACACGTTTGTTCGGCTACGAGTAAGTCCCTGGTTAAATGTCACAGTAGCAGGATGCATGCTGTGAAAACGTGACCTCTGTTTAAAGCCACACTGTGGCCGTTAAGAACACGCTTCCTGCCTCTACTCTGTCCTCGTTTCTGTCTCGTTCAGCTGAAACGTTTCCACCGTGGTGTTGGTGTTTTACCTCAGCCCATGGGAACTTTTCTGTGGTGAAAAGCTTTTGACTGTTTGGTCGTTGGTGGTGATACTAATAACAGAAGACGTTGTGTTTCATCATTAGAATCTGTAGATATTTGAGGATTCAGCACTGACACTGTTTAAACAATCTGTTTTATGTCAGAAATCATCAACTGACAGTTATTAACTGTATTCATCTGCTGATTACTTTTTTAAATGATTTGTTCTGTAGTGTCACAGAATAAGGACGAATCCCAGAGTTGACATTTAAATATCTTATCTTTTGTTCGACCAACTGTCAAAAAGAACAAATATGTTCAGTTTACTTTCAGACATTTCAGAAGCCAGAACCAAAGTGTTCTCCTCTCATTTATCCTTTAAAACATCACTTTCTTGAATGTGAAAATTGTTGACGATTCATTTTCGGTCAGTTGATCGTTTCAAAACAGAAATACCGGTTTCATGTATTTTAACAAGTTAAATATGCATGAACGTATAGAATTTAGGCATAACTCTGAATTACTTTCAAGACATCATTTCACAGATACGCTGACAGGTTTCATCTGGATGTCAAAGGTAGATGAACGGAACTATTAGTCGATTAATCGAAAAACTGATCAAAAGAAAATGAATCCGCAAATATTTTGTTTATTAATAAATCGTCTCAGTCATTTCTCTGACTGAAGGTTCTCAAATATGAGAACGTTCTTCTTTCCTTGGTCTTACATTCTAGGTAATGGAATATTTTTGGGGTTTGGACTATTGGCAGTACAGAACGAGACATTCTCCTACAGAGAAGAGATGCATTCTGGGATGTTTGCAGCCCCAGTCCAACATGCGGGAGTTTCTGAAGGCTCTTGTAACACAATGCTTTTTGGTCATTTTGACGACCTGCTGTCTCCACACGTGACGGGATGGAAGCATCTGTATTCAGTTTTCAGGGTTATCTAACATACTGATGGATTAGATCTCTTCTCCATGAACAACGTATGCAGGAGGGATGGATGTTGTGAGTGAGGTTGCTCATTGAGACCAGGAGAGGACATCAGGGGATTAGAGGTTCACCATGTCTACAAAGCGAGGAGAAGCTTGTTGTCTTCACACAGGTAACAGCTGTTTGATGACTGATCAGGTGGAATGTTCTGGGGTAAATTACGTAAATGTTGGACAAAACAAAGTGGTCGATAGAATACTTTGAGTCTGTAGAGTTACTGATAAACACACACAAGAAGGACAAACAAACCTGACTGCATTGACTTGTTTGACCTAACAAAGTCCAGCTCGGTCGACTTGAAGCTGACGTATTGATCCTGAACTTAATAGAGTCCAGATGTGGATCAGACGACGTCACAGCCAACAACATGATGTCATGACCCTACATGTGTTAAAATGACCCCACCTCTCACTTCAAAGGGTTCAAGACTCACCAAAGTCTAGATGTCACTCCCGTCCTTTCTCCTCAAGTCACATGAACGCCCCGTAAAGACAACATGGTTCTGGTCTTCAGACGCGTCCTCCTTTGACTTCCCTCTTTTGCAGAGACTTCAGCACATGTTGCAATTTCCTTGGATCTTTTGAAAGCCGGCGTGTTTCCTAATCTGTTGAGCAATAACTGGGAGGAGATCAGTTCACGTGATCCACAGCGAGTGAAGAGCCCCTGCTCAGCACTGAGAGACCTGCTTGTCTTTAAGAAGACACAGGTTAATTCACACGATAAAGTCATTTACTCTGCGTCTCACCTTGATCCATCAGATTAATCCTCCCCAGCATTCATTAGTCCCTCTTTGAGTGCAGATGTTCACCGTGCTCATTTAAAACACTGTCATGTTGAGACCTCTTGTGGCTAAACAGGGAACTTCAGATCAAAGTACACTGATCAATGCAACCCTCACCAACTATTCATGTATTATTACTATTTATGGTTCTAATCCTCTGTGGAACATCATAAGAACATCAACACCATTGAATACTGAATGAATGAAGTAAAGCACATTTTAACATTTGTTAATGTGCTACATACACCGTGTTAGTGTGCAGACATTTTTAAACGCACTTCACTACAGTACAAGATGCGTCCCTGAGAACGTTTATTACATTTAGAAAAATACACACACATTTACGTATACAGTATGGTTTACACTCGGTGGCCACATTATTAGGTACACCTGTAAAACCTAATGGAATCCAACAACAGCAATGAGCAGCTATGAATTCCACCTTTTTATAAAGATAATAACGTTCAGTTTTGAGGTATTCCTTCAACAATATGTTTATTGTTGAGGTTTGCAGTGGTGTTGAACTTTAAGCGACTTTTTTAAAAAGCGGGTTAGGCTCACTAACCGTCTACCACAGAAAGAAACAGGACAGATGTCTTCAGGGTTTCTGTCATTTGGGCACTTTTTACATAGTTCCTTCATGTCAGCTTGTATTGTCCATGTTTCCTGTCCAGAGATGAAGAAATACAAACGTGTGTCTGGTCACGTGAGCTAAAAGTTCGCCGAGTCAGAACTTAGTCGACAAAACTGTTTTTGAGGAAGTTTGATCAACTTTTGCCGTTTCTGCTTTTTCTGATGCGATGCTTCAGACATGACAATAAGTTGACGTAAACACGGATAATAAAGTGTTTCTAATAAACACTGAGAGAGTGTCGCACTCAAGTCAACACTGTTAAAAAAACAAAGAAATAACTTCACTTTGAATTTTTGCCATTGTATTGAATTTGACATCCTATTAGAAGTTCTGCTGTACTTCAACCTTACGTTCTGTTATTCTGTATTACATTACATACATTATATACATGACATACATTACATACATACATACATACATGACATACATCAAAGCAGAGTATTTCTGCCACACCAACACGAGGTAATGGTGGCAACTACATAAATACACCAAATGCATGTAAACGCCACATGAACACACATCACATACAGTATAAACAGTAACAATGCAGCTGCTGATGTAAAAATGGTGACTCCCTGTAAAAGGAGTGTTTGAACGCCGTGATGTCGTCGTCGTCTTCTGTCCGACGTCACATTAAAGAAGGCCTCTGTCTCTGCAGGGAGTGTGTTAGAAGCTGCTGTTCTGACGAGCCAGGAAGTAATCCATCTTGTTTTTCCCTTTGGGCTTGAAGAGGACGTAGAGGAAGACGGACACCACGGTGAGGAAGCAGGACACGGTGACGGCGGCGACCACCAGCCATGTGAATGTGGAGTCTGTGAAGAGAGAGTGAGAGAGAGAGGTTTACACACAGAGGACAGTACACCAACCTCCATAGTTAACCAAACTAGTCACACCCACAAAGCGTGACCCACAACGTGGTCGTGTTGGCCGATTCAAATCAAATCATTCTGATTGGTTGCATCCCTTTATTGATTAGTATGTCCTCTTACTTCCTGTACGTACACACAACACACACAACTCACCCTCTAGTTGAAGCCTCGCGAACACTTCCTGTCTCCCTGCTCGGTTCTGAGCGACGCACCTCAGCTCCGTGTTCACGTCTTCGTCCGTCATCGCCACAACGACGAGCCTCGACTCAATGAGACAGCCTGCAGACACGCCGCTCACCCTGCAGACATCGAGACGAACGCACAAACACTTTGTTTACATGACGTGACTGAAGGGGGTTCAACCCGATGGCTGAGAACTAGACGTGGTGTTCATCGACTAATACTAGCAGCTTTAAAGGTAGCGCTGCTGGATATATCGTGCAATCAAGTGAGGCAGAAATGTACTCAAACACATCATGCTACCACTTTCTTTATGCTTGATACAAAAGGACAACTTGCCATAAATGAGTGAGAAACCAGAGAAAAGAAAGATACAGTTCCAAATATAAACACATTGTCACTTGTATGGAAGTACATGTGCAAGAAAGTATGATGTGGACCAAAAATATGGACATCTGGGGACACAATTTGTGAACAGGTAGTATTTCGTCTTATAGTGTGCTGAGTATTTCCTGTTTACACTGGACACATGTTCTCAAAAGTTGATTGTAGTTTTCAAACTGATCTAAAGTCGTCTTTTTCGTGTCTCTGACGTGCACCGCGTCCTATGTGACGGGCAGTTTGTTGTGCTGCTTGGTGACATCATGAGTCACACCTGTGAAGTTCAAGGTTTGGTTGAGCTCCCGTTGACTTTCTCTGTATTCCTGTTCAGACCTGTTTTAACTTCAGTGTTAGAAATATCTCAGGTCAGCCGTTACCTCCTCCCCCCCTGCAGGGCCCGCCCATCGAGGTACGACGACTCCACCGATCGGTTGTTGACGAGCCATGTGACCGCGGTGTCGTCGGCCGTTTGGCATTCGGTGAGCGCCGTGCACGACAGCTCCAGTCCTGACCCTGAATGAGGTCAGAGGTGAATCGTCATTGACAACGTACGCATCAGATTTGATGTGTTGGTGCTGATCGTTCTTCATCACTCACCATGCAGACTTTCAAAGACGGTTCCATTGCGTGGCGAGAGAATCACAGGTGGTTGAATACCTGGAGGACGTAAATTAAATTAATTAATTAATACATCAGTAGCACCACATGTATTGTCCCCACAGGGTTATTATTATTATTCTATAGAGTGAAATATGAACTCACTGTGAACCGAGATGAAGCTGCTGGTCAGCTCAGAGTCAGAGGTCCCGGAGAGGCCAGGCTCAGTGGTGGTGACGGGGTCTACGGTGGTGACGGGGTCTACGAGGTCTACGGTGGTGACGGGGTCTACAGTGGTGACGGGGTCTACGAGGTCTACGGTGGTGACGGGGTCCACACCTTCACACATACAAAGAAATGTAGACCAGTGAGAACACATCCAGACAAACTACTCTCAGAATGTCAATGACTTATTTCACATGACAATAATAACAATAATATTAATAATAATTATTATTATTAATAATATTATATTAACAACAATAATACTAATTATGATCATACCATTACTACTACTACTACTACTACTACTATTAATAATAATATTAATTATTATTATATTAACAACAACAACAATAATAATAATAATAATAACAACTAATAATAATGATAATGATAACAATAATAGTAATAATTCTAATAATACTATTACTACTAATAATAATAATTTTAACAACTCTAATAAAAATGATAATGATAACAATAATAATACAAAAAACAATAACAATAATAATAATAATGATAATAATAATGATGATTTAAATAATGATAATCCTGGTAATAATAATGATTATAACTGTAATAATAATAATAATAATATAAATCATTTTAATAATCATAATGATGTTAATAATGATAATAATTATGCCAATAATTGTATTATATATTATAAGATAATATTATAATAGTGATGGTTATAATTGTTGTTATTATTTTTAAAATAATATTTACATTCCATTATTAATATGTCTATTATTTTATTAATAATAATAATATTTACATTCTATTATTAATGTCTATTATTTTATTAATAATAATAATATTTACATTCCATTATTAATATGTCTATTATTTTATTAATAATAATAATATTTACATTCCATTATTAATATGTCTATTATTTTATTAATAATAATAATAGCAGTGTTTTTGTGGCGTTTGGCTGAACTAACTCAGTGTGTTACGCTTACCAGTCCAGCAGAGGGCAGCACACGCTTATGATGTATTGTGTTGCGAGGAAGTAAAAACTGATGCTATGATTATTATTACTCATGACCCTATGATTACAGTAACTTGTGTTCTCTTTTGATTTTTAAATATGTATAGTTGTACTGACTCAATTTGTGGATTTAAAAAAAAATCATTATATAGAGTATTCTTAATTAAGTTTAAGTTTATGTTTAATAAAACACGCGCGTCGTCACTCACCGTCCACCTTCAGCACCACGGTCCTGCTGACTTTGTACTGCTGGTCGTCGATGAGCGCCTGCAGCCGACAGGTGTACACACCTGCGTGCGACCGCCTCACTGCGGGAATGAGGAGTCTGCCTCGGTCCTGCAGGAAGGAGCCCTGAACTCGGCCTGACCGAGGGGGGGCGAGGCCGGAGTCCTGTCAGGAAGAGACACACTGCGTCACTCACAGGGAAGGAGCAAGGCACTAACACCAGCGGCAGGGTCGAGGGTTCAATACCTCACTGCGGTGAATAGATCTGTATCTTAAACAGCGTCCAGAATGCTTCTGTCTCACCTTGTGCCACTTGATCGGTCTGTCCGTGCTGTTGAAGTCACTGAGAGACGGACACGACAGCCTCAGGTGTTCTCCCACGGAGACGGGGATCGGGTAGGACAGTTTCTCCACGTCGGCAGAACTACTGGACTGGTACACTTGCAGCCCGATGCTCCCGGTCACACAGAAGGTCTCGTTTCTGGAGAGAGAAGGTAGAGGACGCACACTTTACAGACACTGTAAAACAAACTGTTCTAACTGAGCATTCAAGTACTCACACTACCACACGAGTATGCCAGACAAAGACTTAGTATGTCCCAATACATAGTATTTTACATGACAAGCATTAATAACAAGCAGTTATTAAAACATAAAAATGTGAAATACCATACAAAATACAAATGTTTGAAAGAAGCTATTTGATGTTTTTTTAGAGATCAGATAACGTTCAGGAGAACATGGAGGAATGTGGAGGAACGTGGAGGAGCATGGACGAACATGGAGGAACATGGAGGAGCATGGAGGAACATAGAGGAGATGACATATTCTCACCTGTAGGTGCAGATATATTCCCCTGAGTCAGCAGCCTGAGCTGGGAGGAGCCAGAGCTGGTTGTCCCGCTGCCGGACACGCCCCTCGCCGGGATAAGCCCCGCCCTCCGTCCCATTGCCCTTGGTGATGAGGTACTTTGCGTCGGGGGTGGCGATGTTGTGTACCTCGAGGACTCTCTCGAACATGGGGAAGGAGAGGACTACGGCCTCGTCCTCCACTCTCAGGACGTTCACCTCTGGAGACACCAGGTAGCAGCCGTCTGCAGAGGGAACCGGTTACTCTTTAACTACTGGATCCACTGTCTCCTCTCACTCTGTAGATACATATAGTGGAGTATAATATCCATAATAACCAGCGTGCTCACCTTTCATAGGCAGAGGGGGGAGTGGAGGTCTTCCATAAACAGATTGGATGATGAGCACAGCAAACAGCAAGCGGACCATGATGGCAGTCTGTAGAGAAGCACACGTCTCAATGCTGAGTGATGTCTAACAGAGAGACTCATAAATCATAAATCATAATTCATAAGTACTGCTGGAGGTAAACTATACTATGATATATATATAAGGTACTGAGACGTTGTTTCCTCTCGAGCAGCTTTGAGTCTCAAAGACGTCCCGGCTTTTATTTAAACTCTGTCCTTTAGATCCTAAAAAGGTGTGACATCACAAGAGTTGTCATTAGTTTGATTCTGTTGTTTCTCAGTTTCCGCTGATCTTTGTCACAATTAGTTGAACCCTCAAAGTTAAAATCATATTTTCCACAGAAACCAGATCATTTTCACTTCTGCTTCTGTTTCCTCATCTGAGATCACAGGGAGCAGTTGACACTTTCTCACACTCACTCACTCACTCACTCACTCACACACTCACACACACACACACACACACACACACACACACACACACACACACACACACACACACCTTTTCCCCAATCAGTGTGTCATCAGAGGGCATCCCCATTCATAAAATCTGTGGGATTGTTTTTACACACATGAGTCACGAAGCGTTCCACGTTGTCTGGGATCAAAATGTAAGATCAAAGTTTCTATTAATGAACTATTACTAAACTACAAGTACATAATACGCATAAAACACGGTTTAACCCTGTTTATGTCCAATAAGAGAATAATAATAATCATTTCAGTCGTTATGTTGCAGCTTTACTCTGAACATTACATCGATTTTTATATGATAAAAACAGATATGTTGTATGTACACAAACAATATGAATACATATATATATATACATATATATACATATATACATATATACATATATATACATATATATATATATACATATATATATATATATATATATATATATATATGTATATATGTATATATATATATATATGTATATATACATATATATATATATATATATACATATATATATATATACATATATACATATATATATATATATATGTATATATATATATATATATATATATATATATATATATACGTATGAATTATGTGGAATTATTGACTAGTTACGTTTAGATGGAACATATTTAAATACTTTTCTAACATTTACATTATCTTTGTCTATTTTAGCATTAGGATAAATGTGTAAATGTGTGTAAATGTGTGTAAATGTGTATAGATATGTATACATGTGTATAAATGTTTATAAATGTTTATAAATGTGTATAAATGCGTATAAATGTGTATACATATGTATACATGTGTATAATATAGTCAATTGTCAAACTATAAAACGTAATCAATCGTGCAAAATTCATTATAAAAAGTAGAAAAACTATAAAGTAAAATAATGCATAAAAGGTATGCATACAAATATAAATGACAATAAATACATAAATTATATTTTTGATACAAATTGCATACAGTATAGTACATATACAGTACTTATTAACATTTATCACGAGTAGAAGTATCAATATATATAATATATTATATGTAATATATTATATTATGTATGGTAATAGAATAGGGTTTACTCACGGTGTGGCGGCGATGAGACTGGATCTGTGTGTGGTCGGCTTCCTGCCGGCTCTCTTTTCTACGTTCCCTCTGAGATGGAAATTTCTCAGGTTTCCCAACGTAACGCTGTGTACTGTACAGCTCAACACCACTCACATATCTACTGACTCAACACACGCACACACACACACACACACACACACACACACACATGCGCACACACACACACACACACACACACACATGCGCACACAAGTAATATACGTTGTGTCCTGCAGGTTCATTCAGAAGAAGAGACAGAGGTCTAGTTTAGTGTTGTTGCTCCTCTGGCATCACCGACCTCTTGCGTCAGTGGTGGACGTCTCTGTTTGTTTTAGCACAATAACACACACGCGCACACACACACACACACACACACACACACACACACACACACACACACACACACACACACACTCAAGAGGGAAGGAAAATGTACAATAAAAGAACATCTTCTCACTACTAGCAGTCTAGATCCGTGCAAATACTTTTTGTTTCCCAGCAACCAGTGGTGATTTTTGGTATGCAGATTTAGGGTGGGGGGTGTGTGTGTGTGTGTGTGTGTGTGTGTGTGTGTGTGTGTGTGTGTGTGTGTGGGGGGGGGGGGGCGCACACAGTATTCATACAAGAAAATGTGATGATGCAATCCAAACATACAGTAGATAAATATCACAGAGGCTAGCTGTTTAGCCCTGCTTCCAGTCTTTGTGCTAAGCTAAGCTACCCTTTGATCTTCTCAATACTCTCAATATTTTCTTAAACGTTTAACTAATCCTCTTGGCGTTAAAGTTGAGATAAAGAGTTCTCTTTTGTTGACAGCTCTCTATTTGAATATTACTTTAATTTCATAACATTTCAACGGCTGATAACTTGTTTAGTTTCCGTTATTCTGCTCGAGTCTGAAGATTGTGCAACTGTGGTGAAATGAGTTGCTCCTTATTATCACGTGTTTGTTATTTTAAGCCTTAAAGATGATCATTTGATCATTTGATCATTTGATCATTTGATGAACTCTTCACTCGCTCCAGAGCTGTTGAGTCATGTGACCTCAGGTCTAGTCGTTTGCTGTGGTTGACCTGGAGGAGCTGCGGTGACGGCTGCTCCATCGATCGTTTCCGCCTCATGATTGGTGAATAACAGGCCAGCCGTTCTGTAACGAAATGTGCGGCACTCCCTATTATATTTCCATAAACTAATACGTGAGCTTCTGCAGGTTTGACGCTGCAGTGAGCAGTGACCATGAGAGGCTCTTCTTCTTTAGTTTAAGAGTTTCTCTCTCTGACTCGATGTGTGAAGACAGAGCGTAGCCAACGAGCTGCGTTAGCACGGCGAGCTAACAGGCGTGTTGTGTGCTTCTACCTTTTTATCAGTTTTATTAAGTCATTTCTTGTAATGTGAGGTTAGTTTAACGTCAGACGGGGACGTGTTGTAGTTTATGAAGAGTTTATTAACAGTGAGGAGAGATTCATGTAAAAAGCAGTAGAGCTTGCATGTGTTTTTCTGACTAACTGCTCCGTCACCTCACAGCGTCGAAACTACGGTGTCCCCCCCCCCCCACCACCACCACCACCACACCACGCATTCTGGTGGATTACTCACTGAGCGTGACGTACCGGTCGTGATGGGCCTTTACCAATGTGCTGCAGACACACACACACACTGATGACATGAGCGCTCCTCAGTGATGCAAGCTCTGGTGGCACAGCTGTCACTGCTGCAGCCTACTGTGCTATTCACTCGCAGTCGAAGCAGAACACTTAGCTTGGACCCAAAGTAATCGATTACAAGCAGAAGCAGCACTTTGAGAATTTGGTAGCATGATGTCATGCGTGTCTCTGCTTTAGTAAATACTTTAGAGACAGAAGTTCTTATTTTATGTTCGTCCTCTGGTGTTTCAGAGAATAAAGAAACAAACAGCGTGTGGATCGTAAACGCTTCAGCGTCGATCGTAAACAGCGTCGATCGTAAACAGCGTTGATCGTAAACAGCGTTGATCGTGAACGCTTCAGTGTTGATCATAAATGCTTCAGCGTCGATTCGTAAACAGCGTTGATCGTAAACACTTCAGTGTTGATCGTAAATGCTTCAGCGTCGATTCGTAAACAGCGTTGATCGTAAACACTTCAGTGTTGATCGTAAATGCTTCAGCGTCGATTCGTAAACAGCGTTGCTCGGAAATGCTTCAGCGTTGATCGTAAACAGCTTTGATGGTAAACACTTCAGCGTCGATCGTGAACGCTTCAGCGTCGATCGTGAACGCTTCAGCGTCGATCGTGAACGCTTCAGCGTCGATCGTGAACGCTTCAGCGTCGATCGTGAACGCTTCAGTGTCGATCGTGAACGCTTTAGCGTTGATCGTGAACGCTTCAGCACCCACAATTCCCCTTTGGCCCAAAAAGCATTTTCCTCATGGATCACAGGACGCCCTCTTGGTGTTCAGGACCCGGTTCTTCTAATGAATCGATGGTTCTGAGATTCAGGTGTTGCTATGCTAGTAGCAGCTAATGTAGCCTCAAGCTTTATTCTCTACATATGCAGCAAGACATGAATATAGACTGTGATGTGTAAAATCAGGAGTTCCTCTTCAAGTTATTCATTTAAACATGACATAAATAACAAGTTCAACAACCATTTTAATGTCCAGTTGTTTTCCATCAATGGTTTCATGATCAAATGTACTCAAAACAAAATAGATCTCATGAACCTTTGCTCGTGGGTCAATAAGCAAACAGAAAACAGGCCTGTGACAGTAACAGTAACACATGAAGAGGTTAAAGGTCACCGGCTCAGAACACCACATTCATTTAACGGACGTTGAGAAAGAAGAACATGTTGCGTGTTTTGGGAATTCCTCATGCCGGCTCAAGACCTGTGAGATCCTGATGCTGCAGATACGAGCGGATCCATGACGCAACATCACCAGAACATCACACTATCACTATCACTGGCTCAACCGGACCCATGTCTGGTCATCAGCTGGACGGCAGAACAGAAAGCAGATTATCTCACCTCATCCTAACATGACTGGGAGTTGAAACGTGCTTCCGTTTGTCTCCATGAAGCAGTTCTGAGGTCTTCAGGCATGTGTTAGATTGATGTTCTGATTAAGAGTAAAGCTAGAGGACCTCTGACAACACTTCTACAGCGGTGTGCATCGCTGTAACGTCTTTGTAGACTACACTCAGAACAAAGGCCACAGACTCAACCGGAGCATTAAACAACATTAAAGTGAGTGAAAACCTGAAGAACGACTGAAGAGATGTACCGACTTCACCGAACGATCTCAGTCTAACGGGATCTTTACACAACGTGAGCCTCAGACTGAGGTTTTCACCGTGATGACGGCTGCGATGATGCGATCACATACGAACACACGCGTGTGTGTTCCATGGAACACACCACTGTGCTCATGTGAATGACTTCCCTTTACCGCCGTCATGGTTTAAGCGGGTGCAGAACGTTTGAACTGGCGTCTGCGTAAAGATGAAGAACGTGTGTTGAAACGGAGCAAAGACGTGCTTCAGTTAGCCAACGTGTGTCACAACAGTCTGCATGAGAAGCTTTGGGGAACTTTAAAAAAAACAACAACAACAACAGGAGGACACACACACACACACACACACACACACACACACACACACACACACACACACACACACACACACACACACACACACACACACACACACACACACACACACACACACACACGCTTCTTTTTAAAAGTACTTTTTAAAGTTTATTCAAAGAAAAACAAAAGATACAGGACTTCCTGTCAGACACAGAGAGGACTTAAGTTAGAGTAGCAGAGGAACAACAAAGAACCACGTGGACCTCTCATCCTGCACTGAATACCTGAAATGAACAACACGCGTGTTCTTTACTGGTGGGTGAGTCGGTGATGAGGGGAGATAACGTCTTTTTAAATATCCAATTCAAACCAGGCTCAAACAGGGAATATGCATTAAACATAAACAGTGATGCAGAATAGTGAAACAGGAACTTCTTCTCTGTAATGATGTTCTACGGTGAGCGTAGCATGAAACCACCGTGCTCACGTGTTTACTCAGGATCCACCGTTAGGCTGTAAGAGGAGCTCTAGAACACCGTTCTGCTTTCAGAGGGTTTGGACTGCTGCCCTCCTCACACTGTCCCCCATACGAGTCACAACAACGTGAAGAACATCAAGAACAACCCGTTTCATTTCTCATGAAGTGGATGCAGCCGCTCGTCAAGGCCTTGATGCATTGACACACACACACACACACAGACACACACACAGACACACACACACACACACACACACACACACACACACACACACACACACACACAGCCTCGTAGGGAGGAAGATGTTCCTGGAGACGTTTTCACTCTCGAGCTCGTTTGTGACGTTTGTCTTTCAGGACAAAGTGGAGCTCAGAAGACGAGCTGAAGGAGGAGGATGCTGCAGTCTGCTGTTCACATATACAGACAACTTAAACATGAAGGAGAGGAGGAGAGGAGGAGGAAGAGTAAGAAGGAGAAGAAGAGGAGGAGGAAGAAGATGAAGAAGAGGAGGAAGGAGAAGAGGAGGAGGAGGAAGAGGAAGAAGAGGAGGAAGAAGGAAGAAGAAGAAGAGGAGGAAGAAGAAGAAGAGGAGGAGGTGTATTTGATGAGGTGGACGTTGTAGGATTGGTTCCTTGTGACTCACATCTTCTCCTGCCTCAGACCTTCTCACACTAACACTGTTCTACAATCTGGACTTTCAGTGTTCAAACACATAACAAAAACCTGCTGACCATGCGTTTACCTCTCTGCCACCTAAAACCCTCTCTCTCTCACACACACACATATACACACACACACACACACACACACACACACACACACACACACACACACCCCTTCATTATATCTGACTATTCACAGCAGGTCAGCGTCACGTTTGCCTGGTGGAGGAGAAACGTGACGCTATCTGGAAGATTCAATGAACTTTTATTGTACATAAACACCTTTTTATTATGTTTTCATTCAAACGGTTGGACCACGCCCACACACACACACACACACACACACACACACACACACACACACACACACACACACTGCTGTGGGTTCAGAGTAAAGCGAGCAGACTGTGGGTGGATGTGCGTAAATCTTTAAAAAAAAGAAAAAGAAGGTAAAGACATGTTTTTACTCCACATAGTTACACTTATCTTCAAGGAATAATAATAGTAATAATTCAAAAAATACTATTCTGAAATCCATCTGCTTCAGCCCCCCCCCCCCCCCTCGCTTTATGTATTTATTTATTTATGTGTTTATTTATTTTTTTAAAGCACCTGTCGAAACAACACAATACTTCAACGACACACACACACCCCCACCTGTCGAGTCCCGTCCATCAGACCTCCATCAGACCCCCCCCCATCACCCCTCCACCTCTAACCAGCATGTCAAACAGAAGTACATGTACACACACTACTGTAGTATTAATACAACAGACTCCCCATGACGCGCTCGTGAGAAAGGGGCGGGAACATGGGGGGGGGGCTCTGACAGACCCGCAGAAGGTAGTAGCAGTAGTAGTAATAATAGTGGTACTAGCAGTACTAGCAGGTAGAGCTGACTGAACAGAACTAATGAAGGAACATAATAGTAGAACGTGTCTCATCTCAACCTGACGAGCACACAGAGGGACACGAGGAGTCCCCCCCCCCCCCTTCTTAAATTCACATTTAATATATTTCTACTTTCATTCATATTGATAAATCGTCCCTTCAGCACAGTTCTAAGGCGACGTCATCACAGAGGACCGCTGCAGTCCGGTCCCTGGTTTTCTTCTTTCTTTCTTTTTTTATTCTTCTTTTTTTTCGGTGGCGATGACATCGACGGCGGGGTTCTGAGATCCAGTGTTAGCGAAGGGTGGAGGACGAAGAAGAAGAAGAGGAGGAGGAGGAAGAGGAGAGAGGGGCGGGGCCTCTGATCTACCAGCTGAGCAGGTTGCTCCGGCCCAGAGTCATGAAGTAGACCTGGCTGGAGCCTCCGGACCGAACGGAGGCGAAGAACACCTGAAGAGAGACAGACAGGTGGAGGTTCACTGCCAGCTACGCCTCCCGCTCCACCAGCTCACTCTCTGCTGGTACATTAACATGAAGTTTATTGTGCGACACAAGAGAAGATATTACTGGGATCTTGGTTTTTTTGTCTCAAAATGAAGATGATTAAAAGATGGAAAAGTTCTATTATTATTATTATTATTATTATTATTAATGTAGATGATATATAACTGATAATGAAATTCATCTTTGGTTGTCGTCATGCGATTAAAGCGAGCCGATGTGTAAATTCACATTCTTTATGATTTAAGGGAAAGAATCGCAATTTGGAAAGTTTCAATTTACACAAAATAATTGCATTTTGGTGAGAATAATTACTGTTAAAATATTTCAACCAGTCAGAATCACACACAGACTGACCAGTCGATCTTTCAAACGTGTTGACCAATGTGGGACATCCTTCAAACTGTTTCTAGAAAGAACCGCTGCAGAGCTCTAAAGCTCTCACCGAGCACAGAGAAGAAGAACCACGTCGTTCTCTACTTCCTGTTAGAACCGACGGCGTGAAGGGAGAAGAGAAGCCAGAGCGACACGTCTGAGGCTTCTGAGCGGTCTGGACGCTTTACACCTCCAACACGTTGTGCTTCTCGATATGCTGAGCGTTGATGGAGCTGCTACGACGTTAGCTTAGCATAGCACCGATCGATCCAGACTCCATTGAGAAAACAAGTTTTAAAAGCTGTTTGCTTGTCGTCTCGAGGAGAGATCTAACGAAACATGAATTCTTGACTTTTTACTAATCGGCCTCATTATGAAGTTATTTCGGCTTCATTTGTGTCCGTTTGTTGCGGTTAAATCACAGCAGAACAGTGTATTTTGGTTTCACACAGCTTGTGACGCGTGACACAGAATTCTCCTCCAGATGATGCTCTGACCTCAGACACCACGGAGTCTAGCTTCTCAGATATCTGAGCTGACTTTCACAACATGACCAAAGCAGCTACGGTGGTTATTTCAGCCGTCGTTGATGGAACACCCCGCGGGGAACCGAGCGTCGCTCACCTTGTCGTTCCTTTCACAGAGGAACTTGAGTCTCTGGGCTCTCTTGTGCATGAAGACCCCGTCCAGGTGTCCGGTCTCCACCGAGCGGATCTCGATGGCCTTCTCCCCCCAACCCATGATCTGGTTGGAGCGAATGTAGGCTGCAGAGAGGGATTCAAGTTCATTCTGTCAGATGAGTAACCATCATTCAAACGTGTCGGCCTCATTGAGGAAGTAGATGATCCCCCCCCCCCCCCGACTCACCCACGGAGGTGGGCATCTCCCCCCACTGCAGCACCACGTCCTTGGTGATGCGTCCGTACGTGTTGACGTAGACGCCCTCGTCCTCGTAGCACACCAGCAGCTCGATGCCGTCGGTGTTGGGCAGGATGATGATGGCGTGGGACTGGATGTGGGTCTGGATCTGCAGGGACGAAACTCTGGGATGAAGCTCAGAAGAAGACTGGATGTGGCCCCAGATGTGTGTGTGTGTGTATATTTAACGTGAGCTCTTACGTGTGTCGGCAGGTAGATGTCGTAGACGGCCCCGGAGTCCACATCCACGGCGTGGAAGCCCGACGCGGAGCCGTAGATCACCTTTAGCCTCTGACCCTCCTCCACGGTCAGGTCCACCAGCAGGGGCTTGTGCACCAGGTCTCCGAAAGACTTGAAGAGCACGGGTCAGAAAAAACAGGTTGTCGATACTGATAACGAGCTGAACGAACACACACACACACACACACACACACACACACACACACACACACACACACACACACACACTTATGTCTGCTAACGAGCTACGCTAGTGGGTTGACTCACCTTGAAGGCCATGAACTTGTGGTAGGGTTTGGGGGCCCAGGCGTAGACCTCCACCGAGTTCTTCAGAGCCAGAACCAAGAACTTGATCCTCTCGTATTTCACTGGGGAACAAAAACCCAAACATGGACTCATCTGATCGTTACATTGATTGTGTAGTGCTGTTGTTATGTTCTGTGTTTGCTGCGTGGAGCACTTTGTAACCCAGCTGGAGAGTTTTATCTGGTCTATGATATCTGTATTCAGTAGTTCTGATCCACCAGTAGACCTGTGTCGTGTTGATCCTTCTCTTTGGAAAAGCCCTGAACTGGACTTTCCACTAGTGCTCAAACTGAGCTTTAAAAATTTGAGCTGACGACTCAAAAAGGATTTCACGGCCGGCGGACTCCGATCGTGTCGGAGGAGTTTCCAACAGGAAGTGCTGATCTCTGCTCAGCGGCTCGACCCTAACCGAGGACATTGTGACTACACAGGTCCGCCTCATTACTTAACAAAGGGCTTTCCTGCCGTCCTCTATCCGTGGTGCACACTGAGTTTGTGCAGTTAGACTTAGAGTCCCCCCGTTCATCCAGATGTGACTCACTTTATATCTGATGGGGAAACATTCATCAAAGAAGTAAAAAAGGAAGAGAAGGAGACGTGACACGCAATCCTAGCCACAAACCAACCAGCTGGCTGCAGAAACATGGTTCAGATCTCAGACCGCCGAGCCACAGGGAAGCTCAAACAGCCGTTCTTAATCTCATCCAAATGTTCCGTTTGCAGCATTATGAGCGGAGGTCCCGACGCGTAGACCTACCGACGTTGTAGTGGACGCAGCCCTCCAGGTCTCCGACGGTGGTCCAGCCCTGTTTCTTCTCCACCTCGGGGTCGTTGTGCAGGATCTTGTTCCTCAGCCAGGACAGGTAGTACACCCGGAGCTTGTTCTTCTTCCCTGTCGGGGGGGTCAAGACAGATCAAATCACGGGTGACAAGACGTTCAGACCTCCTCTCTGACAGCCACCCTTCCATCCCTCCTCGCATGCTTTAACAAGCGTTAACGTTTGGTGTCAGAGCGACTGAACCTGGGAAAGTCTTCTCTAGCATCAAGGAAGACTTCCAGCATCTGGACTTTTATTTTGATGGCAAAAAGAGCATGAGACCACCTTATTATAGTAGATATTGTAGTGGATATGTTGTTGTTTTTTATTATGTATTATAGCTTGTATTAGATCCCTCCTCTACCAGGCCTTTGATTGTGTAAAATCGATGTGCTGTCATGTTCTTTGTGATCTTTAGTGTTGAGATGTAGAAGACCGTTTGTCTTCTTGATTAAATGTCCATAATGTATTTTTGCATCCTGATTTAATTGTCACAAACACTCAGTATAGTACGTCACAATGTCATGTTTTGGCTCTCACACACACACACACACACACACACACACACACACACACACACACACACACTCGCTGTGACATTCTCTGCATTATTCTCTGCCAGCCTCTCAAACAGTGAGACAACTTTCCGTGACGCGTACTTCTTCTACGCGTCGTCACCGCAAACCAACACGCCATAATCAGGAAAAGTCCAGACGGACGCGTGTGAGACGCTCTGCAGGAGTTTCACTCCATCATGGAAAGCTCAGGCGTGTGTGTGTGTGTGTGTGTGTGTGTGTGTGTGTGTGTGTGTGTGCGACATATCATACACACACGTGACGCTGGCATTTACTCAACATCCGTCTGTCTCAAAATATCTGTTGTGACACACTGACTGCACCGCCTCCGTGTGTGTGTGTGTGTGTGTGTGTGTGTGTGTGTGTGTGTGTGTGTGTGTGTGTGTGTGACATTGAGAAAGAGGAGAAGTAAGGACGTGGAGGAACTTTCAATCTGAGAAATCTAGGAACTCAAAACCATGTGTGTGTGTGTGTGTGTGTACCAAAACATTTGTGCAACAACAGACGCAGACACGCACAATTCTGTCTGAGAATATGTACGATGAAGCAGGTTTTAGTGTGCATTTGCAGGTGTGTGTGTGTGTGTGTGTGTGTTGTGCACACACACACACACACACACATTTTAGGAGCTGATGCAGCATGGTGAATAAAAGTGAAACTGTTTTCAGTCTCACTTAATGAATCAAAGTCTATTTGCATTGATCTGTGTGTGTGTGTGTGTGTGTGTGTGTGTGTGTGTGTTTCAGTCCATCTCGTTGATTAATTCTTCATCCCTGTGAGACCAATTTGGCTGCATCAAGTGTAATAAAAAACATCTTTAAAAACGCGTGTGCATGCTCTTCTCTGTGTGTGTGTGTGTGTGTGTGTGTGTGTGTGTGTGTGTGTGTGTGTGTGTGTGTGTGTACCTGATATAGTGACCAGGACGTTGAGTCCCTCCAGGACGTCCATCTGCTGGAAGCGCCGTCGGCTGATCAGAGGGTAGACTTTCCCCTGACCGCTGCGATCCAACAGCATCAGACCGCTCTCTGTTCCCACCAACAGGTTCACACCTGCACACACACACACACACACACACACACACACACACACACACACACACACTTAGTAGAACACTAACAGACACTGAACAGCTGGACACACAGTCTGGTCAGACTTCATCAGGACTTTGCTGCCACCAGGTGGTGAAGACTTTTATAAGAGTAACATCTAAAAGAACAGAAGTTTGACTTTTAATGTTTAATGAACACTGAATATATATAATTATTAATAATCACTTCATCATAACAGATCTTATGTTCATGTGACATTAGTCTGTTGTCAGAATCATAAACACTTTATTGATATTGGTTCATTAAAGTCGCTCTATAAGCATAAAGAAATATATAGAAATAAATAGAAATAAAGGACTGTGTTATAAGTAAATTATGTACAAATTATAACACAATATACGTAAAGAATATGAGTAAAATAAAACCAATAAATATATGTAATTATTTTACACAACCACAGTGTAAACAAACAATACTGGGAGTGTGTTGAATATAAATAAATAAGAATTAAATGAGAATATTTTGCAGTATTATTGGTATAATATTCAATTAATGTACAGTTATTACACAGAAATCTAAACAGATAAGAACTCTAAATGTCCCTGCATGAAGTCAGACGTGTAGCTGTAATAACCGTATATTAGAATCCATAAATGCAGCCGCCTCTCATAACCATAACCTCGTTCCTCTGGGCCTCGTTCTTACCCCAGAGAGCAGCACACAGGATCTCAGAGTTGAACCTCTTCTTGTACTTGCGGATCTCCGGCGTGTCGCTCTGCGGGCGAGTGTTGACCGGGTTCACGTTGACCACGGAGCCCTTCCGAGACGGGTCGGCCCGCAGCGCCTCGGCCAGCCGGGCGTCGTTCCCGTAGCCTGGAGAAAGGTCAAGGGTCGGTCACATGGTCAAACCGGGAGCGTTCGTCTAGAACAGTGAGGAAACAAAACCCGGTTTCTTTTTTTTTTTTACCCAGCAGCCAACGGGGCCGTGACTTACCGATGTTGTTGAGGGCGCTGCCGGTGGATGGAGACACCTGGAGGAGGCGCGGGTCGATGAACGGAGTGAAGGAGGAGGAGGACTTGTGTTTCTGCATGTTGTTACTAGACTGGCTCTACAGTCAGAGGAAAGGCGGAGTCAGTGGAGGCAGAAGATCAGGACTGTGAATGTGCTGCTTTTAAAATATGAAAAACACGTTAAGGAGACAATGCAGTGAAACGAGCAGGCAGACGGAGGGTTCTCTGTGTGTGTTTCATGCATATATATATAAATCTATGTATATGTATGTATGTGTATGTATATATGTATATACACGACGGGTAAAATGATAAATACGTCAAAAACAAACGGTGGAGGGTAAAAACACACGTTGACAAAAAGAACAAAAAGGGGAAACAAATGTAAAAAAGTAGTTCCGTGTGAGACATACTTGCCGTTGAGCTCCTAACTGCCCTGTTGGCTATGACTGACTGTCTGCAGAATGTGAGAATATGACTGGAAATATGCAACATGAAGGAATGAGATGAGATTTAGATGTTTTGTGGGGAGAGTTAGTGAAACCACTACGAGCCTCAGAGGAAACGTTGAACCAGAGCGACCACGTCTGTACTGATCCTCAACAACAAAGCACACAGAGACGACAGCTGGAAGTCCTTACCGAGATCTTCATTCGATGAGTATGTTATATTTTTATATTTTAAACCAAAGCAGCATGTAACCGGTCGTATCTTCCCTCCTCGTTTTGTAAGATTACACAAGAAATAGCACTCTTTAAAGGTGTCCCGTGTCGGGCTGGGGGGACATACCTCTATGAGCATGCTGAGCTTGTCCAGTGGACTCTGGGGGGACATGGTGGAGGGGCTGGCAAGGCTGGAGGAGGAGGAGGGGGAGTTGGATGCGGAGGAGGAAGGGGAGGAATGGTGGCTCTGCTGGATCAGGTCTGGGAGGTGGTGGATGCGGCCGGCGAAGCCGTTCCTGTCCGAGCTCTGTGTGGGGTGATGGTGGTGGTGGTTGTGGTGGTGGTTGTGGTGGTGATGATGGGGGCTGGGGGTGTGGTGGCCGAGGCCGAGGCCCGGGCCGGAGGGCGGCGGTGGGGGAGGGGTCTGAGCTCGGCCCGGGCCGGGGCTCGGGCGCTTTCTGCCGTCACCTGCGCTCTGGAAGTAGAAAGAGGGGCAGACGGCTGAGGGTCTACATGCGCTCCTGGTGGTGAGTTCAGGGGACGGGGAGGCGGGGGCTAGAGCGAAGGACAAACTACAGCGGCTACTCTACAGGCGGAAGGAGAAGTCTGGTTAGCAGACAGGTATACCGTGAGATACATGTATCATTTAGTAACGTTAACGTTTAAAAGCTCTTTAATGTGGAGTAGATCTCCAGTCTTCTTCATGTGAGCACCACACTACTCTAAACGTCTACCCGTCTACCCGTCTACCCGTCTACCCGGCGGGACACGGAGCTGCTCTCCACCGGACAAAAAATAAACAAGAACAGAACATGATCAACACGAACACAATGGAAGAAACACTCAGGGAACAAATGAAGAAAATGTGCAACAGAACTGGGAGTAAGTTTAAATGATGCTCTGTCTCGATGTCTCTTGTCCGGTACCTGTCTGACGATCAGCGTGCTGTCTTTACACGGCGTCGAGCCGGCGTCGCTCTCACCTTCGTCGTGGACGATCATAGTCTTCACCGACTCCGTCTCTCCGTTACTGAGTCTGGAGGAACTGCAGGGCAGAAGAAGTGAAGAAATCATTATTCATCGTGCGACACACTGGTAAGAACATACACGCCGCCGCGTTGAAGGCCATCCCGGGTCAATGAAATAATGATAATAATGATAATAATGATAATACAGAGCTGGAGGAAGGGGGGGAATACTACGAGAGAAAACTCAGGATTTCTGATATTAAAGTTGAATATTTGGAAGAACAAAAAACGTGCAAATTTACAAGAAAAAAACTAAAGTATTCTCTAAAATTAAACTGCACAATTTACAAGAAAAAAAACTCATAAATTGAAATGTAAAAAAAGTATTGTCAGAGAAGAAATAATATATTTTCCAAGAATGAAAAACTTGAATATTATTAAGTCATAAAAAAACGCAAAAGTATCGTTTCTTCTTGAAAATGTTCCACTTTAATCTCAGAGAATATTATTTTTATTTCCTTGTACATTTTTGAGATTTATGGCAAATGTAGGATTAAATAATAATAATAATAATAATAATAATAATAATAATAATACAAAAAGTTTGTATAAAACTTTCTCAGAAAATTTTATTTTTTTCTTTAATTTCAGAGAATATTCAGGTTGTTTTTCTGTAAATGTCCCACTTTATTATTTATCTCAGAGAATATCTAAGTTTTTGTCTCATAAATTTGTGACTTTAATCACAAAATTTTATTCTCGCAAAATTTGAGACTCAAATCTCAAAGAAAATATTTTCAAAAACAATGACCACCCTCCCCTGCTCCATAATTGATTAATATGTGTTACCTGCAACGGTGCAAATAAACCAGCGAATGATCTCTATATTCTCTATATTCATAAAAACAACATGCAGTTATAAAGTGATAATAACTCTGCTTCATGTCGGACACATACACAGCTTTGGAGTCCTCGGGGCCTGAGGTCGACTCCTCGCCTCCCTCCTGGTCCACCTCTTCATCGTCATCTTCATCAGTGGTGTCTGAGTCGTCGCTGGAGGAAGAGTAGTCCGTCACCTTGTTGGGGGGGCGGACGTCGTCCACGGCTCGCAGCTCTTTGGCCAAAGCCGTCAGGTCCTACAGTTGAAGAGGTGAAAGAAGAAGACAAACACACCTGTCATTTTATCTCATGGATTCCAGCTGTTCTCCCGCTCTGTTGGAACGATGCCCATTCTTCTTCATCATCTTTTATACGAGCCGTTAGTTCAGACGTTCAGTTAGCAGGAAACAGAAAAGCTGCAGAAAAGGAGGAGTGGTTACAGAGGAACGCCAGCCAATGAGAAGCCAGCGTGAGAGCAGCAGAGCCAAGAGATGAAGGGACGAGATGCTCCTCAAGCTACTGGAGGTCTGGTTAGTGGATGAATCCCAATAATGAGACAATCATTGGATGGAAAGAGTAGAAAGTTAATTCTTTATTGAGGGTTAGAGAAGGCGAGAGTTAAGATGGCCACCGTCGGAGAGAAAGCAAGCAGTAAGTGCAGAAAACCCTTCAGCCAGCGAGCTTCAATCCAAAGTCACAGAGTCTTGTCACCAAATGAGCCGGCTCATCAGCATTCACACAGAATCTCCCATCAGGCCACAGCAAACCATCAGACACACCCCAAAGCGGTGACTATTAACACACACACACACACACACTTCTAGATCTAGATCCATCCCAGCTAGCTAGCGAGCTACACAACTGGCTAGTCGGGCTTTTTGAGTCTCACCGCTGGTCTGTTCGGCCTGACCAAGTCCCGCCTCTCCTCGGGTTTTTTCCCAGCATTCTCTGGCCGTTGGAGGGGCGAGCCCTCTGATTTGGAGGAGGCTGAAGGAGGTGGAGGTGAAAAGATCAGTTTATTCTAAATAGTGGTAAAAAGAATGCATGTCTTCACGTTTGTGGAATTGACTGCGTTCTAAGGCGGCGTTTCACTTCTATCGCCTGCCTCCTGCATGGTGTTTTCTGAGTGCTGATTGGTCGGAAGTGTGCATGGACTCACAGCGGGCCCTGAATCTCTCTCCAGAGCCGCAGTGAGAACCGGGCTGAGAGCTGGAGTTACTGGAGCTGCTGGAGGAACTGGAGCCTCCGCTGCCGCTGTTACTGGTCGGCCTGGGAACCAGTTTCTCCACTCGCTCCCACAGCAGCCGAGGCTCCGCCGCGCTGTAGAGCCAACAAACACCGAAAGAGTCAGAGGTGAAGGCAGAGTAGAAGACCGTCGTCTGTGCTGTGTGATTTCATTTCCATTGGTTCCTTATTCTGACATAGAAACCGATCATTTCAGACTCATGGAGTTGATCGCTAATAAAACTCCACCGTTAAACTCTCTGAATGTGCCAGAATTATCTGGAGGTGAAGCAAAAAGTAAATGAATAATAACATTAACAGAGTATTTTGTTTAACAGGCCATTTGATTATATTTAAATGAATATGCCAAATAAGTAATAGTACAGTAAGAACAGACTATGTGTTGTTTTTGAGATGAAATAAAATAAGTTCTGTGGTTTGGAAAAACTGTGCGAAACAAACACGTTCTCACACAAAGACAAAAGGTATCATAAGGTTAGACAGCTATAGCACTGTTACATAAACCCTCCCACACACAACCCCATAAAAACCAAGACAACAGCCGCACAGACAGACAGGGAAGTCACTGAGTGCACAGACACAATCCTGAGTGTGTGTGTGTGTGTGTGTGTGTGTGTGTGTGTGTGTTTGATCCATCTCCAAACAATGCAAGTGTTTGTTTTGAGAAAGTCGTTCTTTTGTTCATGTCTTTTTAATGACACAGTTGAAAGCAGCAGCCTGGTTTCACTCTGACTCACAGCACTCACACTTTTCCCCTGGAGACTTTGACACACTGACATCGTGGAGCTTTAGTTCATGAAGATCTCATTTGTGTCAGACACACACAGAAAACACACAGTAGCTGAACATTTATATTCTCCTCTGACGATACGACCAGCGGAGTCCCACAAGGCAGTATTCTGGGCCCAGTTGTATTCCAATAAACTTGTTTTTTCATTTGTAATTTGATAAAAATGTTACATGTAACGGACTGTATTGTATGTTAATACTGCTTGTCTGCTTTTTATGTTGTTGCAAAGACAAATTTCCACCCTGGTGGACAATAAATAATAAATTACCTAATACTGGTTTAAGACAGTTTAATACTGGTTTAAGACAGTTAAATACTGGTTTAAGACAGTTTAATACTGGTTTAAGGCAGTGTAAGACTGGTATAAGACAGTTTAATACTGGTTTAGGACTGTCTAATACTGATTTAAGGTCATGTAATATTGGTTTACATGTTACATTGTTACATGTAACAGACTGTATTGTATGTTAATTCTGCTTGTCTGCTTTTTATGTTGTTGTGAAGACAAATGTCCACCCTGGTGGACAATAAATGATAAATTCTATTCTAGATTTATTAATCAGAACTAACTAAGCTAAAAACTACTGATTTGTTTTATATCTCTGACAGTTTTTCTTCAATTACGAAGATGCCTATCCATGCCGATTTTCTTTTCATCAATACAAATCACACATCATCATCATCATCATACAGATCAGAGGGGTGATGTCAGTTTACCTGGCAACGGGGCGGTGCACGGCATGGCTGCCGTGGTGATGAGGCGAGTCTCGCCTTGACAACACCGGGGACCTTGATGTAGTCCTTACGGGAACCTTTTGTGATAAAGACAGTGACCCGCTCACACGTGAACACTCTGTGAGCATGAATGTGTGTTTGAAAGTGCAGCGAATACATGAAAATACACAAAAACATACGGCGACCTTCAATCATACAACTATTAGCGGCATCACAGCAACCCTGGTGGACCATCGTGGTCAAGGCCTCTCAAGTAGCGTTAGAGGCTAGCTCTTTAAGCTAACTTAGCAAACAATGCTTATTAAACAGAGAAACATTAACTTTAAAGCCCAAATTTATAAAACACATCCATGAGCAGCTCTTCAACTCCGCTACAGCGCCAACAGTGTGTAGCTAGCGTAGCACAACGTCAGCTAATCCATCCAGACTGTGGGCTAATCTGGTGGGTAAATCAGCTAGCTAGCTAGCCGTTTGCAAATTAATTTATCAGCTAAAGTTACAAAGCAACCAACCAACAGACCCGTGCAGCGTAGCTAAGTCAAAGCTAGCTGGCTAACCTAAGCTTGCTTGCTCGCCAATGTTATCGCAAGCAAAATACTATGGATATTTTAGTTGGCTAGCTTGTTAAATTACTTCACTAACATGATCCGTGATTCTTAAATTATATTATGACCAACGATGTTGATTTTAGCCAAGAATAAATGATGTAACGGCTATTAATAGTTAATAATGTGTGACTATTTATTGCTTTTTGCTAGCTAAGAGCAAAGCAAGGCAGGGCGGCCAACTATTCAACAGGAAGCTAAGCTAAGGTTAGCCAGCTAGCTGTAACTTAGCTGCGCGGCATGGATCTGGCGCTGGTTGCTTTGTTACATTAGCTGCTGAAGTAATTTGCAAACACCAAGCTAGTTAGAATCATGGGAGCCAATGAACATTAGAGAGAGTAACGTTATTATAAATATGATATGTGATTGTAATGTAATTGTAGTTTTGGCCGAGGCCCAGGAAGCCAACTGCAGTTCACTTAACGGCCACCGGTGTTGTTGACAACGAGGCCCTTTAAGATTTGAAATCTTTAAAAAAAAGTTATCTCAATCAAATTCACAAAAATCAACAGTGTGTATTAATGTAATCGCTGCTACTTATGAGCTGTGGATTTTTAATATGGCTGCACTTTCACCTTAAAACGTGCAGTGTGAATCGGCAGAGCAAGAGAACGCAGTTCAATGTCAAACAGAACACATGTTGTATCCGGACAAATCCTCCTCCTCTAATAACCTGCTCAACAACGGCCCAAAGTACCACTGAAAAACAAGAACCATCACACCGGCAGTCACAGGTCACACCCAGACTCACAGCTTTTCCCTTTTCCGGACTCGTATGGAATTTAATAAAAGCCGAAACATAACCTTTAATAACAGCCAAAGCTCGACACAACACAGCTGTGCAAAACAGAACTTCCAGCAGCTGATATCATTTCACACAAACAGCCATTATTTTAGTTTTGTTAAGAAGTGTAAGTTAGGGGCAAAATGAAAAAAAAGATATGGATTGATGTTAATGAAAGGTCCTTCCTCCTGTATTTCAATACTCTTGCTTACCTGATACGTCGTATTGAGACTCTGTTCTACGTAGTTACAGTAAGTTTTGCGGTTCGACTTGGCAGCAGCTCTGTTTATAACCGAGGGTTAAATGTTCTAACTTTGGCTCTGTGGACTGAATTTAGACGTCTCTTCTTTTGGATTCTGACTCCCCACATCTGTGGCTTTTACCACACAGTGTTCCTGTCTGTCCTATACTTAGCCAAGACTTATCCAACACGCTATACATTCAGGTTAGAAAAGCTCATTTTCTAGACGCAAACCTCTCCCTCCTCTCTCTTGCATATTTTTCTCTCCCTCTGCAGTTATTTTTATGTCATTTTGTGGTTGTTCAGGAAAAGCAACATGAGACAGATTGTCTGATTATAAACCTGGAAGTCATCATCACTGGTTCTCTCCACAAACAGCCAATAAGATTCTTACATTGGATTTTTGGATTATTGCAGAAAATAATCTGTGTCAAACATTTGTTTCTGATTCTTCATCAAGATAATCTTCACTAATGAACTCCACTGTTATGATGTTTGAAGCGTAGCACAAAAAGCTAACGTTAGCCTATAAAGGTTCACTGACCTGTTTTACATCAGAGAACTAAAACGTTACAATCTCTTCAGCTTGAGTTAAACACAGAAATGATTTCAGACATCTAAACTATATCACATCGACTTCTAGACAAGGTGACAGGAAGTGTACAAAATGCTGACTCATGTCTGGGTTTCAGGATAACAAGTATTCTCTTTGTGTCGACACTGATTCACACCGAGTGACTCTGACTTCCTCTTCCTCTGGATATTCTGTGTATCATCAGGGAGAATAGAGTCAGAATATGGGATTTTCTCAGACCTGCTTATTTAAAAAAATAAAAATTCAATGTGGATTTAATTAAATCTATAATTCCCAGACATGATTATTTTCTACACCACAAGAAAAGGAAATCCAATAAATTATTTTTTGATAGCATAAAGAATCAAGCAGAGTGTGGGAAGCTGTTAAAGTATTGAATTGAACCTATTTTTTAATTAAATTAAATTAATTAAACTCCTGCTGCCAGACTACGTTTGGGGAGGGGGTCTGTCTCCCTGTCCTTACCCGGGGCGGGGCCTCCTCTGACGGCCTATGCTGGGGGTGGGGCTGTGGGTCAGTGCGTGCAGGCGATGATGATGATGATGATGAGAGTGATGAAGGTGGAGGGTGATGGTGTTCCTGGCTGCTGCGAAGGTGCAGATTTTCAAAGCTAGTGGCGAGCGGCTCGCTGAAGGAATGCGGCCGCGACACGGCGGGCGGCGTGGCGGCGGAGGAGGAGGAGGATTTTGGCGAGGCCACGCTGCTGCTGCTGCTCTTTAAAGCAGCCAGATGGGAACGGACCTTTACAGACAACAGAAACACAATGGGTGGGGGGGGGGGTCAGTCTGCATGCAGTGCACTCTGAGAAGGGGATTCTGGGTATCTTTAGGGGTTTGTCAGATGGGAGCCTAGTACTGTTCCCTGAGGAACCCCTTTTGAAAAACCTCCTTCAGGGACACCGACATGCAGCTTATATTTGATCCCTTTCAGACTTATGTTATCTTAGTTATGGCTTCCTTCAAACATGACAGCACCGTTACAGAAACAGCCAAAACACACGCGATATTATTATTTTTATTTCCTAATCATCCTCCAATTTTGCTTGGTTTCCACAGCTGTTAGAGCAGAACGTCCCCTTTAACTGAACTACCCCCTTTATCTCCTTTAATGCAGTTAGTGGTTGAAAAAAATATGATTTCAGCTCCTGTGTTCCTGTGCTTCAGTCTGGAGGAATACATCTGTTTCTCTTTCTACTGATGATCTGAAAGTTCCTTCATATCGTTTGATAACTTCTAAACTAAGTAGTTTAGTTGTCTCAACCTAACCAAGTAGTTTTGTCTCAACCTAAGTAAGTAGTTTTGTCTCAACCTAAGTAGTTTTGTCTCAACCTAACCAAGTAGTTTTGTCTCAACCTAACTAAGTAGTTTAGTTGTCTCAACCTAACTAAGTAGTTTTGTCTCAACCTAAGTAGTTTTGTCTCAACCTAACCAAGTAGTATTGTCTCAACCTAACCAAGTAGTTTTGTCTCAACCTAACTAAGTAGTTTTGTCTGAACCTAACTAAGTAGTTTTGTCTGAACCTAACTAAGTAGTTTAGTTGTCTCAACCTAACTAAGTAGTTTAGTTGTCTCAACCTAACCAAGTATTTGCGTTGTCTAAACCTAACTAAGTAGTTTTGTCTAAACCTAACTAAGTAGTTTTGTCTCAACCTAACTAAGTACTTTAGTGGTCTCAACCTAACTAAGTATTTGCGTTGTCTGAACCTAACTAAGTGTGTTAAATGCGGAGAACATTAAAGAACAACTTGAAGGTAACAGGAGGTGAGTAACTGATACACACATGCTGATTCTGTGGGTGAAATACTCCTTTAATTAATAGCCACTGCTCCCCAGTGAGTCCACACATGTACGTTCTTATCTAGAGAATGACATGTCGCCTTTTTTAAAACGTCCGTATTATATGAGGACAGAATGATGGACATTACTTTTGGCCTAACTCCTATTTGCTGACATGTTTTGCTGGATACATATCAGCCCTGCATGTAGAGCTTATAGTTAAGTGATAGATATATGACAGAGCTCTTAAGAAGAGGGGAGAAGACGGCCATTTAATCTCTTTCAGAGCATTTCAGTCTGAGCTGCTGGAGCCGCTACGTTAATCTGACGGCTCCTCGTTGAAGGCGATGGAGGATGGGAATGTTGCAGGTCAGTGAGGTTTATGTCGCACTTTTATGTAAAAACGTGTAAACCTGGCATCAGGTTTACGTAACGAGGTCCACGTCTGAGAGAAGGAAGCTCAGAGACCCTCTGATTAATGTTCTAAAAAAACTAATCAGGAAGCATTTAAAACTGACTTAAAGACCTGCTGGAACATCAAACCACCAGAAGTTAAGAGCCGCTGGCTTCATGTGTTGAGCAGCAGAGCAGATTGAACGTCTTATTTCTGAGGGTTCTTATCAGCTGCTGTCGTGTTTGCATGGAGGGAAAACCTGAAGACCTTTTGGCCTCATAGAACCCCCAGAGAACCCCTAAAGAACCCCCAGAGAACCCCTAAAGAACCCAGGTTTTTAAGAGTGCAATAGGAGAATTAAAAGTACATTCAGCAAAAACAACAATAAGCACAGACGGTGGATGGAGAGATGAAGATGAAGCCGAGTGGATCCTGAGACGAAGACAGTGAGACTGGTTTTAATCTCTAGTTATCTGGTTAAAGGCTGGGTTGCACCAAGTTTAATCGAAGATTAGTGTTAAAAATGGTTTTATGGTTTGAGTAAATTCAGATTTATAACTAATCTCTGATTAGTAAATCCAGCCTTAAATTACATTCAAGTTTAATCAGTATGGGGATACTTAAACCAAATCAAAATGAATTAATAAATAATATTGAAATCTAAAGTGACGTTTAAAGATTTGTTTAAATTGTATCTTTCTTTATTTAAAGATAGTTTAGACGTTTAAAGTTAAACCATGAATCAATCAGGTTTAAAAATGAAGCCCAGATCATTTCAATGTCAATAAGAGCATTTTAAACTGTTTGCATTAAAGACAGGCTGATTTAAATTTAGTCTCCCGTCTGGTTTCACTCTCTG
The DNA here is from genome assembly GCF_023349555.1 of Cebidichthys violaceus. NCBI lineage: Eukaryota > Metazoa > Chordata > Actinopteri > Perciformes > Stichaeidae > Cebidichthys > Cebidichthys violaceus. The sequence continues at coordinate 1,641,949 of NW_027176274.1, read as the reverse complement.
AGTCTCACCACCTTTCAGGCCTCAGGAGGATCCAGCCTCACCACCAAGAACCAAGCATGAAGATGAACAACATCAACAAAAGCATGAAGATGAATAATATTAACAAAAGCATGAAGATGAGCCGGCAGGGAAACACACACGTGTGTGTGTGTGTGTGTGTGTGTGTGTGTGTGTGTGTGTGTGTGTGTGTGTAACAACGCTAACACACAACAACACACCTCTGATTAATCCACTCGTAACATTCCGGTAGACTCTTGATAACGCAGCAGTGGTTTACATCACGCCTCTACAGAAGTTACAGTACGATTTAATCTGTGTGACGTTTTCACAACAGATTGACTTCAATGAACCGGGATTATTCACGCTCAGAGGCTCAATCCGTCTCTGGGAAGATGACTAATGCCGCTGAGTCACCCGGCTGCACAAGAATTACACATGATTTTAATCAGCAGCACACAATGAGGAGGTGCAGCAGAGACACCAAGCAAACATGTTCTCTCACACACACACACACACACACACACACACACACACACACACAAAGTGACTAATATACAATAATTACACATTTGGAGAAAGCGCTTTTGTTTGCATTGAGGAGTGGGAGGACAACCTGTCAATCAAAGGGTTAATGACGGGAGAAGGATGTGTAATCAGGGTTGTGATCCTTTTCATTTTCATTCCACAGAAAGTTCTTTTACAGAAAAACAAAAAGAAACCCACAAAGCTGTTCTGTCTTTAACCTGGAGATTTAAAGTTTCACATTATTAAAACGGCTGAATTGAAAAATAATTGATGAAAAGACTTCAACAACATCCAGCATATTATAAAACCCTTTCACACCAAAGCATTTCTTTTAAACCACCTGAAAGAGAGAACCTTCAGTGAGAGATTATGATTAAAATAAAAACACACAAGAAAACATCCAGAGTCAATGGAGAAGAGAGGAATGTCTCTCTCCTGTCTGTTTGTGAGAGGAGGACGTAGTCTTCATGACGTCTCTCGTCGGTTTGAAGCCTCGAATTCGCAGATTTTGGAGGTCGCCATCTTGTTTTTTTTTTGCAACCGGTGAACAGGAAGTGACCACATCTGGACTGAGGAGGAGTGACGTAGAGACGCCATATACGTCTCTGGTAGAGACCTGTCAATCAGCGTGTAGCCCCGCCCCTAAAGCATCCCCTCTTTATGGTCTGTTTGACTCTACATGGAGCATAATGTACTAAATGAACATCATGCTGTATTGAAGAAGACTGTAAACTAGAGATTGAGACCATAAAGAAATTTTTGGTCTTTTATGAAAGTTAATTGTAACCATTTGGTAGCCTAGAAATGTCTTATTCAGCGTTCAGTAGTACTTAGCTCCGCCCTCTCGTGTCACTTCTGGTTGCAAAAAAACCCCCAAGATGGGTAGAGACAAAACGCTGAACTCGAGGCTTCATAAGATCAGTCCACAAACGTCCTGATGACTACGTCCTCTTCTTCCATACAGTCTAAACCAGCCTGCAGCCGATCGGTCCAAACCACTACACGTCAGTTTAATCGTGACGAGACGGATTTCCGTGCGTGAGCTCATGAAACGTGCACGATGAAGCCAACCTCAAACACCTTCACCTCTACATGAAGCACAACTCCTCTTGTCACTGTGTGACACGGCATGAACTGATCCACTGACAGAAAAACAACAAGTTACATCATCGCTTCAGATTCAACCGGCCGAGTGGAA